>NC_041381.1:677523175-677529052 GCF_002162155.2 Triticum dicoccoides | reverse complement strand
GCCCCCTCCTGCGGACCCTATATATAGAGGGAGGAGGGAGGGCAGCCGCACCCTTGCACTTGGCGCCTCCCTTTCCCCTTGCTACACCTCTACCTCCCGCAGATGCTTGGCGAAGCCCTGCCGGGATCCCTGCTGCATCCACCACCACGCCGTCGTGCTGCTGGATCTTAATCAACCTCTCCTTCCCTTTGCTGGATCAAGAAGGAGGAGACGTCACGCTGACCGCACGTGTGTTGAACACGGAGGTGCCGTCCGTTCAGCGCTAAGGATCTCCGGTGATTTGGATCACGATGAGTACGACTCCCTCAACCCCGTTCTCTTGAACGCTTCCGCTCGATCTACAAGGGTATGTAGATGCACTCCTCTCTCTCTTTGCTAGATGAACTCCTAGATTGATCTTGGTGAAACCGTAGAAAATTTTTTATTTTCTGCAACGTTCCCCAACATAGCCTCCCAAGTTTTGATATCAAAGTTGTTATGATGATAGCATGCCTCTTACCTATGATGATTATATCTATGAAAGTGGGTTTGGAAGAGTGTCAACTTTAGGAAGTAATGATCCCACTATTTTGGAGGATCTTGAATCTTATTGTGATGAATATGAAAATGGGTTTGGAAGAGTGTCAACTTTAGGAAGTAATGATCCCACTATTTTGGAGGATCGCCTGGGCATGGCTGACTCAGTTGGCTCCGGGCAATATTCACAGTTTGGAAGAGCTGTCCCGAGTGTTCGTGAGAACTTTCGAGGGCACTTGCAAGTGACCCGGAGGATTGCCTGAGCTACAGCACTGCGTGCAGAAGCCGAATGAGACTTTGAGAGAGTTCATCCAGAGATGGTCTACTTTGCATCACACTGTTGAGAATGTTTCAGAGCATCAGGCTGTGTGCGCCTTCAAGGAAGGCGTCAAGTACAGAGAATTGGTCTTGAAATTCGGTCGAACTGGTGATATGACTCTGGCTCGAATGATGGAGATAGCCACCCGGTACGCTAACGGGGAAGAGGAGGATCAACTCCGTAGCGGGAAGAGCAAACCAGTCGGTCAAGAAGCCGGTGGGGGTAACTCCGGTCGGAAACAGAAGCGTAAGGTTGAGCCAGCAGCACCTGGAGAGATTGCGTCAGTAAACCAAGGAAAGTTTAAGGGAAAACCTAAGGGGCCCTGTCCCCCTACGAAGGTGAAGGACAAGGAAGGAAATGACGTGCTGGATTTGCCGTGCCACATCCATATGAAGAAAGATGAGGAAGGTAATCTGATTTATCCGAAACATACCACTCAGCAGTGTCGACTCCTGATCCAGCAGTTCTGAGAGAAACCACCCAATGAGAAAGAAAACGAGTCGGATAAAGAGGGAAATGAGGAGGAAGATGATGGTTATCCAAGGTCAATTCCACTCTAATGATCTTCGCTGATGTTGAAAGTAAGAGTCGATTGAAGGTCATCAACAGAGAAGTAAACATGGTCGCCCCTGCCGAGAAGACTACCTATCTAAGGTGGTCTCAGAGGGCCATCACATTCGACCAGTCGGACCATCCCGCTCGTGTGGCCACCCCTGGGAGGCAAGCACTGGTGGTCGACCCTGTGGTTGGGGCACTCGACCGGCCAAAGTTCTGATGGATGGCGGCAGTGGTCTGAACATCCTCTAAGCGGAGACCTTGAAAGGAATGGGCATTCTGAAGTCCAAGCTGAGCGAGAGCAAAATGAGTTTCCATGGTGTTATTCCTGGAAAGAAAGCTGAGTCACTCGGCCAGATCGCCCTCAACGTGGTTTTCGGTGATTCAAGGCATTACCGAAAGGAGAAGTTGACATTTGAAGTCGTGGATTTCCAAAGTGCCTATCATGCCATTTTGGGCAGGCCAGCCTATGCCCGCTTTATGGCTCGACCATGTTATGTGTATCTCAAACTGAAAATGCCCGGCCCAAAGGTGTGATCACGATTACGGGCAACCGGCAGAAGGCTGAGGAATGTTTCCAGAAAGGTTCCAAGATCGCCGATGAACAAATGGCAGTAGTTGAATTTCAAGAATATCAGAAGAGTGCAGATCCGAGTGATTTGCTGAGATCCAAGAAGCCTGCCATAGATTCTGCATTCCAATCGACTGGTGAGATGAAGCCAGTGCATATTCACTCGACGGATCCCAGTGCTGCACCGACTCATATATCAACGACACTCGACAGCAAATAGGAAGAAGCGCTCGTCCAGTTCCTTCATGAGAACTGGGACATCTTTGCATGGAAACCTTCTGGCATGCCAGGTGTGCCCAGGGGACTGGCCGAGCACCGCTTGCGTGTCGACCCAAAAGTAAAACACGTCAAAGAGCACCTTCGGCGGTCTACCGTGCAGAAGAGGAAAGCAATCGGCGAGGAAGTAGCTCGACTGTTGGCAGCAGAGTTCATCCATGAAATCTACCACTCCGAGTGGTTAGCCAATGTAGTCATGGTTCCTAAAAAGGATGATTCACTTCGTATGAGCATTGATTTCAAGCATATCAATCAGGCCTCCTCGAAAGATCATTTCCCTCTCCCTCGCATCGATCAGATTGTTGATTCGACTGTGGGGTGTGAGCGATTGTCTTTCTTAGATGCGTATTCCGGATACCATCGGATCCGACTGTATGGTCCCGATGAAATAAAAACAGCCTTCATCACCCCGTTTGGGTGCTTTTGCTATGTCACCATGCCTTTTGGTTTGAAAAATGCCTGAGTCACATTTATGAGAATGATTCAGAAGTGCTTGCTCACTCAAATCAGTCGGAATGTGGAAGCGTACATGGATGACATCGTGGTCAAGTCTCGCAAAGGTTCCGACCTATTGAATGACCTTGCAGAAACCTTTGCCAACCTGAGAAGGTACGATATCAAGCTTAACTCATCAAAATGCACGTTTGGAGTTCCAGAGGGAAAGTTACTCGGTTTTCTCATTTCCGAACGAGGGATCGACGCAAATCCAGAGAAAGTTGATACCATCCTCCGAATGAAACGCCCCGTGCGAGTGCATGACATTCAGAAGCTGACTGGTTGTTTGGCCGCCCTGAGTCGATTAATTTCTCGTCTCGATGAAAAGGCTTTGCCTCTTTACCGATTGATGAAAAAGTCTGATAAGTTTGAGTGGACTGATGAAGCTGAAGCAGCGTTTGTAGAGCTCAAAACCCTACTTTCCACCCAGCCGGTGCTTGCTGCGCCAATCAGTAAAGAGCCTTTACTGCTCTACATTGCAGCCACTGGACAAGTTGTCAGTATGGTGCTCACGGTCGAACGGGAGGAAGAAGGAAAAGCCTACAAGGTTCAACGCCCAGTCTATTATCTCTCTGAAGTTTTGACTCCGTCCAAGCAGCAATACCCGCATTATCAAAAGCTTGTCTATGGAATATATATGACCATGAAAAAAGTTGCGCATTACTTCTCTGACCACTCCATTACAGTCGTCAGCAATGCGCCTCTATGCAAAATTCTGAACAACAGAGATGCAACTGGTCGAGTGGCCAAATGGGCGATTGAAATCCTCCCTTTGGATATCAAGTTCGACGCAAAGAAGGCCATCAAGTCCCAAGCAATTGCAGATTTTCTGGCCGAGTGGATTGAGCAGCAATTGCCGACTCAAGTTCACTCGGAGCATTGGACTATGTTTTTTGATGGCTCCAAGATGCTGAATGGTTCAGGTGCTGGGGTAGTTTTAGTATCCCCCCACGGAGACAGGCTTAGTTACGTTCTCCAGATTCATTTTGATTCCTCCAATAATGAAGCCAAATATGAAGCACTTCTATACGGGTTGCGTATGGCCATTTCACTCGGCGTCCGTCGTCTCATGGTCTTCGACGACTCAGATTTGGTGGTTAATCAAGTGGTGAAGGAATGGGATGTCAGGAGTCCAGCCATGATAGGTTATTGTAATGAAGTGAGAAAGTTAGAGAAGAGGTTTGAAGGTTTGGAGCTCCACCATGTGCCCCGACTGAAAAATCAAGCTGCAGATGAGCTGGCCAAGATAGGTTCCAAGAGAGAAGCTATTCCCCGAAATGTGTTTCTGGAACATATCCATTCGCCTTCAGTTCAGGAAGACCCTTTCACCGAAGAGTCACCACAGCCCAAGAGCGCCACGGATCCGACTGAAGTCGAAATACCAGCCGTGGTCAACTTAATCTTGGAGGTTTTGGTCATTACGCCCGACTGGACAGTGCCATACATTGCATACATCCTTAGGAAGGAACTCCCAGAGGATGAAGAAGAGGCTCGACAGATCGTCCGACGGTCTAAAGCCTTCACTGTAATAAGGGGACAGTTGTTCAGGGAAAGTGTAACTGGAGCCTGCCAGAAGTGCATCACGCCAGAAGAAGGTCGAATGATCCTCACTGATATTCACTTGGGGACCTGTGGTCACCATGCGTCCTCTCGGACCATCGTAGCCAAAGCATACTGAGCCGGGTTTTACTGGCCACACGCCAACGACATGGCAAAGGAAATAGTGGACAAGTGTGAAGGCTGTCGGTTTTATTCCAACATGTCCCACAAACCTGCGTCAGCTCTGAAGACTATTCCGCTCATTTGGCCTTTCGCCGTTTGGGGACTGGACATGGTTGGACCCTTGAGGACAGGCAGGAGTGGATTTACTCATGTGCTGGTAGCAGTCGACAAGTTCACCAAATGGATCGAGGCCAAGCCCATCAAGAGCCTTGAAGCAACCACATCTGTGAGTTTCATCAGAGAGCTTATATTCAGATATGGCGTCCCACATAGTATCATCGTAGATAACGGCTCAAATTTTGATTCGGAAGAGTTCAAAGCTTTTTGTGCCTCCCAAGGCACGAGGGTCGATTACGCTTCAGTCGCCCATCCCCAGTCGAATGGACAGGCGGAACGGGTGAATGGATTGATTCTCAAAGGGCTGAAGCCTCGATTAATGCATGACCTCAAGCATGCGGCAGGGGCTTGGGTCGATGAACTTCCATCGGTGCTTTGGGGACTGAGGACAACCCCCAATCGGTCGACTGAACAGACTCCATTCTTTCTAGTCTACAGAGCCGAAGCCGTTTTGCCGAGCGATTTGCTCCACAATGCTCCCCGAGTCGAACTCTTCTCAGAAGAAGAGGCAGAGCAAGCTCGACAAGATGCAGTCGACCTCTTGGAGGAAGAAAGAGAGATTGCCTTGATCCGGTCGACCATTTATCAGCAAGACTTACGTCGATTCCAAGCCAAGAACGTAAGGGGTCATGCGTTCCAGGAGGGGGACTTGGTCCTCCGAGTGGATCAGCAAAAGCCACACAAGCTCGCCCCCGCTTGGGAAGGCCCTTTCATCATCACCAAGGTGCTCCACAATGGAGCATATCGCCTCTTCGATGTCGAACACAACAAAGATGAGCCATGCGCCTAGAATGCAGATCTGCTCCGCCCTTTCTATTCTTAGATGCTTTAGACCGATCATATGTAATAAGGAATACCTTTTAGCTTAACTATCAAAAGACATAATTTGCTGCTTCCAAATGGTTGTTGTTTGTTTATTTTGTGTACATTACCTTAGCCATGGATCTGCTTCTCTTGAAGCAAATCGATAGAAATCCTACCGAGTGATGAGTCTGCCTCTCACTCAGGGGCTTAGCTGCAGCCCAGTGCTTGCCTAAGTGTTAAAAATACTACCGAGTGATGAGTCTGCCTCTCACTCGGGGGCTTAGCTGCAGCCCAGTGCTCGCTAAGTGTTAAAAATCCTACCGAGTGATGAGTCTGCCTCTCACTCAGGGGCTTAGCTGCAGCCCAGTGCTCGACTAAGTGTTAAAAATCCTACCGAGTGATGAGTCTGCCTCTCACTCGGAGGCTTAGCTGCAGCCCAGTGCTCGCCTAAGTGTTAAAATCCTACCGGGTGATGAGTCTTCCTCTCACTCGGAGGCTTAGC
>NC_041381.1:677521715-677522368 GCF_002162155.2 Triticum dicoccoides | reverse complement strand
CTGCAGCCCAGCACTCGCCTAAGTGTTAAAAATCCTACCGAGCGGAGAGCGATCCTCCCGCTCGGGGGCTTAGCTGCAGCCCAGTCCTCGCCTAAGTGTTAAAAATCCTACCGAGTAGAGAGCGATCCTCCCACTCGGGAGCTTAGCTGCAGCCCAGTGCTCGCCTAAGTGTCAAAAATCCTACCGAGTGGATAGCGATCCTCCCGCCCGGAGGCTTAGCTGCAGCCTGGTGTTCGCCTAAGTGTTAAAAATCCTACCGAGTGATGAGCAATCCTCTCACTCAGAGGCTTAGCTGTCGCCTAGCGCTCGCTTAAGTACCGAAAACCTTACCCAACCGGTCGACTGGAACGTCAAGACCATTGTTGAGTGCCTTGCTGATGAGCTGATCAATACTACTCAAGGATCACCCGACCGGTCGACTGGAACGTCAAGACCATTGTTGAGTACCCTGCTGATAAGCTGATCAATGCTACTCAATCATCATCCAACCGGTCGACTGGAACGTCAAGACCATTGCTGAGTGCCTTGCTGATGAGCTGATCAATGCTACTCAAGGATCACCCGACCGGTCGACTGGAATGTCAAGTCCATTGCTGAGTGCCTTGCTGATGAGCTGATCAATGTTGCTCAAGGATCACCCAACCGGTCGACTG
>NC_041381.1:677508749-677521464 GCF_002162155.2 Triticum dicoccoides | reverse complement strand
GCTGATCAATGCTACTCAAGGATCACCCGACCGGTCGACTGGAACGTCAAGACCATTGCTGAGTGACTTGCTGATGAGCTGATCAATGCTGCTCAAGGATCACCCCACCGGTCGACTGGAACGTCAAGACCATTGCTTAGTGCCTTGCTGATGAGTTGATCAATGCTACTCAAGGATCACCCGACCGGTCGACTGGAATGTCAAGACCATTGCTGAGTGCCTTGCTGATGAGCTGTTCGATGCTACTCGAGGGTCCCCGGACCGGTCGACTGGCTTTTCTTCTCCAGAAGCTACATTAAGCAAACAGACAATAATTCGAGGGAAAGGCGAATTTCATTCGAAGACAGACGCAATATGTGAGGCGATAAATCCAAAGTTTCCTAACCGCAAAATAAAGTGCTCGGGCGCCAGGCCCAAAGGAGTTTTATCGATTACAAATCCACTCAGCATTCCGAGGCAAATCAAGGTGGTGGCATAATGTTTTTAAATCACTCAGCGGGAGAAGGACTGGCCGGGTCGCAGAAGCTGTCGAGATCGATGTTGTCGGCGATGCGAGTGGCTGCCTCAAGGAAAGTAGCCATGAAGTCCTGGAAGGAGTGCTTCTTGGTGTTTGCCACTTTGAGAGCCGCCAGCTTGTCCTCCTTGGCCTCCTTGCAGTGCACTCGGACCAAAGACAAGGCGACGTCAGCCCCACACTGTGCAGAAGATTTCTTCCATTCTTGCACTCGGTCTGCGATCTGGTTCAGCCGAGTCATCAAAAACTCGAGGTCTCGAGACATCTCCGCCTGGGGCCAGAGCTCGGCGTCCACTCGGACCATCGCCGCCTTCAGCCGAGCCAGATAGTCGACTGCGCCATCAAAGCGAGACTCCAGCCGAAGCAAGTTCATCGCAACTTCATCTTTCATGGGGCAATTGATGGGGTCGAGACCCGTCTCGACCCGTCCAGTTTCAGCCTCGAAGTCGTGACAGAATTCTGTTTCATCACGGTGAACAATGAGTCGACAGAATTGCAAAACCCAGTCGACGATGGTTATTTAACTGAATAGACATACCTTCAAGCTTCAGGACAAGCTTTGCTGCAAGTTGTTCTAAATAAGACTCTAGCTTGCCGGTCCTGGTCTTGAGACCCTTAACTTCAGCGGTCAAGTTATCCCTATCCTTCCTCAGCTGCTCGACTTCGCGGTTAGCGTCCGAGACAGGCGTTTTCAATGTTGCATTCTCATCCTCCAACTTGCCGACTGAAGCCAGCTTCCCGTCTGCAAGCTTCGTCTTCTCGTGCGCCTCCTTTTGTGCAGCTGCCAAGTCTAGGTCCTTCTGCTCCAGAGCTGCCTTCACCCTCTCTAAAGAAACAACACTCTTCAGACGAGACTGAAGTTGGCGATTTTCACTACGCACATCTGCTTTTGTGAATTCACTCGGTTCAAGAGACTAAAAGAAAAGCCAGCACCAAGTGTGAAGCTACAAAGCAGACAGAATGACCGAGTGATTACCTCCCATGATGGCAGTTTCTTCTTGAGCTTTCTTCAGATTCTTCTTCGCCAGTTCAAGATCAAGTTCTATACTGATATGCTTCTTCTTTAATTCGGTTAGACGACCTCCAAGATCACAGGACCTCTGCAGCCAGAAAGACAGGCATGTCAGTTGACACATACAAGTAACAGTGAAGGGAAAGATTTATTCTCAGACTACTACCGAATCAAATATTCAACAGTAGTCTCGGGGACTACACCTAGTGGGTGCACTCAGCGTGCCCCCACTGTATCAGATGAACACTCAGCAAAAGAGCTTCAAAAAAATATATGCACTCATCAGACCCTAGTCGACTGCCAGCAGCCGACCGTGGTCTCGGGGACTACACCCAGTGGGTGCACTCGACGTGCCCCCACTGATTCAGAAAGTGCAAAATTAGAGATTTTTGAAGTCCTAAACGGATGAACACCCAGTGGGCGACACCCAGTGGGTGATCAGATATAAAGCAACGTTCAAAAATTCAGTTGGAAGTTTGCCGACCTGAACATTGGTCCGAAGAGCAGTGCTGGCATTGTAAGCTACCTGACTAGCTTCATGCATCACTTTCACCTGCTCCATGACAAGATTCGCCTAGCGAAGGGCTTCCCTAGCGGCACTCTGCGAGTCATCTAGAGTCTGATATGTAGCAAAGAGAGATGGTTCCAGAGGAGTCAAAGCAGACGCCTGGTCAGACGAGTGGAGTTGTATTGGTGCGGCGGGCGTCTATGCAGTCGACCCCGATGGACGATCAATCGTCAACGGGTCAGCAAATGTGACATTCGTCCGAGCTATCGCCTTCGGTGCCGGTGTCGACTGAGGGATTTGGACTTCAAGTCTCCTTCTGCTTGAACCCCCGCTCTTCTTCTTCCTCTCCTGCGGAGGCGCTTCTTCTTCTTCGTCATCGGGGAGCACAACGACATCTTGCGGAGCTACATCAGAAGAGTAATATGAAATTTTCAGTCAATCGACCACTCACTCAGTTAGATAGAACTGAGTTGAACAAACTTACCAGCTCGCGAGGTAGCTTCTTCGCCTTCTGGTCCCTTATCAACGTCCATGTCAGTGGCAGCAGAGGTGGGGCTGAAAAGGCACAAGGACTGATCAGTCGGATCGAGAGAACTTTCAGTCGACTCACAGAAACACAAATGAGATACTCACCCTGAGGCAACGGGGACGTCCATCTTGATTCGCGGCAACGTCTTTTGAGTCTTGGAAGGGGCAAATTTTGGCTGTTTAGCCACCTTCTCCGTCGGCTCCGGAGTCGACGTCCGAGCGCGCTTCTGGGTGGTGGCACTTGGAGCTGCACTCTTCGCACGACTGCCAGACGGATCGTGTTGCTGCTTGGATCGACGCTCGGAGCGCGGCGGCGAGTCGACCTCTTCCTCCTCGTTCGACTCCTCGCTCTCCTCCTCCTCCTCCCCTTCCGGAGACTCCCACTCGCCGCTCTCCTCAGCGCTGTCCTCCCCCTCCTGGTCCTGCACCAAATCATGTTCGCCGTTGGGCATGGAGTACATCTTAGTGAATACCTGTGAATCAAATTGGGCAAGACAAGAGTCAACCAACATCGTGTTCAGTCGGAATGCAGGCGGAAAATAGTCGGAACAAAAATCGTACCTTATCGGGTGGGTTGTCGCTTCCAAAAGGGATGACTCGCCTGGATCCTCTAGGGTTATCTTGAGTACCCGTAATGCTCTTCAACCACAAGGCCATGGTGTCGAGCGGCACTTCTTCTGGATGGACCCGAGTGGTGTCACTCGGCCCAAAATACAACCACATCGAATGGTCATGGGCCTGGAGAGGCTGGATACACCTAGCGAGGAATACCTCTAACAAGTCCAGACCAGTGACACCCTCATTGATGAGCTGGACCACTCGGTCCACTAACATCCTCGTCTCCATGGTCTTGGCAGCAGTAACCTTCAGTGGAGCAGGAGTTTGGACACGGTCGAATGAAAAAGGAGGAAGACCGGTCGAATGACCTGGAGTCGCAACGTCTTGACAGTAGAACCAGGACGACTGCCAACCCCTAACGGATTTAGGAAGGGTCATGGCCGGAAAATCGCTCATATTCCTCTTTTGAATGCCTAAGCCCCCGTACATCTAGATAACGTGGGTTTTTGAGTCACTCGACTTCGCCTTTTTAACCGACTGAGAACGAATGGTGAAGATATGTTTGAAGAGACCCCAGTGCGGTCGACACCCTAAAAAGTTCTCGCACATCGACACAAAAGCGGCTAGATACGTAATGGTATTGGGGGAAAAGTGGTGGAGTTGTGCCCCAAAGAAGTTCAAAAACCCTCGGAAGATAGGGTGCGGAGGAAGCGAGAACCCCTAGTCGACATGAGTGGCGAGCAAGACGCACTCACCCGGTCGAGGTTGTGGCTCCGTCTCTCCCTTTGGGAGCCTCGCCGCCCCTGCTGCAATCAGCCCGAACTCCTCTAGATCGGTCAGATCTTCCTGCCGGATTGAAGACCGGATCCAATCGCCTTTGATCCAGCCCGGCGGCAGCCCCGAGCGCGACGACGATCCGCGACTTGTTTTCTTGCCCTTCACCGCCCCCGTTGCTTTCTTGGCGCGCTCCAGCGCCACCGTCTTGTCCTTCACCATGGGTAGAGGGCGGCGGCGGCGGAGGCAGAGGCGCTTGGAGCGGTGGAGGAGCAGAAGAGAAAGAAGAAGAGGCAGGAGTGCACAGTGCAAGCACCCCGGCCCCGTCTCCTTATAAAGGCTCATTTCTGAGTGACTGACACGTGGGGCCGAGCAATCCCATCAAATCCTACTACAGTTGCGCGCACAACGAACGTGGCGAAAAAGGCGGTGCGACGATCGAGGCGTCGCTGCTTATCCGGGACCCCCTTTTTTCGGCGCCCCTCTGCTCGCGCGCGCCCCCGAAATTTCGTATCCCGCGGAATCCGGGATCTCCTGTAGGCAATCGCGCCCGAGATCTCGCACTCCCACGCGACACTCGACACATGAAGTCATCAATTCAGTCGACTAATTACTGAATGGATCAAGGCAACCGAGTCATCCCCGAAGTACCAACGCAGGCGTTCAGTCTAACAGAAAGCACTCGCGGAGACACAAGACAGGTCCAACGTTGTCTTTCTGTCCTCTCACACCTTAATCCATTCAGGGGCTACTGACGAGGATACAGACCTGGGGTAGGGTCATAGGCTCGACCTATACGTCCTACCCAAGGTCACTACCCTGGAAGATGAAAAGGCCAAGAGTTGACAGAAGAGCACCAGTCTCATATGTCGAGTGCAATCCACTCAACATTCACATCACTCGATGGTGGTTACCTATCGCCACTCGACCACCAGGAAGGTCACTCGACCATATCGAAGACCAGTAGTCAGGAGAGCACAGAACGGCCAGATATTTATTCCTTAGTCTTCATGAGCATTAAGAGTACTTAATGCTGGCGTTACCAGTAACGCCTCTACTTTATGTACATTAGTTCCCTTGTAATGGAGTGGGGCTGGGGTCCTGGCGCACTCTATATAAGCCACCCCCCTCCTCTGGCACAAGGGTTCGCACCCTCTGTAATCCAACACATATAATCCAATCGACCGCCTCCGGGCACCGAGACATAGGGCTATTACTTCCTCCGAGAAGGGCCTGAACTCGTAAACATCGTGTGTACACCTTCATCATAGCTAAGATCTTGCATCTCCATACCTACCCCCCTTTCTATTGTCAAACTTAGAACCACGACACCTACCTCATTGTCTTGGGCTCGTCAACGATAATTTTGACTCGCTGAGACCCTACTCCTACTATCAACAGATCTTATGAGCCACATCATCTATTTGTTTGATGGCATGATTAACTCCCTGGTTTGAGCTCCAACTTCAGAACCATTAGACACTGATCTACTGCCCCACAATCAAAGTTTTCATATTTCAACCGCTCATGGGTTTACACCCTGTCGTGGGGATTGCGTGGCAATACTCATGGGTTGAAAATTTTATGAAGACAATGCACACATAGTTGATCAAGGTGCGGAATTTCACATGGTGGAGGTTTTAACCAGGTTTGGGCCCCCCATTCTAGGGGTAACATCCTACTCCTGCTGGATATTCTCTCTTGTATGAACAATGTGGTTATGATGTGTGATCTTGTTAATCCTATTGAGCTGGTCTAGATTTTATCCTGGCTTCGCATTATATGGGGGTGATGAAGCAGGAAATATTGAGTCTTTGGAACCTTTCGATCTTCATTTTCGGAACCGAATCTTTCGGCTATGGAATTTGGTTCCAACTTGTTCCACTAGGACAGCTAGTCTCTCATCGGCCTGGCAAAACCAAAAAACGAAAAAAAACAAATCCTTTGAAACTTAGCGTAAACTAGGCAAAACATGAAAAGCCAAAAGGGAGAAGAAAAAGACATCTAAAGACCTGAAAATGCACACAGAAAAATAAAAAGACCGAAATCCAGAGAGAGCAATCAACACGCGACATGTGACGGCGGTTGGGCGGACCACTTGACGCGCTCTTAGTGCATGTACAATGGTTGATAAGATAGTCTTATCTTAAGTCTTGCATGTGATCTAGAGATGACAAAAAAATTATCTACAATGGGTCATCTCTTAGCCTTATCTTTAATAATTAGCAATTCCTAAAAATGTGGTGAGACATATTGTGCTAAGATATCACCTCTTGTCTTCTCTTAAATAAGATAAGACAAGCATTTTCTTATGAGTTCTCTCTCCTCCACCTCATCATCTATCCTACGTGACACTACTAAGATAGCACCATTGTACATGCCCTTAGGCAATAGAAGTGACCATTGTGGGAGCCCCCCAAGGGGTAACGTTAGTTAGCTCTCTCGCTCGGGCACGTATATACATCACCTCATACGTGTCGGATGCCTCGCCTCAAGCGAGGCTAGAGAGGGCCAACCCAATAGAACGATCTAGGTTTGGTATGCAAGTACTTTTTTCTTTTTGATTTCCTTTTTCCTTTTATTTATATTTAAAAATATTATAAATACAAATATTCCACAAAATTAATTTACTTAAACTTTTAGAAACGTTCATGGTGCATTTTAAAAATGTTCATGCTGTGTAAAAGGAACGTCCACAGAACTTCTAAAAAATGTTGGTTCATTAAAACAATGCTCATGAGTCATGACATTTAAAAATGGTCGCATGTTTCAAAAGAATGTTCACAATAGTTTTTAAAAATATTTATACAATGTAGAAAAAATTCCATGTAATTAAAAAATGTACTTGATATTTTTTTAATATGTCCACGTGTTTCCAAAATATGTTCATGACATTTTCAGAAAATGGTTATACAATATAAAAAATGTACACTGTACTACAAAAGTAGATGTGTTGAGAAAAAACTGATGAAAAACACATAAAAGCGGAAACAGAAAAAAAACACATAGAAGCTTCTAAAACCTGTCCAAACAGGTCATGAAAGCTTCCTAAAACCACTTCAGAAAAAGTGGATGTTGGGTCAGCCCGTCTAGCGATCGCCAGAGACGAGAGAGATCGGTACGGATGAGATATAGCCCGACAATCTCACTCTCACTCCCCCGGCTCCAGATCTAAGACGACTGGAAGAATGTCTCAAAAATCTGCTTTTTGATCAGTGATTCACCAGACTCTACATTATTGGAACTCTAAGGATGACCAGGAGCTCGCCCTCCATCGGTTGTAGGTGAAGAACTGCGTCCGGATGGAAGGGCCGCCCAACACAGGTCAATAAGCGAGGCGCATCCAGCTCGCGACGGCGCGTGTTGAGCAACAGCAACAGGTGGTCCCCGCCACCACCCCAACAGTGGTGCTCTGCACATGCCCCGGCCTATGACAAACATGGAAGAACGAGAGGGTGTCCAACATGGGTGAAATTGCTATCCACATCAAAGAAAAAACTTAGTTTGAGAAAAAAAAACACTATATAGGCATACTGACGGAAAGAAAGATCAACATCTAAAAGGTGAACTAAGACAAAGCTTTGAGAAATCAGAAAAGGCACATGCTAGGTAAACTATGTCTCCAAAGAGTTAGACCGAAAAGCATACACATAAGTACGAAAACACCGACATGACACACACAACACGTTAAAACGGTCTGGCGAGACACGGACCCTCTCCTCAGCGAGCCACAAGCTTGATTGATGCAAAAGAACAATTACTACAAAATAAAAGTAGGAAACAATTATGTATTTGGTTGCATATATCAAATTAATTGCTAGTGTCGGTCATCACACTTACGACAATGCTTAATATGAATAATATTGAATGTCGGTACTTCATTGTTATCAACGATATATGGAATGAACAAGACACTAAAACAAGAAAAGGAAAAGTAAAAAAGACAGGCAGAACTTTCCAGAAGGTTCATAAAACATAAAAACACAACATTGGAGTCTATTGGGCCGCCCCGTTACCTTCTATGGTGCGTGTTTTGTACGACTGTCGAATTACTCAGCGCCTTCAGCACTAACTAGGATATTCACATCAACTGGTAGGCTTCTTTTCGTGGTTCCTCTAAAACAAGGCCTTTCTTGTAATTGTTATAAATATTTAATGCCGGTACTTCATCGTTATCGATGATATATGGAATAAATAAGATGTTAAAAAGTAGAAACGGAAAAGTAAAAAAGACACGCAGAACCTTCCAGAAGGTTAATAAAACATGAAAAATGCAACATTGGAGTCTATTCTTGGGCGGCCCGTTACCTTCTATGGTGTGCGTTTTGTACGAATATCGAATTACTCAGTGCCTTTAGCACTAAATAGGATATTCACATCAACTGGTAGACTTCTTTTCATGGTTCCTCTAAACCAATGCCTTTTTGTGATTTTTTGTAAATATTTTTTCATAGCAGAGTGAATAGATCGACGTGCAAAATTACTAACACCAAGTAATATTTCAAAAACAATGGAGCGTGTAACAAATCACTGCTAGTTCCATTTTATCTTTGAGAGAATTGATCACAACGTATGCAACACAAGAACCAACTCATGCCACAACGCTACAAACAACTTTGTAGCATGAACCCATCCTATGTAATTGAAGCTCAACGTCACACTCACATCCCCCACAAAAAAAAGTCACACTCACATGCCGCATGTCTGTATGTATAAAAATAAACACAGGTTGTTGGCATGTCAAAGAAAAAGGCAACATTTAACAATCTAAAAAAGACATTATTACCGATATTCTAGGGCCTATCTTGTTGTCTTGGGCTCGTCAACATTAATTTTGATTCGCTGAGACCCTACTATTAACAGATCTTATGAGTCGCATCATATATGTGTTTGATGGCATGATTATCTCCCAGGTTTAAGCTCCAACTTGGGATCCATTAGACCATTACTGATCTACTATCCCACAACCAAAGTTTTCATATTTTCACAGCTCGGTTTACACCCTATCGTGGGGATTGCGCGTCAATACTCATGGGTTGGAAATTTTGTGAAGGCAATGCACACATAGTTGATCAAGATGCGGATTTCACATAGTGGAGGTTTTAACCAGGTTCAGGCCCCCCAATCTAGGGGTAACACCCTACTCCTGCTGGATGTTCTCTCTTGTATGAACAATGTGATTCAGTGTGTGATCTTGTTGATCCTATTGAGCCGGTCTAGATTTTACCCTGGCTTCGAATTATAAAATACTGAGTCTTTGGAACCTTTCGATATTCATTCTCAGGACCAAATCTTTGGACTAGAAAATTTGGTTAGGGAACCAACTTGTGTCACTGGGGACAGCTAGTCTATCATCAGCTAGGCAAAACCGAAAAATGAAAAAAAAATCCTTCGGAACTTAGGGGAAAACAGGCAAAAAGCCAAAAGCCAAAAAAACATCCATCTAAAGACCAGAAAACGCGTACAGAAAAATAAAAAGACCGAAATTCAGAAGAGCGCCCAAGACGCGGCAGGTCGTGGCAGTTGGGCGCACCACTTACGCGCTCTCAAGCAATAAAAGTGACCCTGGTAGTAGGCCCCCAAGGGGTAACCGTTAGTAAGCTTTCTCGCTCGGGCGTGTCTATACATCACCTCAGACGAGTTGGATGCTAGCCTCGCCTCAAGCGAGGCTCGAGAGGGCCAACCCAATAGGACGGTCTAGGTTAGTTATGCAGGTATTTTTTTTCTTTTTGATTTCCTTTTTTACTTTTATTTATATTAGAAATATTGTAATACAAATATTCCACAAAATTCATTTACTTAAATTTTAATAAACATTCACCACACGTTTAAAAAATGTTCATGCAGTGTAAAAGGAATCTCCATGGAACTTTTAAAAAATGTTGATATCATTCAAAACAATGCTCATGACATTCAAAAATGGTCACGTCTTACGAACGAATGTTCATGATAGCTTTAAAAAAATATGCAATGTAGAAAAATTGTCTGACATTTAAAAAAATGTACGTGACATTTTTTAAATATGTTCACGTGTTTCCAAAATTTGTTCGTGATATTTTCAGAAAGTGTTTATACAATATAAAAGTATACATTGTACTGAAAAAATAGACATGTAGAAAAAAAATGATGTAAAAACACAGAAAAGCAGAAAAAAATCATAGAAGCTTCTAAAACCTGTTCAAACGGGTCATGAAAGCTTCCTAAAACCGCTTCAGAAAAGCCGATGCAGGGTCACCCTATCTTGCGATCGCCAGATGCGCGGTATTGGTGAGATATAACTCAGCGATCTCACTCTCACTCCCTCGGCTCCAGATCTAAGAAGACTGGACGAATATCCCAAAAGTCCGATTTTTGATCAATGATTCACCTGTCTCTACATTCTTGGAGCTCTGTGGATGACCAGGAGCTCGCCCTCTATCGATCGTAGGTGGAGAACCACGGCAAGATAGAAGGGCCTCCTAGCACAGGTCAATAAGTGAGGCGCATCCAACTCGCACCAGCACGTGTTGAGCAACGGCAACAGACGGTCCTTGCCATCAGCCCAACGGTGGTGCATTGCACACGCCCCGGCCTATGAAAAACGTGGAAGAAGGAGAGGGTGTACAACATGGGTGAAATTGCTATCCACAGAAAAGAAATAACATAGTTAGAAAAAAAATGTAGGTGTGCTGACGGAAAGAACACTCAACAGCTAAAAGGTGAAGTAAGAGGAAACTTTGAGAAATCAGAAAAGGCACCGTTATGTAAACTATGTCTCCAAAGAGTTACAAGACTGTTTGCTCCGTGCATATAACTCGACTGGAAAACAAACACATCCGTCCGACAACACCGACATGACACACGAAACACGTTAAAACGCTCTGCCGAGACACAGGCCCTCTCCACAATGAGCCACAATCTTGATTGATGCAAAAGAACATACAAAGTTAAAGTAGGAAACAATTATGTATTTGTTTGCATATATCAAAGGAATTGCTAGTGTCGGTCATCACACTCACAGCAATGCTTAAAATGAATAATATTGAATGCCGGTACTTCATTGTTATCGATGATATATGGAATGAACAAGATATTAAAAACAATAAAAGTAAAAGTAAAAAAGACAAGAACTTTCCAGAAGGTTCGGAAAAGATGAAAAACGCAGTATTGGAGTCTATTCTTGGGCCGTACCTTCTAGGGTGCGCGATTTGTACGAGCATCGAATTACTCAGCGCCTTTAGCACTAAATAGGATATTCACATCAGCTAGTGGGCTTCTTTTTGTGGTTCCTCTAAAACAAGGCCTTTTTTGTACTTATTATCAATTATTTTTCATAGCGGAGTGAATAGACATGCAAAATTACTAACATCTAGCAATATTTCAAACACAACGGAGAGTGTAACAAAATCACCGTCAGTTCCAATTGATATTTGAGAGAATTGGTCGCAACGTATGCAACACAAAAACCAACTCATGCCACAACATTACAAACAACTTTGTAGCATGAACCCAACCTTTTTAATTGAAGCTCAAAGTCACAGTCACATACCGCATGTGTGTGCATATAAAAATAAACACAGGCTTGTAGCATGTCAAAGAAAAATGCAACATTGAAAAATCTCAAAAAAAAACATTATTACCGTTATTCCAGGGCCTACCTCATTGTCTTGGGCTCGTCAACGATAATTTTGACTCACTGAGACCCTACTGTCAACAGATCTTATGAGCCACATCATCTATTTGTTTGATGGCATGATTAACTCCCTAGTCTGAGCTCCAACTTGGGATCCATTAGAAATTTTGTGAACGCAATGCACACATAGTTGATCAAGGTGTGGAACGTCACATGGTGGAGGTTTTAACTTTTAACCAGGTTTGCCCCCCCCCCCCCCGCCCATTCTAGGGGTAACACCCTAATCCAGCTGGATATTCTCTCTTGTATGAACATTGTGGTTACAATGTGTGATCTCGTTAATCCTATTGAGCCGGTCTAGATTTTACCCTGGCTTCGTATTATATAGGGGTGATGAAGCAAAAAATGTTGAGCCTTTGGAACCTTTCGATCTTCATTTTCGGAACCAAATCTTTGGACTCGGGAATTTGGTTAGGGAACCAACTTGTGCCACTGGGGACAGCTAGTCTATCATCAGCAGGCAAAACTGAAAAACAAAAAAATCCTTCAAAACTTAGGGAAAACCAGGAAAAACCTGAGAAGCCAAAAAAAACATCTAAAGACCTGAAAACCCATACAGAAAAATAAGAAGATAGAAATCCAGAGAGAGCGACAAACACGCAACATGTGGCGGCGGTTGGGCGCACCACTTTACGCGCTCTCATGCAATAAAAGTGGCCATTGTGCGAGCTCCCCAAGGAGTAACCGTTAGTTAGCTCTCTCGCTCGGGTGCGTATATACATCGCCTCACACGAGTCGGATGCCTCGCCTCAAGCGAGGCTAGAGAGGGCCAACCCAATAGGACGGTCTAGTTTTGTTATGTAGGTGCTTTTTTTTCTTTTTGATTTCCTTTTTCCTTTCATTTATATTTTGAAACATTATAGATACAAATATTCCACAAAATTAATTTACTTAAAAGTTTATAAACTGTCAGTGCACATTTAAAAAATGTTCACACAGTGTAAAAGGAATGTCCACAGGACTTCTAAAAAATGTTGATATCATTCAAAACAATGCTCATGACATTTAAAAAGGGTCATGTGATTCAAAAGAATGTTGACAATTGTTTTTAAAAATATTTATACAATGTAGAAAAAATCACTATAATTAAAAAAATGTATGTGACATTTTTAATATGTCCACGTGTTTTCAAAATATGTTCGTGGCATT
>NC_041381.1:677430248-677508163 GCF_002162155.2 Triticum dicoccoides | reverse complement strand
ACCAACTAATACAGCAAGGTGTGTTTCACCAATTTTCTCATCCATTCACCGCCGAATTGTTTTTTCCTATCCGAGGTGGTATTAAATTCTTATGCGTTCGTCTGATAAAAACGGTTTTTCCAGAATTTTGTATGTGGCCCGCATGCTGTGGCCCAGTGTAGCTAGCCAACTTATTTTTCTGCCCATGCAATTGGAACAATTCTATTTTCCGCACAGGCCGGCAAATAGTCGGAGTTTCGCACAGAACAACCAATAATGAGCTGGGTTATTTTTCTCTGTTTCTGCGTTTTATTTCTATTTTTATTCTCCTTCCCCTATATCTTTTTTCCGTTCCAAGTTTATATTTCTTCAAGGATTTGTTTCATAAATTCAAAATTCTCAAAATAAAATCAAATTTTGGAAAATGTTCAGAATTCAAAAAAATTGTTTCTATTTTGAAAAATATTTAGAAATTGAAAAAAGTTTCCTGTTTTTTCAAAAAAAATGTTTGATATTTCTAAAAATAAAATGGTATTTTAAAAATGCTCCAAATTCGTTTTTGGCTTAGTGAAGTTTTCACAATTCAAAATAATGTTCGCGTATAAAACATAAACATTTTCGAAAAATGCTATGAATTTTCAACACATGTTACCATTTTAAAAAATGTTCACAAATTCAAATAATGACCATGTTTTTATAAAAAAAATTGGTGTTTTCAAAAGTGTTTGTGAATTTTAAAAGATGCTCCTATTTCAAATTTTGTTCACATTTTTCTGAAAGTGTACATTATTTTCAAAAACCTGTTCATGATTTAAAAAATGGTTCACGTTTCCTACAATATTCAGAAACTTCATCACTTAAAATCTCCTCGAATGAAAGAAAAAGAAGATTGAATAATTCATGGGCCTTCTCTTGCGTACGATGACGTAACAAAACTCTTAAATGCCCTTGATCAAAGAATGAAAAAATAGTGGCTTGATTACTTTTCACCCGGTGAAACCAAGGAGCTAAATGTTCCCTTTTCACGTGCACGCAGGTTACTTTTTGCACATATAATCCTCACTAACTTTAAATGCATGTTATTTTTGTTGGAAATATGCCCTAGAGGCAATAATAAATTGGTTATTATCATATTTCCTTATTCATGATAATCATTTATTATCCATGCTAAAATTGTATTGATCGGAAATTCAGATACATGTGTAGATACATAGACAACAACGTGTCCCTAGTGAGCCTCTACTAGACTAGCTCGTTGATCAAAGATGGTTAAGGTTTCCTAACCATAGACATGAGTTGTCATTTGATAACGGGATCACATCATTAGGAAAATGACGTGATGGACAAGACCCAGCCATAAGTTTTGTTGGAAATATGCCCTAGAGGCAATAATAAAATGGTTATTATTATATTTTCTTGTTCATAATAATTGTCTATTGTTCATGCTATAATTATATTAATCGAAAACCGTGATGCATGTGTGAATACATAGACCACAACATGTCCCTAGTGAGCCTCTAGTTGACTAGCTCGTTGATCAACAGATGGTCATGGTTTCTTGACTATGGACATTGGATGTCATTGATAACGGGATCACATCATTAGGAGAATGATGTAATGGATAAGACCCAATCCTAAGCATAGCACAAAATCGTGTAGTTCGTTTGCTAAAGCTTTTCTAATGTCAAGTATCATTTCCTTAGACCATGAGATTGTGTAACTCCCGGATACCGTAGGAGTGCTTTGGGTGTACCAAACGTCACAACGTAACTGGGTGACTATAAAGGTGCACTGCAGGTATCTCCGAAAGTGTCTGTTGGGTTAGCACAAATCAAGACTGGGATTTGTCACTCTGTATGACGGAGAGGTATCTCTGGGCCCACTCGGTAATGGATCATCATAATGAGCTCAATGTGACTAAGTGGTTAGTCATGGGATCATGCATTACAAAACGAGTAAAGTGACTTGCCGGTAACGAGATTGAACAAGGTATTGGGATACCGACGATCGAATCTCGGGTAAGTAACGTACCAATTGACAAAGGGAATTGTATACGGGATTACTTGAATCCTTGACATCGTGGTTCATCCGATGAGATCATCGTGGTACATGTGGGAGCCAACATGGGTACCAGATCCCGCTGTTGGTTATTGGCCAGAGAGTTGTCTCAGTCATGTCTGCATGATTCCCGAACCCGTAGGTTCTACACACTTAAGGTTCGATGACGCTAGGGTTATAAGGAAGATTTGTATGTGATTACCGAATGTTGTTCGGAGTCCCGGATGATATCCCGGACGTCACGAGGAGTTCCGGAATGGTCCAGAGGTGAAGACTTATAAATGGGAAGTCATCATACGATCACTGGAAATATTCGGGGGTATACCGGTATTGTATCGGGACCACCGGAGGGGTTCCGGGGGTCCACCGGGAGGGTCCACCTGCCCCGGAGGGCCTTATGGGCTGTAGGTTGATACGTCTCCAACGTATCTATAATTTATGAAGCATTCATGCTACTATATTATCTGTTTTGAATGATTATGGGCTTTTATACACTTTTATATTACTTTTTGGACTAACCTACTAACCGGAGGCCCAGTCCATATTGTTGTTTTCTTGCCTATTTCAGTGTTTCGAAGAAAAGGAATATCAAACGGATTCCAAACGGAATGAAACCTTCGGGAAACTTATTTTTGGAACGAACATGATCCAGGAGACTTGGAGTTCACGCCAGAGAAGCTTTGAGGAAACGACGAGGGTGGGGGCGCCCCCCCCCCCTACTGGGCAGTTCCCCTGTCTCGTGACCCTCGAGCGTCCCCCGACCGACTTCTTTCACCTATATATTCCCATATACCCTAAAAACATTGATGGAGAAGATAGATCGGGAGTTCCGCCGCCGCAAGCCTCTGTAGCCACCAAAACCCAATCGAGACCATGTTCCGGCACCCTGCCGGAGGGGGGGATCCCTCACCGGTGGCCATCTTCATCATCCCGGCGCTCTCCATGATGAGGAGGGAGTAGTTCACCCTTGGGGCTGAGGGTATGTACCAGTAGTTATGTGTTTGATCTCTCTCTCTCGTGTTCTCTCTATGGCACGATCTTGATGTTTCACGAGCTTTGCTATTATAGTTGGATCTTATGATGTTTCTCCCCCTCTACTCTCTTGTAATGGATTGAGTTTTCCCTTTGAAGTTATCTTGTCGGATTGAGTCTTTAAGGATTTGAGAACACTTGATGTATGTCTTGCCGTGCTTATCTGTGGTGACAATGGGATATTCACGTGATCCACTTGATGTATGTTTTGGTGATCAACTTGCGGGTTCCGCCCATGAACCTATGCATAGGGGTTGGCACATGTTTTCGCCTTGACTCTCCGCTAGAAACTTTGGGGCACTCTTTGAAGTACTTTGTGTTGGTTGAATAGATGAATCTGAGATTGTGTGATGCATATCATATAATCATGCCCACGGATACTTGAGGTGACAATGGAGTATCTAGGTAACATTAGGGGTTTGGTTGATTTGTGTCTTGAGGTGTTATTCTAGTATGAACTCTATGATAGATTGAATGGAAAGAATATCTTCGTGTTATTTTACTACGGACTCTTGAATAGATCGAGCAGAAAGGATAACTTTGAGGTGGTTTCGTACCCTACCATAATCTCTTCGTATGTTCTCCGCTATTAGTGGCTTTGGAGTGACTCTTTGTTGCATGTTGAGGGATAGTTATATGATCCGATTATGTTATTATTATTGAGAGAACTTGCACTAGTGAAAGTATGAACCTTAGGCCTTGTTTCCTACCATTGCAATACCGTTTACGCTCACTTTTATCATTAGTTACCTTGCTGTTTTTATAATTTCAGATTACAAATACCTTTATCTACCATCCATATTGCACTTGTATCACCATCTCTTCGCTGAACTAGTGCACCTATACAATTTACCATTGTATTGGGTGTGTTGGGGACACAAGAGACTCTTTGTTATTTGGTTCCAGGGTTGTTTGAGAGAGACCATCTTCATCCTACGCCTCCCACGGATTGATAAACCTTAGGTCATCCACTTGAGGGAAATTTGCTACTGTCCTACAAACATCTGCACTTGGAGGCCCAACAACGTCTATAAGAAGAAGGTTGTGTAGTAGACATCAAGCTCTTTTCTGGCGTCGTTGCCGGGGAGGTGAGTGCTTGAAGGTATATCTTTAGATCTTGCAATCGAATCTTTTTGTTTCTTGTTTTATCACTAGTTTAGTCTATAAAAGAAAACTACAAAAAAATGGAATTGAGTTTGTCTCATACGCTTCATCTTTTTAATATCTTTCGTGAGAATGATGGAAAGGAAAATTATGCTCAAGTGCTAGAAGAAGAAATCTATAAAATGTTTTGCACTAAATCTTTGAATGATGAGCATGGTTGCAATGTTGTTAGTATGAACTCTTTGAATATTCATGGTACTAATGATGATTGCACTAGTTATGATGAAAATGTTTCCTATAAGCATGTCGATTTTTGTGGAGAGCATTGGGTTTGCATGGACACACCAAATAGGGAAAATGGATATTGCAAGAGGCATAAGCATTTAGAAACTAAACTGTTGCAAGAAAGCCTAGAAAAGAATGCTGAAAATTTACATTTCCTTTGCCGTACTTGTGAACTTTGCAATGACATTGGTCATTTACATCTCCAATGCAAATTATTTCATGATCAAATCGTGTCCAAAAATTGTGATGATTTGATTTCCCTTGCACATTATAATGAACTTAGTTTGCTTACGGGTTATGAAGAAATGAAAAGTTTAATTAAGCACCTTCCAGAATTTGCCCGTTATAAACTTCTTGATTTTGATCTAAAGAAAGCAAATAGAAGATGAAGAGAATACTAATGAAAGGGAAGAGACTTCCCAATATCCTCCTATTATTTCTTATGATGAATCAGGAAACGAGGAGGACCCTTCTATTCAACCAATCTCATCAATAAAGAGCTCAAGGAAGAGGGTTGAACCCACACATGATGTGAGGAAGAAAAAGAAAAAACGGAGAAGCAAAGGTAAAAAGGTATCCCTCCCAAATGATGTTGCTCCTACTGTTGGAAATATGCCCTAGAAGAAATAATAAAATGGTTATTATTATATTTCCTTGTTCACGATAATTGTCTATTGTTCATGCTATAATTGCATTAACTTGAAACCGTAATACCTGTGTGAATACATAGACCACAACATGTCCCTAGTGAGCCTCTAGTTGACTAGCTCGTTGATCAATAGATGGTTATAGTTTCCTGACCATGGACATTGGATGTCATTGATAACGGGATCACATCATTAGGAGAATGATGTGATGGACAAGACCCAATCCTAAGCATAGCCCAAGATCGTGTATTTTGTTTGCTAAAGCTTTTCTAATGTCAAGTATCATTTCCTTAGACCATGAGATTGGCAACTCCCGGATACCGTAGGAATGCTTTGGGTGTGCCAAACGTCACAATGTAACTGGGTGGCTATAAAGGTGCACTACGGGTATCTCCGAAAGTGTTTGTTGGGTTGGCACGAATCAAGACTGGGATTTGTCACTCCGTATGACGGAGAGGTATCTCTGGGCCCACTCGGTAATGCATCATCATAATGAGCTCAATGTGACTAAATAGTTAGTCACGGGATCATGCATCACAGAACGAGTAAAGTGACTTGCCGGTAACGAGATTGAACGAGGTATTGGGATACCGACGATCGAATCTCGGGCAAGTAACATACCGATTGACAAAGGGAATTGCATACGGGATTGCTTGAATCCTTGACATCGTGGTTCATCCAATGAGATCATCGTGGAACATGTGGGAGCCAACATGGCTATCCAAATCCCGCTGTTGTTTATTGGCCGGAGAACGTCTCGGTCATGTCGGCATGGTTCCCGAACCCGTAGGGTCTACACACTTAAGGTTCGGTGACGCTAGAGTTGTTATGGGAAATAGTATGTGGTTACCGAAGGTTGTTCGGAGTCTCGGATGAGATCCCGGACATGACGAGGAGCTCCGGAATGGTCCTGAGGTGAAGATCGGTATATTGGATGAAGGGTATTGGAGTCCGAAATTGTTCCGGGGGTACCAGGTGATGACCAGCGTGTCCGAAAGGGGTTTCGGAGGCCCCGGCAAGCGTTGGGGGGCCTTATGGGCCAAGGGGAGAGGGCACATCAGCCCACTAAGGGGCTGTGCGCCCCTCCCACCCCATCTCATGTAACCAGGAGAGGTGGGGGCACCACCCCTAGGGCAGCCGCCCCTCCCGGCCTGGTGGGCAAGTTTCCTAGGGGGTGGGGGTGCCCAAACCCATCTAGGGTTTCAACTGTGGCCGCCGCCCCTCCTCTAGGGAACCCTAGGGCGCCTCCCCCTCCTCCCTTCCCCCTATATATAGTGAGAGAGAGAGAGGGCAGCCGCATCCTTCCCTTGGCGCAGCCCTCTCCCTCCTCCAACACCTCCTCCTCCTCTGTAGTGCTTGGCGAAGCCCTACCGGAGAACCACGAGCTCCATCACCACCATGTCGTTGTGCCGTCGGAGTTCTCCCTCAACTTATCCTCTCCCCTTGCTGGATCAAGAAGGAGGAGACGTCCCCGGGCTGTACGTGTGTTGAACGCGGAGGCATCGTTGTTCGGTGCTTAGATCGGATTCGGCCGCGATCTGAATCGCTTCGTGAACGACTCCACCGACCGCGTTCTTGTAACGCTTCCGCATCATGATCTTCAAGGGTATGAAGATGCACTCCCCTCTCTCTCGTTGCTAGTCTCTCCATAGATTGATCTTGGTGATGCATAGAAAATTTTGAATTTCTGCTACGTTCCCCAACAGTGGCATCATGAGCTAGGTCTATTGCGTAGATTCTATGCACGAGTAGAACACAAGTAGTTGTGGGCGATGATTTGTTCAATATGCTTACCGTTACTAGTCCTATCTTGTTTCGACGGTATTGTGGGATGAAGCGGCCCGGACCGACCTTACACGTACACTTACGTGAGACAGGTTCCACCGACTGACATGCACTTGTTGCATAAGGTGGCTAGCGGGTGCCAGTCTCTCCCACTTTAGTCGGATCGGATTCGATGAAAAGGGTCCTTATGAAGGGTAAATAGAAATTGGCATATCACCGTTGTGGCTTTGCGTAGGTAAGAAACACTCTTACTAGAAACTCGTAGCAGCCACGTAAAACATGCAACAATAATTAGAGGACGTCTAACTTGTTTTTGCAGGGTATGCTATGTGATGTGATATGGCCCAAAAGAATGTGATGAATGATATGTGATGTATGAGATTGATCATGTTCTTGTAATAGGAATCACTACTTGCATGTCGATGAGTATGACAACCGGCAAGAGCCATAGGAGTTGTCTTAATTTATTGTATGACCTGCGTGTCATTAAAAACGCCATGTAATTACTTTACTTTATTGCTAACCGTTAGCCATAGTAGTAGAAGTAATAGTTGGCGAGACAACTTCATGAAGACACGATCATGGAGATCATGATGATGGAGATCATGGTGTCATGCCGGTGACGAAGGTCATCATGCCGCGCCTCAAAGATGGAGATCAAAGGCGCAAGATGATATTGGCCATATCATGTCACTTTATGATTTGCATGTGATGTTTGTCATGTTTACATCTTATTTGCTTAGAACAACGGTAGCATATATAAGATGATCCCTCACAGAAATTTCAAGAAAGTGTTCCCCCTAACTGTGCACCGTTGCGAAAGTTCGTTGTTTTGAAGCACCACGTCATGATCGGGTGTGATAGATTCTAACGTTCACATACAACGGGTGTAAGCCAGATTAACACATGCAAAACACTTAGGTTGACTTGACGAGCCTAGCATGTACAGACATGGCCTCGGAACACGAGAGACCGAAAGTTCGAACATGAGTCGTATAGTAGATACGATCAACATGAAGATGTTCACCAATGATGACTAGTCCGTCTCACATGATGATCGGACACGGCCTAGTTAACTTGGATCATGTATCACTTAGATGACTAGAGGGATGTCTATCTGAGTGGGAGTTCATTAGATGAACTTAATTATCCTGAACATAGTCAAAAGGTATTTGCAAATTATGTCGTAGCTCGCATTTTAGTTCTACTATTTTAGATATGTTCCTAGAGAAAATTTAGTTGAAAGTTGATAGTAGCAATTGTGCGGACTGGGTCCGTAAACTGAGGATTGTCCTCATTGCTGCGCAGAAGACTTATGTCCTTAATGCACTGCTCGATGTGTTGAACCTCGAACGTCATGTGTGGATGTTGCGAACATCTGACATACACAGTTTGATGACTACGTGATAGTTCAGTAATGTTAAACAGTTTAGAATTGAGGCATCGAAGATGATTTTGAAACGTCGCGGAACATATGAGATGTTCCGAGGGCTGAAATTGAGATTTCAGACTGGTGCCCACGTCAAGAGGTATAAGACCTCCGACGAGTTTCTTAGCCTACAAACTAAGGGAGAAAAGCTCAATCGTTGAGGTTGTACTCAGATTGTCTGGGTACAACAATCACTTGAATCGAGTGGGAATTAATCTTCCAGATGAGATGGTGATGTTTCTCCAAAGTCATTGCCACCAAGCTACTAGAGCTTCGTGATGAACTATAACATATCAGGGATAGATATGATGATCCTTGAAATATTCGTGATGTTTGACACCGCAAAAGTAGAAATCAAGAAGGAGCATCAATTGTTGATGGTTAGTGAAACCACTAGTTTCAAGAAGGGTAAGGGCAAGAAGGGATACTTCATGAAATGGCAAATCAGTTGCTGCTCAAGTGAAGAAACCCAAGGTTGAACCCAAACCCGAGACTAAGTGCTTCTGTAATGAGGGGAACGGTCACTGAAGCAAAACTACCCTAGATACTTGGTAGATGAGATGGCTGACAAGGTCGGCAGAAGTATATTGGATATACATTATATTGATGTGTACTTTACTAGTACTCCTAGTAGCACCATGGTAATAGATACCGGTTCAGTTGCTAAGTGTTAGTAACTCAAAATAAAAGGCTACAGAATAAACGGAGACTAGCTAAAGATGAGATAACGATATGTGTTGGAAGTGTTT
Source organism: Triticum dicoccoides (assembly GCF_002162155.2). NCBI lineage: Eukaryota > Viridiplantae > Streptophyta > Magnoliopsida > Poales > Poaceae > Triticum > Triticum dicoccoides. The sequence goes on along the minus strand of NC_041381.1, from coordinate 677,499,095 downwards.
CCAAGCTTGATGTGATCAAGCATCGCATACTCCCTCTACCATCGAGATTGGTGTTAAACCTAAATAATTGTTATTTGGTGTTTGCGTTGAGCATAGACATGATTGGATTATGTCTATCGCAATACGGTTATTCATTTAAAGAGAATAATGGTTACTCTGTTTATTTGAATAATACCTTCAATGGTCTTACACCTAAAATGAATGGTTTATTGAATATCAATCATAGTGATACATATGTTCATGCCAAAAGATATAAGATAGTAATGATAATACCACATACTTGTGGCACTGCCATTTGAGTCATATTGGTATAAAACGCATGAAGAAGCTCCATGTTGATGGATCTTTGGACTCACTCGTTTTTTGAAAAGATTGAGACATGCGAACCATGTCTATTGGTATATGCGCATGAAGAAACTCCATGCAGATGGATCATTTGGACTCACTTGATTTTGAATCACTTGAGTCATGCAAATCATACCACATGGGCAAGATGACTAAAAGGCCTCGTTTTCAGTGAAATGGAACAAGAAAGCAACTTGTTGGAAGTAATAAATTTTGATGTGTGCAGTCCAATGAGTGCTGAGGCACGCAGTGGATGTCGTTATATTCTTACTTCACAGATGATTTGAGTAGATGCTGAGTATATTTACTTGATGAAACACAATTCTGAATTATTGAAAGGTTCAAGTAATTTCAGAGTGAAGTTGAAGATCGTCATGACAAGAGGATAAAATGTCTATGATATGATCATAGAGATGAATATCTGAGTTATGTGTTTCGTACTCAATTAAGACATTGTGGAAATTGTTTCACAACTAATACCGCCTGGAACACCATAGTGTGATGGTGTGTCCGAACATCATAGATGCACCCTATTGGATATGGAGCATACCATGATGTCTCTTATCAAATTACCACTATCGTTTATGGATTAGGCATTAGAGACAACTGCATTCACTTTAATAGGGCACCACATAATTCCGTTGAGATGACACCGTGTGAACTATGGTTTAGAGAAACCTAAGTTGTCGTTTCTTAAAAGTTTGGGGTTGCGATGCTTATGTGAAAAAGTTTCATCCTAGTAAGCTTGAACCCAAAACGGATAAATGCATCTTCATAGGTCACCCAAAACAGTTGGGTATACCTCCTATTTCAGATCCGGAAGCAAAAGTGATTGTTTCTTAAAAGGGTCCCTTCTCGAGGAAAAGTTTCTCTCGAAAGAATTGAGTAGGAGGATGGTGGAGACTTGATGAGGTTATTGAACCATCACTTCAACTAGTGTGTAGCAGGGCATAGGAAGTTGTTCCTGTGGAACCTACACCAATTGAAGTGGAAGTTGATGATAGTGATCATGAAACTTCGGATCAAGTCACTACCAAACCTCGTAGGACGACAAGGACGCATACTCCTTCAGAGTGGTACGGTAATCCTGTCTTGGAGGTATGTTGCTAGACAACAATGAACCTACGAGCTATGGAGAAGCGATGGTGGGCCCGGATTCTGACAAATTGGTCGAGGCCATAAAACCGAGAGAGTATCCATGTATGAAAACAAAGTGTAGACTTTGGAAGAACTACTTGATGGTCATAAGGCTGTTGGGTACAGATGGATTTTAAAAGGAAGACGGACAATCATGGTAAGTATCACCATTAAGAAAGCTCGACTTGTCGTTAAGATGTTTTATGACAAGTTCAAGGAGTTGAATACGATGAGACTTTCTCACTTGTAGCGATGCTAAGAGTTTGTTGGAATTATATTAGCAATTACTGCATGATTTATGAAATCTTGCAGATAGGATGTAAAAACATGGTTTCCTCGACGATATTCTTGAGGACAGGTTGTATGTGATACAACCAGAAGGTTTTGTCAATCCTGAAAGATGCTAACAAGTATGCAAAGCTCCAGCAATCCTTCTAAGGACTGGAGTACGCATCTCGGAGTTGGAATATACGCTTTGATCAAAGATTTTGGGTTTATACAAAGTTTATGAGAAACTTGTATTTCCAAAGAAGTGAGTGGGAGCACTATAGAATTTCTGATGAGTATATGTTGTTGACATATTGTTGATCGGAAATGATGTAGAATTTCTGGAAAGCATATAGGGTTATTTGAAAAGTGGTTTTCAATGGAAAACCTGGATTAAGCTACTTGAACATTGAGGTCAAGATCTATAAGGATAGATCAAAAAAGCTTAATAGTACTTTCAAATAAATACATACCATGACAAGATTTTGAAGGAGTTCAAAATAGATCGGCAAAGAAGGATTTCTTGGTTGTGTTATAAGGTGTGAATATTGAGTAAGACTCAAAAGATGACCACGGCAGAAGAGAGAGAAAGGACGAAGGTCGTCCCCTATGCTTCAGACGTAGGCTCTATAGTATGGTATGTTGTGTACCGCACCTGAAATGTGCCTTGCCATGAGTCAGTCAAGGGGTACAAGAGTGATCCAGGAATGGATCACATGACAGCGGTCAAACTTAACCTTAGTAACTAGTGGACTAAGTAATTTTCTCGATTATGGAGGTGGTAAAAGAGTTCATCGTAAAGGGTTATGTCGATGCAAACTTTGACACTAATCTGGATGACTCTAAGTAGTAAACCGGATTCGTATAGTAGAGCAGTTATTTGGAATAGCTCCAAGTAGCGCGTGGTACCTGCATCTACAAGATGACATAGAGATTTGTAAAGCACACACGGATCTGAAAGGTTCAGACCCGTTGACTAATAACCTCTCTCACAAGCGAGATATGATCAAACCCCATGGGTGTTGAATTCATTACAATCACATAGTGATGTGAACTAGATTATTGACTCTAGTGCAAGTGGGAGACTGTTGGAAATATGCCCTAGAAGCAATAATAAAATGGTTATTATTATATTTCCTTGTTCACGATAATTGTCCATTGTTCATGCTATAATTGTATTAACTGGAAACTGTAATACATGTGTGAATACATAGACCACAACATGTCCCTAGTGAGCCTCTAGTTGACTAGCTCGTTGATCAATAGATGGTTATAGTTTCCTGACCATGGACATTGGATGTCATTGATCACGGGATCACATCATTAGGAGAATGATGTGATGGACAAGACCCAATCCTAAGCATAGCACATGATCGTGTAGTTCGTTTGCTAAAGCTTTTCTAATGTCAAGTATCATTTCCTTAGACCATGAGATTGTGCAACTCCCGGATACCGTAGGAATGCTTTGGGTGTGCCAAACGTCACAATGTAACTGGGTGGCTATAAAGGTGCACTACGGGTATCTCCGAAAGTGTCTGTTGGGTTGGCACGAATCAAGACTGGGATTTGTCACTCCGTATGACGGAGAGGTATCTCTGGGCCCACTCGGTAATGCATCATCATAATGAGTCAATGTGACTAAGTAGTTAGTCACGGGATCATGCATTATGGAACGAGTAAAGTGACTTGCCGGTAACAAGATTGAACGAGGTATTGGGATACCGACGATCGAATCTCGGGCAAGTAACATACCGATTGACAAAGGGAATTGCATACGGGATTGCTTGAATCCTTGACATCGTGGTTCATCCGATGAGATCATCGTGGAACATGTGGGAGCCAACATGCGTATCCAGATCCCGCTGTTGGTTATTGGCCGGAGAACGTCTCGGTCATGTCTGCATGGTTCCCGAACCCGAAGGGTCTACACACTTAAGGTTCGGTGATGCTAGAGTTATTATGGGAAATAGTATGTGGTTACCGAAGGTTGTTCGGAGTCCCGGATGAGATCCCGGACATGACGAGGAGCTCCGGAATGGTCCTGAGGTGAAGATCGGTATATTGGATGAAGGGTATTGGAGTCCGAAATTGTTCCGGGGGTACCAGGTGATGACCAGCGTGTCCGAAAGGGGTTTCGGAGGCCCCGGCAAGCGTTGGGGGGCCTTATGGGCCAACGGGAGAGGGCACATCAGCCCACTAAGGGGCTGAGTGCCCCTCCCACCCCATCTCATGTAACCAGGAGAGGTGGGGGCACCACCCCTAGGGCAGCCGCCCCTCCCGGCTTGGGGGGCAAGTTTCCTAGGGGGTGGGGGTGCCCAAACCCATCTAGGGTTTCCCCTGTGGCCGCCGCCCCTCCCCTAGGGAACCCTAGGGCGCCTCCCCCTCCTCCCTTATATTGAGGGAGAGAGAGGGCAGCCGCACCCTTCCCTTGGCGCAGCCCTCTCCCTCCTCCAACACCTCCTCCTCCTCCGTAGTGCTTGGCGAAGCCCTGCCGGAGAACCACGAGCTCCATCACCACCATGCCGTCGTGCTGTCGGAGTTCTCCCTCAACTTCTCCTCTCCCCTTCCTGGATCCAGAAGGAGGAGACGTCCCCGGGCTGTACGTGTGTTGAACGCGGAGGCACCGTTGTTCGGCGCTTAGATTAGATTCGGCCGCGATCTGAATCGCTTCGTGAACGACTCCACCGACCACATTCTTGTAATGCTTCCGCATTGCGATCTTCAAGGGTATGAAGATGCACTCCCCTCTCTCTCGTTGCTAGTCTCTCCATAGATTGATCTTGGTGATGCGTAGAAAATTTTGAATTTCTGCTACGTTCCCCAACACCTACTACTCATTGTGATGATGATAACTGATGTACTATTTGTGCTATCCATACTATTAATGATGAGAGTGATTATGCTTATGATATGAAAAGGCTCAAGCTTGGGGAAGCTATGTTTGATGAGGATGAAATATTGGAGAATATATTTGCTGAAATTAATGTTTGTGCCAAGCTTGGGGATGCTACGTTTAATGAAGATGATATTTTTAGCCTCCCAAGTTTTGATATCAAAGTTGTTATGATGATAGCATGCCTCTTACCTATGATGATTATATCTATGAAAGTGGGTTTGGAAGAGTGTCAACTTTAGGAAGTAATGATCCCACTATTTTTGGAGGATGTTGAATCTTATTGTGATGAATATGAAAGTGAGTTTGGAAGAGTGTCAACTTTAGGAAGTAATGATCCCACTATTTTGGAGGATGTTGAATCTTATTGTGATGAATATGAAAGTGGATTTGGAAGAGTGTCAACTTTATTTAGTGATGATTCCACTATCTTGGAAGAGGTTTCAATCGATTATGATGAGAACAAAGTTGCTACTTATGATGATTATTGTGATGAAACTTATGCTATAAAAAGTAGTGATGATTATATTTATAAAACTTGTCATGATTATGATTACCCTTTTTCTGAACATTATCCTTTTAATGTGGAAACAATTTATAGTATTCAAGTCTCTTATGATACTCCCACCATTCCGAATGAGAAGAATTTTGCTTGTGTGGAGAGCAATAAATTTTCTATGCTTGTAGATCATGAAAAGAATGCTTTAGGTGCTGGTTAAATTCATTCATGGTGCTACTGAAACTTATTATGAGGGAGGAACATATGCTTGTAGGAATGACAATAATATCAAGTTTGCTCTCTATGTGCTTAAAGTTTTGAAGTTATGCTTGTTTTACCCTCCTATGCTAGTTGATTATTGTTCCCAAAAAATCCCTATGCATAGGAAGTGGGTTAGACTTAAATGTGCTAGTCATATTCTTCATGATGCTCTCCTTATGTTTCAATTCTTATCTTTTATGTGAGCATCATTGAAATCATCATGCCTAGGTAGAAAGGCATTAAAGAAAAGCGCTTGTTGGGAGACAACCCAATATTTACCCTTACTGTTTTTGTGTGTACACATGATTATGCTACTGTAGTAATCATGTTTTATAGCTTTTGTTTCAATAAAGTTCCAAGTAGAACCTTTGGGAAGACTTGGGTGAAGTCTTTGTGATCTTGCTGTAAAAAACAGAAACTTTAGCGCTCATGAGATCAGCTGCATTTTTTACTGGAGAGCGCTTTTAGGTTGATTCTTTTTGCAGATGATTAATAGACAAATTCCTCAGGTCCACCAATTTAGTTCAGAATCTTTGGAGTTACAGAAGTATACGTTTGATACAGATTACTACAGACTATTTTGTTTTTGACAGATTCTGTTTTCTATGTGTTCTTTGCTTATTTTGATGAATCTATGAGTAGTATCGGAGGGTATGAACCATAGATAACTTGGAATACAGTAGATATTACACCAATATGAATTTAGAATTAGTTCACAACAGTACCTAAGTGGTGATTTATTTTCTTATACTAACGGAGCTTACGAGTTTTGTTTTGAGTTTCGTGTTGTGAAGTTTTCAAGTTTTGGGTAAAGATTCGATGGACTATGGAATAAGGAGTGGTAAGAGCCTAAGCTTGGGGATGTCCAAGGCACCCCAAGGTAATATTAAAGGACAACTGAGGGAGTGTCAGACTAGGGGGTGTCCGGATAGCCGAACTATCATCATCGGCCGGACTCCAAGACTATGAAGATACAAGATTGAAGACTTCGTCCCGTGTCCGGATGGGACTTTCCTTCGCGTGGAAGGCAAGCTTGGCGATACGGATATGTAGATCTCCTACCATTGTAACCGACTCTATGTAACCCTAGCCCTCTCCGGTGTCTATATAAACCGGATGGCTTTAGTCCATAGGACGAACAATAATCATACCATAGGCTAGCTTCTAGGGTTTAGCCTCCTTGATCTCGTGGTAGATCTACTCTTGTAACACACATCATCAATATTAATCAAGCAGGACGTAGGGTTTTATCTCCATCAAGAGGGCCCGAACCTGGGTAAAACATCGTGTCCCTTGTCTCCTGTTACCATCCGCCTAGACGCACAGTTCGGGACCCCCTACCCGAGATCCGCCGGTTTTGACACCGACATTGGTGCTTTCATTGAGAGTTCCTCTGTGTCGTCACCGATAGGCTCGATGGTTCTTCGACCATCATCAATGACACAGTCCAGGGTGAGACCTTTCTCCCCGGACAGATCTTCGTATTTGGCGGCTTCGCGCTGCGGGCCAATTCGCTTGGCCAACTGGAGCAGATCGAAAGCTACGCCCCTGGCCGTCAGGTCAGATTTGGAAGTTTGAACTTCACGGTCGACATCCGCAGGGACTTGATCCTCGATGGATTCGAGCCACAGCCGAGCGTGCCGCACTGTCACGGCGAGCATGATTTAGCTCTACAGCCGGACAGTACCCTGGAGGCCGCACTCGAACCCGCTCCGATCTTCAATTCGGAGCCGGCTGCGCAGATCGAGGACGGATGGCTAGACACCGCCTCAGGGGCTGCAACCTCTACGGCGATAGAGCCGAACACTGACCTTGTCCCTCATAAAGCTCGTGACTCCAAGGTGCCGGACTCCTCGCCGGACTCCGAACCTCCCGCGCCCCCTCTGATCGAATCCGATTGGGCGCCGATCATGGAGTTCACCGCAGAAAACATCTTTCAACACTCACCTTTCAGCGACATCTTAAGTTCGCTAAAGTATCTCTCATTATCAGGAGAGCCCTGGTCGGAGTGCGGCCAGGACAGTTGGGATGCGGACGACGAAGAAATTCAAAGCCCACCCACCACCCAATTAGTAGCCACTGTCGACGATCTATCCGACATGCTAGACTATGACTCCAAAGACATCGACTGTATGGACGACGATGACGGAGACGACCAAGAACCAGCGCCTACCGGGCACAGGAAAGCCACCCCAACTCATGACGTATACATGGTGGATACACCAAAAGGAAGCGATAATGAGGAAAAACGGGACGTGGCGAAGGACAACTCCCCCAACAAACAACCAAAACGGCGACGCAAGCGCCGCCCGAAGACCGGCCTCGATAAAAACGGCACCCATACGGACCCGGCCCTAGAGCAGGGCGAAGCAGTGGACGACGCACATGCCACCAAGCAGCCAGCCGGACATGATGAACTGAACAAGCAACCCATCCCCGGCGAAGACGATCTCACATCACCAGAGCATACGAGCCTTCATAAAAGGCTCGTCGCCACTACAAGAAGTTTGAATAAGCAAAAGCGGAAGCTCAAAACAGCGGAGGACGGACTCAGAATGAGATGGAGCAAAGTACTCAACACCGCAGATAAATATGGCGCTAGTCACCAGACAAAGAGCTACCCGAAGCGCAAGCTGTTGCCCGAATTTTATGAGGAGGCCTTAGAGCCCCCGCAGTCAAAAAAGAAAGAAGCCGCCTGGTCGGATAGACGACCAGATGACAGGCCAAGAGCAACAAGGGGCGCACACAAGCCGGCACACGATCAACATAAAGATCCTCGGAAAAAGGACGACCCAGTCAGATCTATCTATGGGCCAAAAAAGAAGACTCCAGGAAGCAACATAACCCGCCGAGCATTTGAAGACAACGGCACACCCAAATACAGGGGCGCCGCACACCCACTATGTTTCACCGACGAGGTACTGGATCATGGATTTCCAGCGGGATTCAAACCCGTAAACATAGAGTCATATGACGGAACAACAGACCCCGGAGTCTGGATTGAGGATTACATCCTACACATACATATCGCCAGAGGGGACGATCTCCATGCCATAAAATACCTACCCCTCAAGCTCAAAGGGCCAGCTCGGCATTGGCTTAAAAGCCTCCCAGAAAATACCATTGGAAGTTGGGAAGAGCTTGAGGATGCGTTTCGAGCAAATTTTCAGGGGACTTATGTCCGCCCTCCGGATGCAGACGATTTAAGTCACATAACTCAACAGCCCGGAGAGTCAGCATGCAAATTCTGGAACAGGTTCCTCACTAAAAAGAATCAAATAGTCGACTGTCCGGACGCTGAAGCCTTAGCAGCCTTTAAACACAACGTCCGAGACGAATGGCTCGCCAGACACCTCGGCCAGGGAAAACCAAGAACAATGGCCGCACTAACAAGCCTCATGACCCGCTTTTGCGCGGGGGAAGACAGCTGGTTGGCTAGATGCAGCACCAGCGACCCGAGTACATCCGAAGTCAGGGATGGAAATGGGAAATCACGACGCAGAAAAGATCAGCGCCGGAATAAGGAAAATGGCCCGAATAGTACGGCGGTCAACGCCAGATTCAAAAGCTCTCGGCCGAACAACAAAACACTGCCCCTCAAGGACAACAGTGACGAGCTATCCAACCTAAACAAGATTCTAGATAGACTATGCCAAATACATGGTACCTCCGGGAAGCCTACAAACCATACCCACAGAGACTGTTGGGTCTTCAAACAGTCCGGCCGACTTAACGCCGAACACAAGGGGCTCGACACACCAAGCGAAAGTAACGAAACCCAAAAGCAACACTCCGGAAAACAGAAGACTTTCCCACTAGAAGTCAAAACAGTGAACTCACTTCATGTGATAACACGAAAAGATAGCGTGGCACCTGCAATACCAGGACACCGCCCGCAGAATGGGGATAGACCCTACCAAAATTCGCCATAGCAGCACTTCCTTCAAAGGAGTGACGCCAGGCCTTTAAGCCAATTATACAGGCTCTGTACCACTAGAGGTTGCGTTCGGTTCATCCAACAACCTCCTTTGCGAAAAGCTCACTCTCCATCGCCCCATTCAATAGTAGCCCTTAAGCACTACTGGGGCACGCAGCTTTCGCCAGCCCTAATGCAATACCACATTACGCGTTTCTTACGCTTAAAAATGCCCGGTCAACGTGGCATAATCCCATTAAAAAGTAACTCCGAGTGTTCCTCGACCACGGAGAACGTGAGACTGCCTCGACAGCCACACACTAATCAGACCTTGCAGGTCAAAGCCCCTAAAAATAGGTCATTCGGACCTCGCACATGGTTAAGCGAGTCCGGCGTAACTAAACAAGGGGCTTCCCAGCCGCATATCCCCTTTATAAGGGGCCGCGTGTCTAAATGATGAGAGCCAATAAAGCTCAACTTTCTTCATTCTATTCTATTTTAATACAACTTCGGCACAATATTTCTTGGAAACTAAGTCCTTCTCTTTTACAGATGACGCATGTGCTACACCCGTCCAGGATACAGCACAACGGAGACACAGGCGCAGACGTGCAGCAGGGACCCGTTGCAAGGATTCTTTTCAGATTAAGACCCTGCGTAAACCTTTCTTAATGTCTCTTGTTGATACACATCCCCCGGTTTCCCACCATAGCCGAGGAGGAGGCTGGCGTTTTGGCATCGGCCGTGTCAGAAGTTCCCGCCTGTACCTGGACACCAGGGGCTTAGGGCATTGTTCTACATGGTATCATAAAGACCGAACACCTCAGGGAGTGTTCGGCGTCTCGAGTTAGGCCTTATATGCATCAGCTCCGAATCATGTCTTTGGTCAAATGTTGGGTTTGCCCGGCTCCTGTGTTTTGCTGCCTTACGTTCCGCATCATCGGCTAACGCGGCACCAGGAGAACTACTGCGATTGTGCCCTAGTTCGGCCGGGCGAGCACCTCGGTAGAGAAAGCCGAAAACTGACTGTCATGATATAGCGAGAGACCGGTCAACCACTCGATCGACCATTGGAATGTTTAGAATTCCTCCGCTTTGACGAAGGACCGCTTCCCGGTCAGGCACATACGCGCCCCGAGTTCGGAGAAGAGCGGTGCCACCAGGGGCTATATAGTAGCCCCACATTCGTGTTGGAAATATGCCCTAGAGGCAATAATAAATTAGTTATTATTATATTTCCTTGTTCATGATAATCGTTTATTATCCATGCTACAATTGTATTGAAAGGAAACTCAGATACATGTGTGGATACATAGACAACACCATGTCCCTAGTAAGCCTCTGTTGACTAGCTCGTTGAGATGGTTACGGTTTCCTAACCATGGACATTGGATATCATTGATAACGGGATCACATCATTAGGAGAATGATGTGATGGACAAGACCCAATCCTAAGCCTAGCACAAAGATCGTAGTTCGTATGCTAAAGCTTTTCTAATGTCAAGTATCATTTCCTTAGACCATGAGATTGTGCAACTCCCGGATACCGTAGGAATGCTTTGGGTGTACCAAACGTCACAACGTAACTGGGTGGCTATAAAGGTGCACTACAGGTATTTCCGAAAGTGTCTGTTGGGTTGGCACGAATCGAGACTGGGATTTGTCACTCCGGTTAACGGAGAGGTATCTCTGGGCCCACTCGGTAGGACATCATCATAATGTCCACAATGTGACCAAGGAGTTGATCACGAGATGATGTGTTGCGGGAACGAGTAAAGAGACTTGCCGGTAACGAGATTGAACAAGGTATCGGCATACCGACGATCGAATCTCGGGCAAGTACAATACCGCTAGACAAAGGGAATTGTATACGGGATTGATTGAGTCCTTGACATCATGGTTCATCCGATGAGATCATCGTGGAACATGTGGGAGCCAATATGGGTATCCAGATCCCTCTGTTGGTTATTGACCGGAGAACGTCTCGGTCATGTCTGCATGGTTCCCGAACCCGTAGGGTCTACACACTTAAGGTTCGATGACGCTAGGGTTATAAAGGAAGTTTGTATGTGGTTACTGAGTGTTGTTCGGAGTCCCAGATGAGACCCCAGACTTCACGAGGAGTTCCGGAATGGTCCGGAGGTAAAGATTTATATATGGGAAGTCATGTTTTGGTCACCGGAAAAGTTTCGGGTTTTTCAGGTAACATACCGGGACCACCGGGAGAGTCCCGGGGGGTCCACCAAGTGGGGCCACCGGCCCCAGAGGGCTGCATGGGCCAAGTGTGGGAGGGGACCAGCCCCAGGTGGGCTGGTGCGCCCCCCCCCCCACAAGGGCCCAAGGCGCCTAGGGTTTGGGGAGGGGGTGCTTCCACCTAACTTAGGGGGCAAGTTTCCCCCCTCTCCCCCCTTGGCCGCCACCCTTAGATGGGATTGGGGCTGCCGCACCCCTTGGGGTGGAAACCCTAGAGGGGGCGCACCCCCCTCCCTCTCCCCTATATATACTTGAGGGTTTTCGGGCTGCCAATATATGAGTTTCTTCTCCTGTTGGCGCAGCCCTACCTCTCTTTCTCCTCATATCTCGCGGTGCTTGGCGAAGCCCTGCTGGACTACCACGCTCCTCCATTACCACCACGCCATTGTGCTGCTGCTGGATGGAGTCTTCCTCAACCTCTCCCTCTCACCTTGCTGGATCAAGGCATGGGAGACGTCACCGGGCTATACATGTGTTGAACGCGGAGGTGCCGTCCGTTCGGCACTAGGATCTCCGATGATTTGGATCACGACGAGTACGACTCCTTCAACCCCGTTCTCTTGAACGCTTCCGCTTAGAGATCTACAAGGGTATGTAGATGCACTCTCCTTCCCCTCGTTGTTGGTTTCTCCATAGATAGATCTTGGTGACACGTAGGAAAATTTTGAATTTCTGCTACGTTCCCCAACAGTGGCATCATGAGCTAGGTCTATTGCGTAGATTCTTTGCACGAGTAGAACACAAAGTAGTTGTGGGTGTTGATTTTGTTCAATATGCTTACCGTTACTAGTCCAATCTTGTTTCGACGGTATTGTGGGATGAAGCGGCCCGGACTGACCTTACACGTACACTTACGTGAGACAGGTTCCACCGACTGACATGCACTTTGTGCATAAGGTGGCTAGCGGGTGCCAGTCTCTCCCACTTTAGTCGGAACAGATTCGATGAAAAGGGTCCTTATGAAGGGTAAATAGCAATTGGCATATCACGTTGTGGTTTTGCGTAGGTAAGAAACGTTCTTGCTAGAAACCCATAGCAGCCACGTAAAACATGCAAACAACAATTAGAAGACGTCTAACTTGTTTTTGCAGGGTATGCTATGTGATGTAATATGGCCAAGAAGAATGTGATGAATGATATGTGATGTATGAGATTGATCATGTCCTTGTAATAGGAATCACGACTTGCATGTCGATAAGTATGACAACCGGCAGGAGCCATAGGAGTTGTCTTAATTTATTGTATGACATGCGTGTCATTAAACAACGCCATGTAATTACTTTACTTTATTGCTATCCGGTAGCCATAGTAGTAGAAGTAATAGTTGGCGAGACAACTTCATGAAGACACAATGATGGAGATCATGATGATGGAGATCATGGTGTCATGCCGGTGACAATGATGATCATGGAGCCCCGAAGATGGAGATCAAAAGGAGCAAAATGATATTGGCCATATCATGTCACTATTTGATTGCATGTGATGTTTATCATGTTTATGCATCTTATTTGCTTAGAACGACGGTAGTAAATAAGATGATCCCTCATTAAAATTTCAAGAAAGTGTTCCCCCTAACTGTGCACCGTTGCGAAAGTTCGTCGTTTCGAAGCACCACGTGATGATCGGGTGTGATAGATTCTTACGTTCACATACAACGGGTGTAAGCCAGATTTACACACGCGAAACACTTAGGTTAACTTGACGAGCCTAGCATGTACAGACATGGCCTCGGAACACAAGAGACCAAAAGGTCGAGCATGAGTCGTATGGTGGATACGATCAACATGAAGATGTTCACCAATGATGACTAGTCCGTCTCACGTGATGATCGGACACGGCCTAGTTGACTCGGATCATGTAATCACTTAGATGACTAGAGGGATGTCTATCTGAGTGGGAGTTCATAAGATGAACTTAATTATCCTGAACATAGTCAAAAGACCTTTGCAAATTATGTCGTAAGCTCGCGCTTTAGTTCCACGTTTTAGATATGTTCCTAGAGAAAATATAGTTGAAAGTTGAAAGTAGCGATTATGCGGACAGTAGAATGCTTATGTACTTAATGCACCGCTCAGTGAGCTGAACCCTAAACGTCGTCTGTGGATGTTGCGAACATCGGACATACACGTTTTGATAACTACATGATAGTTCAGTTAAATGGTTTAGAGTTGAGGCACCAAAGACGTTTTCGAAACGTCACGGAACATATGAGATGTTTCGAGGGCTGAAATTGGGATTTCAGGCTCGTGCCCACGTCAAGAGGTATGAGACCTCCGTAGATTTTCTTAGCCTGCAAACTAAGGGAGAAAAGCTCAATCGTTGAGCTTGTGCTCAGATTGTCTGAGTGCGACAATCACTTGAATCGAATGGGAGTTGATCTTCCAGAGATAGTAATGTTTCTCCAAAGTCGTTGCCACCAAGCTGCTAGAGCTTCGTGATGAACTATAACATATCAGGGATAGATATGATGATCCTTGAGGTATTCGCCATGTTTGACACCGTGAAAGTAGAAATCAAGAAGGAGCATCAATTGTTGATGGTTGGTGAAACCACTAGTTTCAAGAAGGGCAAGGGCAAGAAGGGATACTTCGTGAAACGGCAAATCAGCTGCTGCTCCAGTGAAGAAACCCAAGGTTGAACCTTAACCCGAGACTGAGTGCTTCTGTAATAAGGGGAACAACCACTGGAGCAGAATTACCCTAGATACTTGGTAGATAAGAAGGCTGGAAAGGTCGATAGAAGTATATTGGATATACATTATGTTAATGTGTACTTTACTAGTACTCCTAGTAGCACCAGGGTATTAGATACCGGTTCGGTTGCTAAGTGTTAGTAACTCGAAATAAAGAGCTACGGAATAAACGGAGACTAGCTAAAGGTGAGATGACGATTGGAAGTCTTTCCAAGGTTGATGTGATCAAACATCGCCCGCTCCCTCTACCATCAAGATTAGTATTAAACCTGAATAATTGTCATTTGGTGTTTGCGTTGAGCATAGACATGATTGGATTATGTCTATCGCAATACGGTTATTCATTTAAGGAGAATAATGGTTACTCTGTTTATTTGAATAATACCTTCAATGGTCTTGCACCTAAAGGAATGGTTTATTGAATCTCGATCATAGTGATACACATTTTCATGCCAAAAGATATAAGATAGTAATGATAGTACCACTTACTTGTGGCACTGCCATGTAAGTCATATTGGTATAAAACACATGAAGAAGCTCCATGTTGATGGATCTTTGGACTCACTCATTTTTGAAAAGTTTGAGACATGCGAACCATGTCTATTGGTGCATACGCATGAAGAAACTCCATGCAGATGGATCGTTTAGACTCACTTGATTTTGAATCACTTGAGATATGCAAATCATACCACATGGACAAGATGACTGAAAAGCCTCGGTTTCAGTAAGATGGAACTAGATAGCAACTTGTTGGAAGTAACACATTTTAATGTGTGCAGTCCAATGAGTGCTGACGCATGCAGTGAATATCGTTATGTTCTTACTTCACAGATGATTCGAGTAGATGTTGAATATATTTACTTGATGAAACACAAGTCTGAATTATTGAATGGTTCAAGTAATCTCAGAGTGAAGTTGAAGATCATCGTGACAAGAGGATAAAATGTCTATGATGTGATCATAGAAATGAGTATCTGAGTTACGAGCTTTGGCACGCAATTAAGACATTGTGGAAATTGTTTCACAATTAATACCGCCTGGAACACCATAATGTGATGGTGTGTCCGAACATCATAGTTGCACCCTATTGGATATGGTGCGTACCATGATGTCTCTTATCGAATTACCACTATCGTTCATGGGTTAGGCATTAGAGACAACCGCACTCACTTTAATAGGGTACCACGTAATTCCGTTGAGACAACACCGTTTGGAGAAACCTAAGTTGTCGTTTCTTAAAAGTTTGGGGCTGCGACGCTTATGTGAAAAAGTTTCAGGTTTATAAGCTCGAACCCAAAGCGGATAAAATGCATCTTCATAGGACACCCAAAACAGTTGGGTATGCCTCCTAATTCAGATCCGAAAGCAATCGGGATTGTTTCTTGAATCAGGTCCTTTCTCGAGGAAAGGTTTCTCTCGAAAGAATTGAGTGGGAGGATGATGGAGACTTGATAAGGTTATTGAACCGTCACTTCAACAAGTATGTAGCAGGGCACAGGAAGTTGTTCCTGTGGCACCTACACCAATTGAAGTGGAAGCTTATGATAGTGATCATGAAGCTTCGGATCAAGTCACTATTGAACCTCGTAGGACGACAAGGACGCGTACTGCCTCGGAGTGGTATGATGATCCTGTTTTGAAGGTCATGTTGCTAGACAACAATGAACCTACGACCTATGTAGAAGCGATGGTGGGCCCATATTCCGACAAATGGTTAGAAGCCATGAAATCCGAGATAGGATCCATGTATCATAACAAAGCATGGACTTTGGTGGACTTGCCCGATGATCGGCAAGCCATTGAGATAAGTGGATCTTTAAGAAGAAGACGGACGTGGACGGTAATGTCACCGTCTATGAAGCTCGACTTGTGGCGAAGAGTTTTTCACAAGTTCAAGGAGTTGACTACGATGAGGTTTTCTCATCCGTAGCGATGCTTAAGTCCGTCAGAATCATGTTAGCATTAGTTACATTTATGAAATCTGGTAGATGGATGTCAAAACGAGTTTCCTTACCAGTTTTCGTAAGGAAAGGTTGTATGTGATACAATCAAAAAGGTTTTGTCGATCCTAAGGATGCTAAAAGGTATGCTAGCTCCAGCGATCCTTCCATGGACTGGAGTAAGCATCTCGGAGTTGGAATATACACTTTGATAAGATGATCAAAGATTTTAGGTTTATACAAGGTTTATGAGAAACTTGTATTTCCAAAGAAGTGAGTGGGAGCACTATAGAATTTCTGATGAGTATATGTTGTTGACATATTGATGATCAGAAATGATGTAGAATTTTCTGGAAAGCATATAGGGTTATTTGAAAGGTGTTTTTCAATAGAAAACCTGGAATAAGCTGCTTGAACATCGAGCATCAAGATCTATGAGGATAGATCAAAAATGCTAAATGGTACTTTCAAATGAGCACATACCTTGACATGATCTTGAAGGTGTTCAAGATGGATCAGTCAAAGAAGGAGTTCTTGGCTGAGTTGTAAGGTATGAAGTTAAGACTTAAAGCTCGACCACGGCAGAAAAGAGAGAAAGGACGAAGGTCGTCCCCTATGCTATAGACGTAGGCTCTACAGTATGCTATGCTGTGTGCCGCACCTGATGTGTGCCTTGCTACATATCTGGCAAGAGGGTACAAAGGTGATCAAGGAGTGGATCACCAGATAGCGGTCAAAATTATCCTTAGAGGAATAAGGATATGTTTCTCGATTATGGAGATGATAAAGAGTTTGATGTAAAGGGTTACGTCGATGCAAGCTTTAACACCTATCCGAATGACTCTGAGTAGCAAAACGGATACGTATAGTGGAGCAACCATTTGGAATAGCTCCAAGTGGAGCGTGGAAGCAGCACTTACAATATGACATAGAGAATTGCGAAGTACATACGGATCTGAATGTTGCAGACCCGTTGACTAAAACCTCTCTTACAAGCAAAACATGATCAAACCCCAGAACTCATTGAGTCTTAATCACATGATGATGTGAACTAGTTTAGTGACACTAGTAAACTCTTTGGATGTTGGTCACATGGCGATGTGACCTATCAGTGTTGATCACATGGCGATGTGAACTAGATTATTGACTCTAATGCAAGTGGGAGACTATTGGAAATATGCCCTAGAGGCAATAATAAATTAGTTATTATTATATTTCCTTGTTCATGATAATCGTTTATTATCCATGCTACAATTGTATTGAAAGGAAACTCAGATACATGTGTGGATACATAGACAACACCATGTCCCTAGTAAGCCTCTGTTGACTAGCTCGTTGATCAACACCATGTCCCAAGGCGCCTAGGGTTTGGGGAGGGGGTGCTTCCACCTAACTTGGGGGGCAAGTTTCCCCCCTCTCCCCCCTTGGCCGCCACCCTTAGATGGGATTGGGGCTGCCGCACCCCTTGGGGTGGAAACCCTAGAGGGGGCGCACCCTCCTCCCTCTCCCCTATATATACTTGAGGGTTTTGGGGCTGCCAATATATGAGTTTCTTCTCCTGTTGGCGCAGCCCTACCTCTCTTTCTCCTCATATCTCGCGGTGCTTGGCGAAGCCCTGCTGGACTACCATGCTCCTCCATCACCACCACGCCGTTGTGCTGCTGCTGGATGGAGTCTTCCTCAACCTCTCCCTCTCACCTTGCTGGATCAAGGCATGGGAGATGTCACCGGGCTGTACGTGTGTTGAACGCGGAGGTGCCGTCCGTTCGGCACTAGGATCTCCGGTGATTTGGATCACGACGAGTACGACTCCTTCAATCCCGTTCTCTTGAACGCTTCCGCTTAGCGATCTACAAGGGTTTGTAGATGCACTCTCCTTCCCCTCGTTGCTGGTTTCTCCATAGATAGATCTTGGTGACACGTAGGAAAATTTTGAATTTCTGCTACGTTCCCCAACAATTCGAGCTCCTATGGCTAAGTGAAAGTGATAAAAGCATTATAGTCCGGTTGCCTAGTTTGCTACGCTATCACCTCCTTAAAAGGACCAAGACGTTGGATTAAGTGTGAAAAAGCGCTTTTCTTTTTGCAAACACCCCCGCACCATGTGTGTGGGGGCTGAAGCCAAAGACTGCCATCTTTCAGATTATACATACATATACGGCCGCAAAGGAGATAGTTCAATACTTGAACACACAAGTATAAAAAGCTATTGCATTATAAACATGATCTCAGAAATCATACATGTCATTCAAACATAACATCTTTCGAGCACTGCGACTCTATTAAACGAGTGCCCTGCAGGACTTCCTCAAAATAGTGCTCGGTGGGGAATCGGCTTTTGTCCGAACCCCGGGATGCAACAGCGGTGGCATCCATCTCCGCCCAGTATGTCTTACCACGGGCGAGAGCCATCCGTGCACCTTCTATGCATGCCAACCGCTTCATCGCCCCAATACGCGGCACCGCCCCAAGGAATTGTTGTAACAGGCCAAAATAACTCTTCGGCTTGGGCCTTTCCGGCCACAGATGAGCGACCACATCCGTCATGGCAAGTCCGGACAATCTATTCAGCTCAGCCCACTCAACCAGCCGATCACTCAACGGAAGTGGACGCTCCGGACTATGGAATTGAGACCAGAAAAGCTCTTCCATTTCGTGATCCTTCTGGCTTCGAAAGTGCATGACTGCGTCCGCCGCACTCGCTGCCAAGTCCAGATAAGGATCCTCCGCACCGTACAATCGGCCCAGCTGAGCATACTTCGGATCCGTGAACTTCCTACGCAGCATAAAGGGCTTTCCAGCCACAATGTCTCCGACCTGACGCAGTTCCTCCTTCATAGCCCGCATCGCGCAACGGGCATCCTTGGCTTCGGCGTCGGCCTTCTTCAGGTCCTCTTGCTCCGCTCGGCGTTCTCTTTCAAGAACCTCCTGGCGGTCGGTAGCAACCTTTAATTTCACGGCCATTCCGGCCATCTCCTCCCTGCTTCGGCAGTGAGCAGCCTTCTTGGCTTCTAGCTCTTCCGCTGCCTTCGAGGCAGCCGCCTCGCTTTTTCTGGCTTGCTCCTTGGCCCGAGCAAGTTCTGCTCGAAGGCCTTCCACAGCAGCAGCACCATCTGCATCAAGCATACAAATTGTAAGAAATGGGCGTCAGCTCCCTTACTAGGCGACCACAGAGCAACCACATACCTTGTGACTCATCAAGTCGTGTATTGACCAGCGAGATGTCCGCATCCGCAACGTCGAGTTGCCTCTTCAGCTCGGCAAATCCATCAGTCCGGCTGGCCACCAAACGCTCCGCCACCTGCATAGGAAAGGCGACAATCTATAACTGAGATTATGATCCTCGGCACGCTGTCGCTTTCGACAGCACACCAAGTCTCAGGGGCTACTATCTATACAGGGCGCACTTCATGTGCAAAACTATCAAAAGGTATGTCATTTTTTGCGTACCTCAAACCCTGTCAGCAAACTTCCGACGGCCTCATACAACCCGCTTTCGGCGGACGAGATCCTCTCAATCACCCTACCCATTAATGTGCGGTGATCTTCTGAGATAGACGCCCTCTTGAGCAAATCCTGCAGCTCCACCGACCGTACTCCAATGGGTGCCGAACTCTCCGGCCCCGCCGGACTCGGGGAGACCCTCCGTGACGACACCTCAGGGTCGCCCGCCCCGTCGTGCGTTTTGCTCTCCATCATTTCCGGACGAAGGTCTCCCGACAATGAGTTGTGCTGAGATGGGCTGAGATCCGAACTACAAGGTGAAAACTTCGGTTACCCTTAGAAATTAAGCAGGGATGTCCACTATTACAAAATCCCCCTATTTTACTTACGGCTCATTAGAGGGCTGATTCCTCCAAGGAGACAGTACGGCCGGGGCTCTTCCCGGCACAGGACCTTCCGGTACAGATTTCTTTCCCCGCTTTGAGGCCTTGGCCTCCGGGTCTTCGGAAGCGGTCCTCTTCTCCCCCTGGAAGGAGGGACTCTCGATTCCTCCCTTACTAAAAACCTCCATGGCTGAGGTGGTAGTTCCCCTGTTCCCTTCTTCGCCCTCCTCCAAAGGTGCAACCTCCAACATTATGATTAACACGGGATCCTGCGTGGTCTCAGGGAGGGGGGCCGGACACCGTATCAGTTTTGCTTGCGCTATCCACTCCTGTCCAAGGGATAGCTGGTTAAAACGCAAACCCACAGTAAATGAATGGATGATGTGTCTAGACACAGGGCTACTTACTTGAGTATCCGGGCGATTGCAGCTTAGGCCAGCATCCTCGGTCAATTCCGGACGCATCTCTTGCGATCCGAAGAACAGTTTGTACATCTCCTCGGGTGTCAAACCCATGAAGTGTTGAAGAGCTCGTGGCCCCTCCGGATTAAATTCCCACAGGCGGAGGGGGCGACGTTTGCAGGGCAGTAGGCGCCGGATCAACATAACCTGTACCACTACGGCCAGATTGATCTCCCTCTCTTGGAGGCCTCGAATCCGGTCCTGCAACAGGGGAACGTCTTTGGATGGCCCCCAGTCACGCCCCTTGTTGACCCATGACGTCAACCGCTGTGGAGGGGCCGAGCGGAAGACGGGCGGCAGCCTCTGCCTGCTGCCCCTAGGAGCGGTGATATAGAACCACTCATGTTGCCACAAGCCGAGCTCCTCCTGAAAAGAGCCCTCGGGCCATGGAGCATCGGCCCTCTTACTTATAACCGCCCCGCCGCACTCTGCCTGACACCCCTCAATCATCTTCGGCTCCACATTGAAGGTTTTGAGCCACAAGCCGAAGTGAGGGGTAGTGCGGAGGAAGGCTTCGTAGACGACAATGAATGATGAGATGTGGAGGATGGACTCCGGAGCCAAGTCATGGAATTCCAGCCCATAGTAAAACATGAGCCCCCTCGCGAAGGGATCCGTCGGGAAGCCTAAACCCCGACGGAGGTGAGACACGAACATGACGCTCTCGCCAAGCTCGGGAGTAGGAATAACTTGCCCTCGGGCAGGCAGCCTATGCGAAATCTCGTAGGTTAAGTACCTGGCGTCTCTCAGCTTTAGCACGTCCTCTTCCGTGACGGAGGAGGGCATCCACCGGCCTCGTAGGTCAGGGCCGGACATTGTCGAAGATCAAAGGTACCCGAATCTGGAGCCCTGGGTGTTGGAACTCGGGGCGAGGGGCGGATTCGATAGAGGATTGAAGGAAAAGAACGGGCCTTGGTCTCATTATAAAGAGGAAGAATACCAAGAGCCGTCCCCGTGACCGTTTGGAACCCGCCTTCGATGGAGGGGGCGTGGCAACGGGCGCGGTTGGGTTACCCACGTCCGTATTGATGGGAATCCCGTAATAAGGGGAACATGATCTCTGCTTCGACAAGACGTGCCAAGGAAACCGCTTCGCTAAACGACGGAGGTGGAACAATAAAAATGATTCTAGTAAAGGCTTGGTAGTGGTGTGACGTCACGCCACAAAATACGTCAGCAGATTGAACTTGTGTAATATTATTCTCTCTACGGTGGTATGTGGAATTTATTTTTGCAGAGCCGGACACTATCCTGGTGTTCACAATCTTCTATAAATTATTCGGAGGAAGAACCCACCTTGCAATGCCGAAGACAACATGCGCGCCGGACTCGTCGTCATTGAAGCCTGGTTCAGGGGCTACTGAGGGAGTCCCGGACTAGGGGGTGTCCGGATAGCCGAACTATCATCATCAGCCGGACTCCAAGACTATGAAGATACAAGATTTAAGACTTCGTCCCGTGTCCGGATGGGACTTTCCTTGGCGTGGAAGGCAAGCTTGGCGATACGGATATGTAGATCTCCTACCATTGTAACCGACTCTGTGTAACCCTAGCCCTCTCCGGTGTCTATATAAACCGGATGGCTTTAGTCCATAGGACGAACAATAATCATACCATAGGCTAGCTTCTAGGGTTTAGCCTCCTTGATCTCGTGGTAGATCTACTCTTGTAACACACATCATCAATATTAATCAAGCAGGACGTAGGGTTTTACCTCCATCAAGAGGGCCCGAACCTGGGTAAAACATCGTGTCCCTTGTCTCCTGTTACCATCCGCCTAGATGCACAGTTCGGGACCCCCTACCCGAGATCCGCCGGTTTTGACACCGACAACAACCAAGAGCCTAAGCTTGGGGATGCCCCGGAAGGCATCCCCTCTTTCGTCTTCGTTCATCGGTAACTTTACTTGGAGCTATATTTTTATTTACCACATGATATGTGTTTTGCTTGGAGCGTCAATTTATTTTGTTAGTATTTTCTTGCTGTTATTTATGATAATGTTTTGCATCTATATTTTCAATAAAAATGTCAAGGATAGCCTTTACCATGCTTATTTTGCAAGTATACATGTTGCTGTTTCAAAACAGAAAGTTTACCGCTGTTGCAAAAATTCCCTAGAAAAGTCAGAGAGTGATATAATGTTGAATCTTTTTGCATAGTGAGATCTGATAAATCTTATACAGCTTAGTATTTTTCTTATAATTTTTGGAGTTAGGGAAGTATTATGAATCTTGCATTCTTTACAGACTATGCTGTTTTGGCAGATTGTTGTTATGTTTGCATTGTTTGCATATGCTTGCTTGATGATTCTATTTGAGGATAGGAGTATTAAATATGTAGAGACATTTAGTATGAAATTTTGAATAATAATGTTAGTAATTTGTTACAGTAGAAAATGATAAGGTTTTTGCATTGTTTCATACTAACTTATCTCACGAGTTCTTGTTGAGTTTTGTGTGGATGAAGTTTTTGAGATTTAGGAAACCAAGATATTAAAGGAATTAAGGAGACAAAAAATCTCAAGCTTGGGGATGCCCAAGGCACCCCAAGGCACCCCAAGATAATATTTCAAGAAGTCTCAAGCATCTAAGCTTGGGGATGCCCCGGTAGACATCCCACCTTTCTTCTTCAACAATTATCGGTTAGTATCGGTTGAACCTAGGTTTTTGCTTCTTCACATGATGTGTGCTATCCTTGCAATGTCATTTTGTTTTGTTTTGCTTGCTGTTTGAATACAATACCAAGATCTGAAATTCTTAAATGAGAGAGAGTCTTCACATAGCTACATAATTATTTAACTACTCATTGATCTTCATTTATATCTTGTTGGAGTAGTTTGTCATTTACTCGTGTGCTTCACTTATATCCTATGAGTAAATGGTTGAATGAGTTGAATGTCATAAATCTAAAATTATATATGTCTCATTTACTTATCCCATGGGGAGTAATGACTTCACATCTAAGAAGTAGAGGTAGTAAATTTATTAAAGGTTAGCAAGCATTGTATTGGTCATTTTAACAATTCATAAAAGAATATTGAAGGAAGAGAGATTTCACATATAAATATACTATCTTAGACATCTTTTATAATTGTGAGCACTCATTAAGTATGACATGCTAAAGAGTTGATGTTGGACAAGGAAGACAATGTAATGGGTTATGTTTTCTCACATCTCAGTTAAAGTATATTGTCATGGATCATTCAAACATGTTGAGCTTGCCTTTCCCCCTCATGCTAGCCAAAATTCCTTGCACCAAGTAAAGATACTACTTGTGCTTCCAATATCCTTAAACCCAGTTTTTTCCATGAGTGTCCACCATACCTACCTATATGCGGTATTTACCTACCGTTCCAAGTAAATTTGCATGTGCCAAACTCTAAACCTTCAAATAATAATCTGTTTTGTATGCCTGAATCGCTCATGTAGCAACTAGGGGCTGTCAGTATCTTCCATGTTAGGTGGGTTATTCTTAAGATAAGTGGACTCTGCTCATCATTCACGAGAAAAATGGTTGGCAACCGGGATGCCCAGTCCCATGATCAAAAAGATCAAAATCAAATCAAAAATAATTGCAAACAAAACTCCCCCAGGACTGTTGTCGGTATGGACGGTACCCCGTTGTTTCGGATGGCCATAGAGTGTGATTGTTGGTGGAGGGGGAGTAAAATCTTTACCATTCTGTTTGGGAACCGCCTATAATGTATGTAGTATGGAAGATATTGGGAACTCTTGGTTGTTATGTTGATAATGAGATCATACCTCTCAAAATTATTTATCTCTATTTCAAAATCAAGCTCTGGCACATCTGCAAATCCCTGCTTTCCTCTGCGAAGGGCTTATCTTTTACTTTATGTCTTTTACTTTATGCAAGAGTCAAGGTGATCTTCACCTTTCTCTTTTTCATTTTATCCATTGGCGAGCACCTCGTGTTGGAAATATTCTTATATATATATATATATATATATATATATATATATATATATATATATATATATATATATGTATATATATGTAAGTTAGCATGAACTATTATTGCCGACATCACCCAAAGGTGAATACATTGGGAGGCAACACTCTAAGCCCCTATCTTTCTCAGTGTCCGATTAAAACTCCATAACCACAAGTATTGCATGAGTGTTAGCAGTTGTAGAAGACTATATGATAGTTGAGTATGTGGAGTTTGCTAAATTAAAGCTCTGACATAGACCCTTCCTGAAAATAAGATGAATTGCAATTGTTTGATGACTAAGAATGAAGTTTGCTAGTTTTCAAGAAAGTTTATAGTCTGTCATTTAACATGTGAATAGCTTGTTACTTGATCGTGAGAAGTTTTATGAGATAAACTACTATTATGACTTATAAACATGCTAGAAAAGGTGATTGAAACTATCATTGTTCAAACTTGTGCACCTGCTAGCATTCACACTTCATAAATTCTTTCTTTTATCATTTACCTACTCGAGGACGAGTAGGAATTAAGCTTGGGGATGCTGATACGTCTCCAACGTATCTATAATTTATCTGTTTTGAATGATTATGGGCTTTATTATACACTTTTATATTACTTTTGGGACTAACCTACTAACCGGAGGCCCAACCCATATTGCTGTTTTCTTGCCTATTTTAGTGTTTCGAAGAAAAGGAATATCAAACGGAGTCCAAACGGAATGAAACCTTCGGGAAACTTATTTTTGGAACGAACATGATCCAGGAGACTTGGAGTTCACGTCAGAGAAGCTCCGAGGAAGCCACGATGGTGGGGGGCGCCCCCCCCCCTACTGGGCGCGCCCCCTGTCTCGTGGGACCATCGAGCGTCCCCCGACCGACTTCTTTCACCTATATATTCCCATATACCCTAAAAACATCGATGGAGAAGATAGATCGGGAGTTCCGCCGCCGCAAGCCTCTGTAGCCACCAAAACCCAATCGGGACCCTGTTCCGGCACCCTGCCGGAGGGGGGATCCCTCACCGGTGGCCATCTTCATCATCCCGACGCTCTCCATGACAAGGAGGGAGTAGTTCACCCTCGGGGCTGAGGGTATGTACCAGTAGTTATGTGTTTGATCTCTCTCTTTCTCGTGTTCTCTCTCGTGTTCTCTCTATGGCACGATCTTGATGTATCGCGAGCTTTTCTATTATAGTTGGATCTTATGATGTTTCTCCCCCTCTACTCTCTTATAATGGATTGAGTTTTTCCTTTGAAGTTATCTTGTCGGATTGAGTCTTTAAGGATTTGAGAACACTTGATGTATGTCTTGCCGTGCTTATCTGTGGTGACAATGGGATATTCACGTGATCCACTTGATGTATGTTCTGGTGATCAACTTGCGGGTTCCGCCCATGAACCTATGCATAGGGGTTGGCACATGTTTTTGTCTTGACTCTCCGGTAGAAACTTTGGGGCACTCTTTTAAGTACTTTGTGTTGGTTGAATAGATGAATCTGAGATTGTGTGATACATATCGTATAATCATGCCCACGGATACTTGAGGTGACAATGGAGTATCTAGGTAACATTAGGGTTTTGGTTGATTTGTGTCTTAAGGTGTTATTCTAGTATGAACTCTATGATAGATTGAACGAAAAGAATAGCTTCGTGTTATTTTACTACGGACTCTTGAATAGATCGAGCAGAAAGGATAACTTTGAGGTGGTTTCGTACCCTACCATAATCTCTTCGTTTGTTCTCCGCTATTAGTGGCTTTGGAGTGACTCTTTGTTGCATGTTGAGGGATAGTTATATGATTCGATCATGTTATTATTGTTGAGAGAACTTGCACTAGTGAAAGTATAAACCTTAGGCCTTGTTTCCTACCATTGCAATACCGTTTACGTTCACTTTTATCATTAGTTACCTTGCTGTTTTTTATAATTTCAGATTACAAATACCTTTATCTACCATCCATATTGCACTTGTATCACCATCTCTTCACCGAACTAGTGCACCTATACAATTTACCATTGTATTGGGTGTGTTGGGGACACAAGAGACTCTTTGTTATTTAGTTGCAGGGTTGTTTGAGAGAGACCATCTTCATCCTATGCCTCCCACGGATTGGTAAACCTTAGGTCATCCACTTGAGGGAAATTTGCTACTGTCCTACAAACCTCTGCACTTGGAGGCCCAACAACGTCTACAAGAAGAAGGTTGTGTAGTAGACATCATAGGTGAAAGGGAACCAGCCCCTAAGTGGGCTGGGCGCCATCCCCTCTAGGGTCCATGCGCCTAGGGTTGGGGGAACCCTAAGGGGGGCGCCCCCTGCTTGGGGGGCAAGCCCCCTCCCCCTTGGTCGCCCCCTCCCCCCCCCCCTCTAGAACTCATCTAGAGGGGTCGGCCCCCTTCCCCCTTCTCCCTAAAAATAGAGGGTTGGAGGGAGGGCTGCAGCACCACATCGAAGGCGCAGCCCCTCCCCTCCCCAACACCTCTCCTCCTTCGCGCGAGCTTGGCGACCGGAGAACTGCCACTCCATCACCACCACACCGTCGTGCTGTTGTTGGAGCCATCTTCCTCAACCTCTCGCTCCTCCTCGCTGGATCAAGGCGCGGGAGACGTCACCAGGCTGCACGTGTGTTGAACGCGGAGGTGTCATTGTTCGGCGCTAAGATCGGAATCCGCCGTGATTTTAATCGCTACGAGTATGACTCCTTCATCCGCGTTCTTGCAACGCTTCCATCTCGCGATCTTCAAGGGTATGAAGATGCACTCCCCTCTCTCTCGTTGCTAGTTACTCCATAGATTGATCTTGGTGATGCGTAGAAATTTTTTAATTTCTGCAACGATCCCCAACAATGGGATCATGAGCTAGGTCTATGCGTAGTTTCTATGCATGAGTAGAACACAAATTTGTTGTGGGTGTCGATTTTGTCAATTTACTTGTCACTACTAGTCTTATATTGTTTCGGCGGCATCGTGGGATGAAGCGGCCCGGACCGACCTTACACGTACGCTTACGTGAGACAGGTTCCACCGACTGACATGCACTAGTTGCATAAGGTCGCTAGCAGGTGTCTGTCTCTCCCACTTTAGTCAGATCAGATTAGATGAAAAGGGTCCTTATGAAGGGTAAATAGCAATTAGCATATCACGTTGTGGTTTTTGGCGTAGGTAAGAAACATTCTTGCTACAAACCTATAGCAGCCACGTAAAAACTTGCAACAACAATTAGAGGACGTCTAACTTGTTTTTGCAGCATATGCCGTGTGATATGATATGGCAAAAAAGGATGTGATGGATGAAATATATGTGATGTATGAGATTGATCATGTTCTTGTAATAGGATTTGAACTCTGGTGGGCTGGGGATACCACAGACCCACTAACCATCCACTATTTTGTCGATATATTATATCTTTCTGTTTTAAAAACAGGTCATAGAAAAAAGATTGGGATAAGTCCATCTAGCGATCGCCTCGGTACGGATGAAATATAGCCGGGCACTCTCACTCCCCTCATGTCCGGCTGGGAGACTGGGAATGGGATCTCCGAGGACGACCAGAAGCGTCGGTATTGGGTAGAGAACCCCGGCCGGATGGAAGGGGCCGTCTTCACCACCACCCCAACAGGTCAATAAGCGATGGCGCGTGTTGAGCAACGGCAACAGGCCGTCTTCACCACCACCCCAACAGTGGATAGCAAACACCTGCGCAGCTGTGCTCTGCACACGCCCCGGCCTTTGACAAAGGCGGAAGAACGAGGGTGTGTCCAACATGGGTAAAAATCTCGTAAAACCAGAGTTGGAAAAGAAAAAGGAAAAACAATAGGCATACTGACGGAAAGAACACTTCAACAGCTAAAAGGTAAAGCAAGACGAAACTTTGAGAAATCATCAGAAAAAGGCACCTGTTAGGTAAACTATGTCTCCAAAGAGTTACAAGACTGTTGTGCTCCGCGCATATAACTCGACCGAAAAACAAACATCAGTCCGACAACACCGACATGACACACGCAACACGTTAAAACGCTCTGCCTCTCCTCAGCGAGCCACAAGCTCAGCTACTCTGAGCTGCTTTACTCCGCAGCGAGTCCCGCCACAGTGAGCCAGCACCACAACAAGAGTGCGGGGGGGCTCAGTAGTTGGCGTGCTGCTGCCAGCTCTGGTGAGATGGCTGCTGCTGCTGCTGCTGCTGCTGCTGCTGCTGCTGCTGCGCCGCCTGGTAGCCATTCAGGGCTCCGTCGGCCGGGTTCTGGGGGTGGTGCTCCTGCGCCATGCCGCCGCCCTGGGAATGGTAGAACGCCGGGTATCCATGGCCCCCGTATTGAGAAGGCTGCTGGGGCTGCTGCGCCTGCCGGAAGGCGCCCTGCTGCTGGCTCTGTCCCTGGTAGCCATAGAACTGGGTAGGAGGAATTGCTGACGCGGTTCTTGAACCAGCCCCATGAAGCCACATCGCAGAGTTGTCGCCCTGACAAGAAGAACAAAATCAAACACTATTCTCTACCAAGTAAACAGCAATCAACACAAAATTCTGAAATATACACCAAGGGTTGCTCAACAATGGTTACCTGCTGCTGGAGAGCCATGTATTGATTGGCCTCTTTGTACTGAGCGCTCAGTGCTTCATCAAACCCAAGATTAGCCGACGGAGGGGCAGCATTCTGGTTGAGGGCAAAATTTCCTGGAAGGTTACTTGAGCTACCAAAGCCTGCATAACCAGATATAACCGACGAAGGTTGTTGTTGTTGTTGTAAGTTTGCGGCTGACATGTTGTTCTTGTATTGTGGCATCGAGTACTTCATGCCAGCTCCTGGTACAGCAGCGGCAGACTGATGGAACTGTCCATTACTCGAGTAAGCTTGCTGGAAGGCGGTTGACGGCAGGTAAGCAGGGTAGTTTTGTGCCAAGTATGGATTATAGCCAATCATATTTGCGCCAATCATATTTGCGAAAGGTGCAATAGGTAAAGTGGGCTGTGAGTAAGGATGGACTAATTGCTGAGGAAGAGAGGGGGCCATCTGAATGCTGGTACTCGGAAGATTTTGTGTGGATTGAGTGTTCGAGAAAACTCCTGGCTTCATTGGCTGCAAACGTCAAGGAAAGGAAAGTCAGACAAAGCAACATATGCAACAACAAATTATCAGCACCATGATGTCAATAATATTCAACGATTAAGTTAGAAAATTACCAACCCCACATAAAAATTACTCCCTCCGTTCACTTTTATAAGATATTCCAACTTAAATCGGATATATTTTAGTCTCATTTCAGTACGTATGAAGTTCATATATTATTAAAATATCCAAAACATCTTATAATAGTGAAGATAGGGCTAACAAGGAAAGTTCGGAGTATACTGTATGCAGCTGAACGATCTCACATGAAAAGGAATTTTTTTCTCAACGCTAGCACACCTACATACATAATTCAAGTTTACACATACAATAAAGAATGGTGTGCTTTTTGTAGCTTCCAAACTGACTCTGTGAAATAGGAATCCAAATGAAGCACGGAAAGATAAATGGATTCAAAGTTTTTTACCTCCTGCATGCCAGTAGTAGTTGGTGCAGCTGAGTTATATCTTGCTCCCATTGATTGTGCTTGTGCTGCCAACAAAGGTGATAAACCGAAGTCCAAGTCCCGAAGAGGTGCCATATTAGAGCCCAACAGGTTGTGTTGTTGTAACGTATTTGATTGCTGGAGAAAACATTTGTAAAAGATTATGCCAAAGTTATACAGGCTGGAATAAATAGATAAGCATGCAGAAGATGATAAATTCATCATAATCCTCTTCAGCAAAGAAGTTTATCATCAATTGGAACAAGGCATGGAAAATCCAGAAAATTTCAGTCAGTCTTTTTAAGACTTCCAAGATTTGTATAAAAAACATGATCTAGGCAGAATAACTATTCCAATGCAAGTTATTGCACCATTTTAAGATACTTAGCATCAGTTGGTTCCTTCCAAAATAGACATCTCTTTGGATCTCCCATTGTCAGCCATAAGTCATAACCATGGAAAAGGGTAACACAAAACATCAAAGGCTAAAAAAGTGGCATAATCAAGAGGGCTCATACGGGTTTTTTTTCTGAAGATACTGTAGTAAGAAAAAGGAGCAATGAGCTACTTCTGAAAATAAAACACAGCCAAATGTATTAGTGTTGGATGCCTAAAAGAACCAATCATGTTCACCAGCAAATTACTGTTATACTTGACCTAAATAATCTGCAATAAGATGTTCAACAGCCCCACAATTTGTCATGTGGTACATTAGTAACGACTGCAACATTACATTGAAACCATCAATGTTCTGATGCCTACTCACAATCTGGCTATTACTTCAGATGATAGTCCAAAATTTGTATCAATTTTGATGCATTATATTATGCCTACATATACAGGTATGCAGGCTATATCTGTTGGCAGTTGTGAATTACGGGGACAAGTATTTAACAAACCATGCACAAGTGAGACTCGTTTCATCAAGGAAACTAAAACACTAGCCTGAACAGGACAAGGTAAGTGTATTTAACATGTGATGACTACATACAGAACCATATGGAAGTGCAATCTGGCTTTCCTATATGTGCTGTGTAGGCACCTACAGGCTGAATTCAAATCCAGGTATGTGTATTACTATTTTTGGGAGAAGCCTTGAGTTGCTAAGTTGAGTTGTTATCTTCCAGATGCAATAAGCACATAGATGCGGGAGACATGAAAAGGTGTTATTTCACTAGAAAGATGAGAAAGGGGGACACTGTACCAGCAAGCTTGACAGGTGTGAAAGAGTGTGCGCTTGGTTACTTCCTTGCATGGCATCCATTGCATTTGGCTGTGCTGGGTTCGCATACGCGTGGCTCGAGACTGATGGCAGATTATATTGAACACCTGAAGGATCATCCAGTATTTCTTGTCTCAGGACATCAGGCTGTTGAACAGAAGGTACATCAAGATTCTCAGTGTTAGCTCCCATAATTTCCTCAAGGTTCTCGTTTGGTGGCGAATTCGGAGGAATTTCGTAGAAATCTTGATCCCTGCAAGAAAAGGTCATTCCAGTCATGTCACAAGTTCACAAGATGTGACCTGTCCAGCAAAATAAAGGAGGAAAACGCTTAACCTCGTATCTGTATGATCTATAGGTTCAGATTCCTCCACAATAGGCAACTCCACATTGTTTTCAGTGCTCTTTGGCGGTGGGAGGAGCCCAGAAAATGCACCAGATCCGAAACTGCCAAAGCTCAATCCGGCACAGCCTGTGTTGGCAACTTGCAGATGGTCCGGAATTATAACTGCTGGGTTATCTTCGGCAAACTTTGTGGCAGCTAGCTCTTCATCATGTAGGCTCAGACCCTGGAAGTTTGCTGCTGCTGATACATCAGCATTGGACTCCTCAGCTGCAAAAAAATTCCATAATCAGAACATGGGATGCAAAACCATACAGAACAAGAGAGAAAATATATACTCATGTGCAGGTCGTGTGCAAAAAAAGAACTTTTGCAACTTCCAGAACAAAAACCAACCAACCAGTCGAAAAAGGGTTCACAAATATATTTGTTATGCACAACATGTGAAGCAAATCATGATACAAAACCAGAAGCACTGAACATGCCAGTCTGAAGTATATTCACTATTCAGCAAAACAGGAGGAACTGAACATGCCAGTCTGAAGTATATTCAGAAAGAAACATACTATCTGGCTTCTTTCAATCTGCTGTGGCAATCTATTTTTTTCAAAATTGTCAGTCCAAAGTTTATGCAGACAGGAATGGACAGTGTGCTTTCTGGGTTGTTTAAAATATGTGTTAAGATGTCTATTTAAAAAAATAGCACCAAGTGATAATAGTCATCTGAAGTCATCCGTATATGTTGCTAGTACCTTTCCAACACAGATGCATACAGGCAGACTAACATAAAAGTTGATAATAATTGCATCAACTGGACAAAGAAATTTGTCTTTCATCTCTAGAAAGGTTAGATTATTCTGCCATATAAAAAATATAGCTCAAACAATTTTACAACGGTTCTGATTAAGCAAGAATACTGGATACGCACACATTATCTGTTAATGAGATGTCAAAACAATAATTCATAAACGATGATCCTATTCAAAGCATTTAAGTTCACAAAAGATATACAAGATCCTCACATCGAACGATAATGCATGGATGTTTCGAAAACAAATGTTGGACCTCAAAAGTATAACCAGCAAAGAACTAGATACTTTGAACTTAGTTTAGCACTCACCTTGGTCCTCTATGTGAGAATGCGTCTGAGCCAGATAGGTACTCGAGTTCTGCAATAATCCATCATTATATTCAGAATTCCCTCCATAGTGATCCAAGTGTCTCTCAGAAGCATTTCCTGATCTCATTGCAGCAGAGATGTTATCATCCAAATAAGAATTTTCATGCAAGTAAACCGCATCAGCAACATGCGTCGATGGATGTAATGGTGCCTCAAATAATGATGGGTCCCCAGATGTCTCAGGGAGGGAGGATTGATTCCCTGCTGGCGGGTCATCTTGTGGAGACCAATCATTATCATATTTCTGCTTGTTATCAGCAGCTGTGTGACTGTGGTCCTTAACCAGAACAGAATCTTGCGCAGAAGGTAACCCTTGGTCAAGCTCTGTTGGTGCAACTGTGCTCGCAGATTGTTTTGCATTCTGGTTTACAGTGGTGGGCAAAGATGGGTATTGTCCGGCATATCCTTTGTCCGCTGTGACCACAGTCTTGGTAGAAGGCTTCCCCTGAGCCTGTGGCCTGCCACCCATTTTCACAATATCAGCCATTGACAACTGACCTGGCGTCCCAGACCAGCCATGCTGAAACCCAGATGATGTTTGTGGTGGTACCGATGGTGCATCAGCAACCAGATTTTTGTTCACGGAGGAACTACAACAGACAAAACAGAACATGTATATCAGAACAGGTGAAAAGAAAACTATCTGAAATCACCAATACATCTGACAATTTGCATGATACTGAGATGAGCGCATTGTTTGACTCAGATTTAACAACACTGCATTTTTTTAATGGAATCGAATAATTCTCCTCAGCCAGAAAACTGGAGAAAACACACAACTACAACCATTAAGATAGGCAGGGATGAATAGACTGATAAACCAAACTGATCGTTCATTGCTTGATCAATTGATGGATACAAAATGCCCCTTATATGTCAACTTAGAAGTATGCTGATCGATCTCCATTTCTAGGCTTGTTCTTTCTTATTAAAACAACATTGTACCTCTAAGATGGCTGCCCCTTTATCACTATACATGACAGAAGAACTATTGTGTGTTCCAATCTTCTAACAAAATAATTGTTAGTATAACTCATGCGGTTTTTACAAATGTTTGACGCAGGGGCATCAATAGTTGCAATGCACCTCAGGGGACAACAGATGAGGGTTGCACAAAGGCACAATAGATTTCTAATCATAAGTTGCGCTTACTAAAAAAGCAGGCTGAGCAGTTGCCCTTCAGGTAAGAAGCGAAGGTCCTTACCTTTGAACTGTTTGCTTCTGGGTGGAATTGGTTGATTGCATACCAGATCCTGAGACGGATGACCTTGAGGTCATGTTATCTGATTTTTTTAAAAGCAAAAGTAAATGGTGAAAAAAGAATTATAAACAAGAACAGCCTCAAAGATACAGATGGTGTTTTTTCTATTACCAATGGAGCTGTTGTAAGCAGAGTTGTTTCGCCCACCTCGATCTGGACCACCTCTTACACCTCGACTGGTAGCATTATTTGCCGCTCGAGACCTTGGCTCGGGAGTCTCTTTAACCTACAAAAACACACATACCTATCTGTTATTTCCATCACTGCTTGTATTTTGAAACAAGAACCAAAGGAATAACTCAACATGCTAACTATTGGCAGAAAAATCAAACAGAGCAAAATAACTTTGGAATTGACAAAGTATATTATGTATGGGTACTTGGATGTTCATGGTGATGAAGTACAATCAGGAGAAAAAGGTTAGATACAATTCATTGGCAACCCAGGTAAAACCCGATCACCAGTTATGAGACAAATTGAACACTTAACGAATACAGGGCACATATATTTGAGGAACATGGTTGACTGACCTCTTTTTTCTTGTCACGCTTGCTCTTTACCTCTTGAAAGGTATCTGTAAAAAAAACAGTGGTACATGAGATATTGAGATATTTACACTACTTCAACTGGTAGCTAAGTGGCATAATCTATGGTTACCACCACATAAAGGTAATGTAAGCTGGTGAGTAGAATCTAAGATGATAAAATGCAAAGCAAATGTAGGAAATGAGAAGAAAAAAAATTGCATGGCAGGAATTGAAATCATGTCTACATTCACAAACTATATGTGTACACAAGTACTCACTTAAACTCTAACCAAGAGACAGTGTAATCATTAATTCCAAAATCACACCATTCCGACCATGCCAGGTAAGTTCAAATGTATTTTACGACCTTCACATCCACACATAAGGCCGTATTTGGTCTCGCCCCGTCGTTTTGTTTCCAGCTGAAAATCACTCAGTGGCAGTTAAGATACAGGCATAAGTTAAACACCTCCGCAATAGATTACACCAATCCCAAGCGCGGCCTAAGAGATCATACAATTACAGGTCCCACTCCTTATCCATTCACTAACCCTCATAAAGTAAGCAACAGCACATTATAGGGAGGCAAATGGTGTTCACAGAGAACATCTCATCTGCCAAATTATAGAAGATCAAGCTAAGCAACCATCAACCAAGGGGAGAAGAGCAAAAAACTTATAAAATATATGCATGGAATGCTTCTCTGGAACAACTTTAATGTATACAGAGGCAAACAGAAATTATAGTAATCAAAGGAGCGCGCATGGAATGCTTTCTCCACAAAGAAAACATCAAAATACCTTCTCTAAGATAAGCACACAAGCTACTCAAGTTTACAAAAGTAGCAAATCTGACTGTGCCACTTTTCCTCCTGCTGTACAATAGAGGTATAACGAAAATGACCATTTCCCAATCGATATAGCAACACTTAACCGATTTCAGACAAGCAAACCTGATAAAAACAAGCAGATCAGAAGTGTTTTCACTTTTCAAAGTTTGGCCACCATGACAAGCATCCATCTATTTTCCCAATCTAAATGCCTCCAGCCCAGGAGCCATATCTATCAGAGCACCTTTTTTGCAATCTCGTTGCTAAATCGGCCCACATCAAAGATACCAGTTATCCCCTTTAAACCGAAGACCCATGCTCCTCGATTTCCCTCCCCATATACAACATAATAACAAAACAAAAGGACGAACAACAGAAAACAAACAGAATCAGCCTACCCTCCTCTAACCCAAAACGGGAAGCGCTGGCCATTAATTGCATTCAGCAGGTGGTCTAAACAGGAACCCTAAAAATGTAGAAGCAGGCCGTGATTTGAACGAGACCAACGCAACTCCTAAGTCAACCTATAACCTGATGGACAGCTATGTCGCCAGTAATCCGCAGGAAGCCCAAAAGGGAAACCGAACGGGCTCATCTGGTTCCAGCTAGTCGGTAGGGGACACGGCCCGCACGGGGCGCGGCCGCGGCTGCAAGGACTGACGAATCACTCCGCATCGGCCAGAACCTCTTAAGAACCCTAGCGGCGAGGACCCGCCCTCCAATCGCGCATCGAGGGGGGAGCCCGCCCGCACGCGGAGGGGCGGCGAAACAGGCGCGGAATCACGGGCGCGCGGGGGAGGGGGAGGGGGAGGGGGCGGGCGGACCTTGGGAGAGGAGGCGGCTGACGGCCTCGTCGGGGTCCATGGAGCACTCGCGCAGCGCGGCGTAGATCTCGGCGTCCGGGCGGTTGACGATCTCCTTGAGGCTCTGCACGAGCTTCCTCGAGGCCTGCGGGACGGGCCCCACGGCCGCGGCCCCCTTCCCTCCGCCCCCCGCGCCGCCGCCGCCGCCGCTCATCCTCGCCGCCGGGATCCCCTCCTCCGCCGCCGCGGCCGCCGACCAGCAAGCCCCTCGGGACCGGGAGACGCGAGGCGCGGGCGCGGGGGCGGCGGTGGAGGGAGGCTGGCTGGCTTCGGTTTCGGCTGCGCGCTGCTGCGGCGGCTTCAGTCGGCTCTGTCTCTCTCTCTCTCTCTCTGGCTCCCACGCAACGCGACGCAACGGCGGCCTCAGTTCCAAAACCCTTCCTCCCCCTCGCTCCTCCGCGCCCGGCTTTATATAGCTGGGCCGGCGGGCGGGCGGGCGGATGGACGGGTGGGTTGGGTTGGGTTGCGGTCTCGCCAGGAAGGAATAAATACGGACGGGGGACGGCGATTTGCTCTGCTTTACTTTACCATATCGAAATACCCTATATATGCTCTTTATGGCTTATTAAATTGATTGAAATCATCAAAATATACAAGTGCACCTTTTTTTTATCATCAAAATATGCTCTTTATGGCTTATTAATTTGATGAAATCATCAAAATACAAGTACACCATGTATATATATATATATGTATTATTATTAGAAAAACAAAACCACGTATTTTCACGTGTATTCCGATTGAACGCGCATTTGTTCTTCGTGCTTATCTCTCCGTCACGGTGCTTATCTCCGCGTGCGGCGATTAATTGGTTTGACCAGGCGGCGTTTGCGGGGGGAGCGTTGGATAAGCGCGACACGCTCCTCGAATTAATTGCCTGCCGCGAGTAGAAGACGCGGAACGAGGCGCGGTGCTATCTCGGGAAGTGCGCAATCGCGGGGGAAGGACTATTCGCCGCATCGAGCGTTTCTTCCTAGCAACGCGACGTGTTTCACTAGTGGTTAGGAATACCTAGTCAAACAAAAAACATGGTAGAAAACTGGCTTCTCGAAACTCCTCGACTCTTGCTCATCAGTCAAAAACTGGCTTCTCGAAAGAAAAGTGGGGATTCTGTTGGGTATGACCCGCCCAGGAGGGGGCACATCATATCATTGGCGACTTAAGCATGAAGCTGGTGGTTCGTGAATCAGGCTGGTTGAAGGCCCAAGGCTCGGAGGTGACTCAAGGCCTAGAAAGATGAACCGCCGTATGTTTAACTTGTATTGTAAGGCAAGTTTAGTTGGAAACCGAGCTGGTCATGCTTGTGTGAGCCGGCCGGGACTTTGTAAGCCGCTGGGCATCAACCTGTATATAAAGGGTGACCCGGCGGTGGGTTAACTCGGAAAAAAATTGATCGAGTATTAGGTCAAGCGTATTCGCTCCCTGGTAATCGAAACACAAGCAATACAATCGAAAGCAGGAGTAGGCTTTTACCTCATTGAGAGGGGCCGAACCTGGGTAAACTCTTTGTGTCCTTTGTCTTGTTTAACCCCTTTAAGCTAACCTAGCTGCGATGGCTCCACAACTAAGTCCTTTCGCTAGGGCATCTTCGTGTTAAATCCACGACAGTTGGCGCCCACCGTGGGGCCAGAGCACGGTGTTTTCGAGTTCTTGAAGGGCAGCTTCTCAGGGATCAAGGGATACGCCGTGGGCCGGATGACCAAGAGTCGCCGCGACAAATCTACATCAACGACATGGGATGGGGTCCCGAGGCCGATTCAATCGGATACGGGTACCGGGTCCCCTTCGGCGGAATCCATGTCTTCATCGGCAAGATCGGCGAGTCAGAACCTGAGCCGGACACATGCACCGACATTATCGAGACGGCTCAGAGTAATAATGATAAGCGTAAGGGAAAGTCGTCAGCACCCCGACTTGGTGGGCCAAAATTCAATCTTAAGGCGATGATGAACCAGCCTTGCCCAAAGCATGGTACTCAAGATAAGTCGGCCACTCATCTCTGGAAAGATTGCTTCATTATGAGGGAATGTAGAAATTCCAGTTTTTATCAGGGTAACCAGGGCCCGCACGGCGGGTCAGGATCCGGCTTTGGAGGTGGCGGCTCAAGCTCTAGATTTTGGGGTCAAGGTAATCAAGGCGATTATAACCAGCAATCTAATCAAGGTAATCATCACCAACAGCAACAGTCTGGTTATCAGAGTCATCTGAAGCAGCTAAATAGTGGACAATATCATGTGTTTACCACGAGTTTGTGCAAGCGGGATCAGAAGATTCACAAACGGGCGGTGAACGCGGTTGAGCCGGTGGTTCCCCGATATTTACGATGGTCAGAGCAGCCCATTATACGGAGCCGCGAAGATCACCCGCCCCGGTTTGATAATCCGGGTCAGCTGGCTTTGGTGGTGGCACCTTAGGTCGGAGAATACAAGTTCACTAAAGTGCTCATGGATGGAGGCAGCAGCATCAATATCCTCTATTATAATACTTTTCTCCGTATGAATTTGACTAACAAAGATCTTAAGCAATCCTCTACAGTTTTTCATGGGGTGGTGCCCGGTAAGTCGGCATATCCAGTGGTCAAGATAACCTTGGAGGTGGTTTTTGGTAATGAGTATGACTACAGGGCTGAACAATTAACTTTTGAAGTGGTCAAGATCAAGAGCCCTTATCACGCCCTGTTTGGATGGTCGGCTTAAGCTAAATTTATGGCACGGCCTTGTTATGTTGAGTCATGATGCATGGAAATAGAAAGATAGTTTTGGAGTACGAAGAGGGCGATGTTGCCTATGCTGAGTCAGCTTGTGCAACAGAGGAGTTGAAGTTCTATAAAGATAATGTTGACCCAGCAGATATGACCCCCTTGAAGAAGCCAACTACAGAGCAGGACCCGCTGTTGAAGTTTAAGTCGGCAGATGATACTAAACCGGTTGACTTCGTTCCTGGCGATTCATCCAAGCAGCTCATCATCAGTGCCAACATGGATCCGAAATAGGAAAGCGCGCTCATCAAGTTCATCCTTGAGAACTGGGACATCTTTGCATGGAAGCCCTCTTACATGCCAGGTGTACCGAGAGAACTCGCTGAGCACACTCTTAATATTGATTCGAAGTTTAAGTCGGTCAAGCAATTCCTTTGTCGTTTTAATGAAGAAAGGCGCAAGTCCATTGGTGAAGAAGTGGCCCGGCTCTTGGCGGTTGGGTTTATTGTTGAAGTTTTTCACCCTGAATGGTTGGCTAACCGGGTGCTAGTGCTTAAGAAGAACGATGCTTGGCGTATGTATGTGGATTACACGGACCTTAACAAGGCTTGTCCGGTTGATCCTTTTGCTCTCCCTCGTATTGATCAGATTATTGATGCTACGGCGGGTTGTGAGCGTTTGAGTTTTCTAGATGTTTATTCTGGTTATCATCAGATCAAGATGGCAGTTAAGGACCAGGAGAAGAAATCTTTCATCATTCCCTTTGGAGCCTTCTACCACGTGTCTATGCCTTTTGGGCTAAAGAGTGCCCAGGCGACTTATCAGCGTTGTGTTCTGAATTGTCTCCACAGCCAGATTGGACGCAATATTCATGCTTATGTGGATGATGTCGTTGTGAAATCCAGGAAGAAGGAGACCTTGATAGGTGATCTAAAGGACACCTTTGACAATCTTCGGGTTTACAAATGATGCTTAACCCGGCTAAATGTGTTTTTGGTGTGCCAGCGGGCAAGCTCTTGGGTTTTCTGATCTCTGAGAGGGGTATTGAAGCTAACCTGGAGAAAATCAAGGCTATCCCTTCCTTGGCTAAGCCGGTGTGTATTAATGATGTTCAGCGTTTGGCGGGTCGTATTGCAGCCTTAAGCCGGTTTATAAGCCACCTGGGTGAAAAGGCTATTCCTCTTTACCAGATGATGAAGAAGACAGATCGCTTTGTCTGGATTGATGCTGCCAATGAGGCATTTGAGGATGTGATATGGAAAGCAAAAATCCCAGGAAAAGTGAAAGTCTTCGGATGGAGAGTCGTCACTACATCCCTAGCAACGAAGCACAACTCTTACTGAAGAACTCCGGTAGAAGAGGATGTGTGTGATATCTGCGGAGTTGGAAAAGAAGATGAATTTAATGCTACAGTGAGGTGCACTAGGAGTAGGGCATTGAGGCAAGAGATGAGAGCTCACTGGAATATCCCAAAAGAGGTCGAATTCACCCACATGGCCCTGAATTGGCTACAGAACCTGCTGCTTGCTAACATCGAATCCGTCAGGAATAGGGTGCTCTTAGTTTTATGGCAATGTTGGAACCTGAGAAACAACGTAATCCATGGGGACAAAAAACACAGTCTCGGGAGCAGCACAGTTTTTAATTCAATTCAATGATGAATTAAAGAATGCACAAACTATAAAAGAATCAAGTGGGAAGAAGAAGCCTACATCTCTGTTCAGCGACAGGCCAACCAAGCTGACAAATACTCAACCAAATCACTGGGTCCCTCCCCCATCGGGTGTGGTGAAAATGAATTGTGACACGAGCTTCATCAAGGAGACAAGAGAGGCCTGGGAAGGTGCCGTGACTAGGGATTGTTGAGGGAGAGTGTATGCCTCAATGGGTCGACACCTGCCACAATGTAGCTCACTGGAGGAAGCAGAAACTGCAATAGTTCTCATTTGCCTGACAGAGCTGTCAAAATTGTACAGAGGCCACCTGAATCTGGAGGTTGATTGTGCCAGGCTCGGACGAGAACTACAGACCACTGGGAGATGCAGATCGGCCAATGAAAGGACATGCGGTGCTCCCATGTGTGGTTTTGTAATTGATGACACTCTCTATGGACTAATAGTTGCATTGAGTTATATTTGAAGGATTTGTCCATAGGCTCTTCTTGAAGTCCATCTGTTGGTTTCAAGGAGTTTATGAGTTGACCAAGGTGCTATTAAGGAATTATCCAAAGATTGGTCATGTGAGTGTTGAGCTTATTGCAAGCATGTCTTGAAGAAGAAGATTGTGTGATCATTCATATTTACCTTCAAGACATCATCCAAATGAAGAGAGTTGGAAAGTTTCAAGGTTGATCAAGACTAAGTCAAGAATGAATCAAGTTGATCAACTCACAAATCATAGAAGATGTACCGAGAGGGATCAAGTGATCCTATGGTATGGTAAGCATTGTCCATTACGCTTTGTGTACTAACCCATGGTATTCGTGATAGTTCTTTGTGGGGTTAGGTTGCGGGGTGCAAGTTCAAGTGGAGCATCATGAAAATATCATGCTTGAAGCTTGCCGTCCATTGTGGCGACAATGGACTTGTGAAGATGTGCTGAAGAGTGGCTCACCCATAGTGGAGTATGAGGGAGCAATCAACTAGTCTTCATCGTGCCAACGCAATCAAGAAAGGTGGCCCAACTTGAGCGAGTCAAGATCGTCATCATCTAGCTCAAGTGGACTATGTGCAAGGCAAAGGTTTGCCCTTGAAAGGTTTTCTATTTTACTGAAAGGATCGAGAAGAGGTGTTTAGAGGGGGGGTGATTAGACACTAAGCAAGAAAAGTTGCAGATTTTAATTTCTTTAAGTTGAAGTGGAGTTTTGGCACAAGTTTAACAATCACAATACATATCAAGCAAGCATGCAAAGAGTATATGAGTAGCAGAAAGTAAAGCATGCAACTTGCAAGAATGTAAAGGGATGGGATTGGAGTGCGCAAACGCAATTTGGAGACATGGAGATTTTTGAGACGTGGTTCCGATAGGTGGTGCTATCGTACA
Source organism: Triticum dicoccoides (assembly GCF_002162155.2). NCBI lineage: Eukaryota > Viridiplantae > Streptophyta > Magnoliopsida > Poales > Poaceae > Triticum > Triticum dicoccoides. Next base: position 677,457,146 of record NC_041381.1, on the reverse strand, counting down.
TCCACATTGATGGAGACTTCAACCCACAAAGGGTAACGGCTGCGTGAGTCTACGGAGGGCTCCACCCACGAAGGGTCCACGAAGAAGCAACCTTGTATATCCCACCATGGCCGTCGCCCACGAAGGACTTGCCTCACTAGGGGTAGATCTTCACGAAGTAGGCGATCTCCTTGCCCTTACAAACTCCTTGGTTCAACTCCACAAACTTGTCGGAGGCTCCCAAGTGACACTTAGACAATCTAGGAGACACCACTCTCCAAGAAGTAACAAATGGTGTGTTGATGATGAACTCCTTGCTCTTGTGCTTCAAATGATAGTCTCCCCAACACTCAACTCTCTCTCACATGATTTGGATTTGGTGGAAAGAAGATTTGAGTGGAAAGCAACTTGCGGAAGGCTAGAGATCAAGATTCATATGGTAGGAATGGAATATCTTGACCTCAACACAAGTGTAGGTGGTTCTCTCTCAGAAAATGTATGTTGGAAGTGTAGGCACGTTCTGATGGCTCTCTCCACGAATGAAGAGTGGGTGGAGGGGTATATATAGCCTCCACAAAAAATCTAACCGTTACACACAACTTACCAATCTCGGTGGGACCGAATTGAGAAACTCGGTCGGACCAATTCAGCAAATATGTGACCATTAGGATTTTCTGTGGGACCGACATGCAACTCGGTAGGACCGATATGGTTAGGGTTAGGGCATAAGGTAGTCTCGGTGAGAACAATTACACAAACTCGGTGGGACCGATTTTGGTGATCAATTAACCAGAGAGTTGGTCAGGCAAACTCGGTGGGACCGATTCGCTCATCTCGGTTGGATTGTAATCTCGGTAGGACCGATTACACAAAATCAGTGGAACCAATTTTGGTAATGGACATACACATAGAGATTACAATCCCATCTTGGTGAGACTGAGATCCCTATCGGTGAGACCGATTTGCCTAGGGTTTGTGGCAGTGGCTATGACATCTGAACTCGGTGGCCCCGGATAGAAAGAATCGATGGGACCGAGTTGGACTTTAGGTTTGGGTCATATGTGGATGTGAGAAGGTATATGAGGGCTTTGGAGCATATCACTAAGCATTTTGAGCAAGCAAGCCATTAAGCAACACCTCATCCCTTCTTGATAGTATTGGCTTTTCCTATAGACTCAATGTGATCTTGGATCACTAAAATAGAAAATGTAGAGTCTTGTTCTTGGAGCTTGAGCCAATCCTTTGTCCTTAGCATCTTGAAGGGGTTCCACATCCTCTAGTCCATGACACTTCATTGTTGAACTTATCTGAAACATACTAGGTAAAAGTGTTAGTCCAACAAGAGATATGTTGACATTAATTACCAAAACCACCCAGGGAGCACTTGTGCTTTCATTTACCGGTCTCATGGTGGTAGTTGGGAGACCGACTTATAGGATCGATTGCCGTACTATCAAGGAGGGCTCTCGATGAGTATCTTGATTGTATCGTTTATAGAAAGCTCAAACCATTGCATACTTGCATCATCCTTATTGGTTCTTGTTTGGTTTTCTCCTTGTGAGATTTGGAGCTTATGGTCATCTTCTTGACAAGCTCGAGTTCATTGAAAACGGAGTTCACATGCTTCTTCTATTGCGTTTTCGGTGTTGGAGGTTTTACCGGTCTTATTCGAGGAAGGGTTCTCACCATTTTCTCTTGGGCCTTTTCTAATTTCCTTCTTATTGTTATTTCTATCAAGATTGTGTTAGGCCTTGTTGCTAGCTTTCCAACAAACTTGGTTTCGTTGAATTCGGAGTCCGTTTGCAGAAGTTGTGTCAGTTTTGGTGTCCTTATAAAAGTTGTAGCGGTACTACCGCTCGTGGGAGCGGTACTACCGCTTGGAGGGGATGTAATTTTTTACTACTGCTCTTGGGAGCAGTACTACCGCGGCTACTACCGTGGATACTTCCGCTCCGGACCAAAAACTCGTCACAAGTCCAACGGTGGTAGGCGCGGATGTGTTTTTTTAGTACCGCTCGCAAGCAGTAGTACCGCTACCCCTAGCGGTAGTATCGTGAGGTCGAGCGGTAGTACCGCTCTATGCGGGCTGTGAGCATAACGGTTGGATTTTTCCCCACCTATAAAAGGGGGTCTTCTTCCCAATGAACCTTATCCTTTGAGCTCGTATTCTTCCCCCATTGTTGACCTTCTTAGAGCTTGCTAACTCTCAATCCCTCCATAGATTCTTGCTAGTTTTTGAGGGAAAATAGATAGGAGATATAGATCCACATTTCCACCAATCACTTTCTCCTCTATTTAAGGGGAACCCCTTGGATCTAGATCTTGGAGTTATTGGTGTTCTCCTTCTTGTTCTTCCTCTCACTTTCCTCCCTAGCATTAGTTGCTTTGGTGAGATTTGGGAGAGAAGGACTTGGGCACTATGTGTGCCCTTACCATTGCATTTGGTGCATCGGTTTGAGTTCTCCCTGGTGATACGTGAAAGTTAGAAGTTGAGAAGCTTATTACTCTTGGGTTCTTGGTACCCTTGAGCTTGTTCCTCTTGGGTGCTTGGGCGCCCTAGACGGTTGGTGGTGTTCGGAGCTCAATCATTATGGTGTAAAGCTCCAGCAAGCGTCGGGGTCTCCAATTAGGTTGTGGAGATCGCCCCCGAGCAATTTGACGGGTACTGGTGACCGCCCCCAAGGGTTGCCAAAGTGTACGGGTTCGGTGACCACCCCCAAGGGTTGCCATTTGTACGGGTTCAGTGGCCGCCCTCAAGGGTCCCTTAGTGGAATCACGGCATCTTGCATTGTGCGAGGGCGTGAGGAGATTATGGTGGCCCTAGTGGCTTCTTGGGGAGCATTGTGCCTCCACACCACTCCAAACGGAGATTAGCATCCACAAGGGTGTGAACTTCAGGATACATCATCGTCTCCGCGTGCCTCGGTTATCTCTTACCCGAGCCCCTTTACTTATGCACTTTACTTTGTGATAGCCATATTGTTTCTTGTCATATATCTTGCTATCACTTAGTTGTTTATCTTGTTTAGCATAAGTTGTTGGTGCACATAGGTGAGCCCAGTTATTGTAGGTTTTGCGCTTGTCTAATTAACTGCTAGGTTTATTCCGCATTTGTTCAAGATTAAATCATAATTATTTTTAAGCGCCTATTCACCCCCCCTTCTAGGCGACATCCTCGATCTTTCAATTGCTATCAGAGCCTCGTCTCTCTTTATAGGGCTTAACCGCCTAGAGAGTAAGGATGTCGACTAGGGGTTTAGGATTCTCTAACACTCTTAGTTTCGATGGCACAAATTTTGATGTTTGGATAATTCGCATGCTTAATCTCTTTAGGGTCATGGACCCAAATTTAGAGCGAATTGTAGATATGGGTTTTCCTCCTCCAAAGGATCCCCAAAGATTATCTTTAGAGGATGAGAAAAACTCTTATCTCAATGCTCAAGCTTCTAATGTGTTTTTCGATGCTTTGAGCAATGTAGTTATATTTCAACTCATGCCGTTCCGGGATGCTCATGAGTTGTGGACAAAGCTTCAAGATAAATATGGTGTGTCCAAGTTTTGTGGGGATGATTGTTCTCCCTCCACCTCCGGCCGTGTTGCCTTCTCAACTTCTTCTACTTACCTACATGTGGATTGCCACAAGGTAATGATATGGTGAGTAGTGTTGGTCATTGCAATGATGATAGTGTGCTAATCATTGGTGACTCTTCTTCACTATCTTATTGTAATGCTCCATCTTTGGACTTTAACACTTCATGCACCTTACATCTTTCTCATGCTTGTGTTGATAGTCCGTGCATATCATGTAGAAATTTCTTGACTAAATTTCATGATGATATCCTTGCTATATCTTATTGCCATGATAAAAACGCATGTATTTCCTCGAGTTGTTGTGCTAACAATGTAGAGGAAACCCAACACTCCATGGAGCAAGATGTGGTCTTGGACGGTGCTTCAAGGGATCCTACATCATCATATATTACTTTTTGCCTTATGGATAAGGCTTCAAAGGTATCTCCTACTTTGAACCCCAATATGTCTCTTGATGATGATGTTAATGCTAATGATGATGAGGATAATGATGAAGAGAATGATAATGTTGCTTCTTTAAAAATTAAGGGAGAAATGATTTTTAAAGCTCTTCATAAGAATAAAATTGCTTGTTCCAACTTCATGGAAATCATGTCTATTGCCATTGAGGGCAAGAAATATATTGAGGAGTTGGAATCTCATCTCGAGGAGCATGAGGTCACCATTGAGAAAATGGAAGGTCATGAGCGTGATTACACTAATGAGATTGCGGACCTCTCTCAAGCTCTTGAACTTGAACAAACCACCAAAGAATCTCTTGAGGAGAATTTTGCTCTAGAATTATCTAGAGTGAAGGAATCACATGATAGAGCTCTTGAGGTGGCCAATGATTTTGAAACTAAAAATGGGAAGCTTGAAGTTGCGCATGCTAAACTCCTTGAGGACTTTGGGCACCTCGAAAATGGCTCAAGGGTCATTAAGAGTGAGCTCATCAAACTCATCGAGTCTCATGCACAACTTAAAGCTTCATATTCAAAAGAGCTCGCCAAGTTGCCTTCTCCTCTTACTATTATATTGATGATGCTTGTGCTACTAACTCTATTTCTAGTGAAGCATCTGCTTTGAAGGAGAATGTTGAGCTAAGGTCTCAACTTGAGTTGCTATCTAGCAATTATGAGAAATTGGAAGAATGTCATGAAAAGCTCTCAAGCTCTCACGATGATCTTCTAGTATCTCATAATATGCTAAAGATAGCTCATGAGGCCATGATTTGTAAGGTAACATCTAGTGAGCCTCATGTGGATACTAGCACTATTTCTAGTCAAAATGCTATATTGCCATGTGCTAGTCCTTGTAACTCATCTACTCATAATGTTGGTACATCTTGTGATGAATTACTTTCCTTGACTTGTTGCTCTAACAATGAAGCTTATACTTCCTCTAGTACTTGTGTTGAGACTAACCATGTAGAGGAAATCAAAGAGCTCAAGGCCCAAGTCACTTCTTTGAAGAAAGACTTGGAAAAGAGTCATGAAGGGAAATTCACACTCAACAATATCTCGAGTGTGCAAAAATCCCCCAATGACAAAGGTGGACTTGGATTCAACTCAAATAAGAAGAATAAGTCCAAGATGAACAAAAAGAAGGGCCAAGAACAAGTCAAGAATTCAGCCAAGATTGTTTGCTTCAAGTGCAAAGTAGAAGTGCATCATGTTAGATCTTGCCCATTGAAGAATAAGCCCATTAGTGACAAGCAACAAGGGAAGCGGCCACAAGTTCACTCTCATGCTCAACCTCAAGTTGAAGAAAGGCCTCTTCCCAAGAAAATTCAAGCTAATGCTTCTCAAGTTGAGAAATCAAGTGAGAAGAAAGTGAAGAGTAGACGTTGCTACCTATGTCGTGAGAAAGGTCACCTTGCTTCTTCATGCACTAGTGGTAACTTATCCAACCCAATTATTATTGATGATATCTATTCTCTTGGGAAGGATAATGTTGGCAATGTGTTTGCCAAAGTTGTTGGTACTCAAAGTGGTGTCAAGAAAAGAACCATTTGGGTAGCCAAGCCTATTGTGACTAATCCCTTAGGACCCAACTTGGTTGGGGACCAACTATCTCAAACTTGATCAATAGGTGTTGTTGGAGGGCATTGGAGACTTGGCTACATTATGAAGAATTAAGGGGACTTCATCATTCTTATTGTCTCAAGCCAAGTTAATTGGGTTATCAAGTTTCTATACTATATCCAATGTGCCTCCTTCCGGTAATTTGTACTTAAATTGTTTACATTGAAAGTTACTTGCCCCTTTGCATGTTTTGGTTTTGTTCCTTGCATGTGTTTGTATATGTTGTGTCTCCAAATTTCTTATCTTGAGCAATCTAGTTTGTGTATGTTGGTTTGCACATCATGTACATGTGTATCATACGTTGAGCCTTTGTGTATCTTGTTTGTACCTTAGTTGGCTATTGTGAGAGATTAATGGAACATCCCATTTTTGGGGGAGTGATGTGCTTTGTGCACTTCACAATCCTATATATGTGTGTACATGAGGAATACCAACTAGTATTGATATTACAAGATTATCTAGTCGCTATGTGGTATGTCTACTCATGAGAAATTCAAATTCTAAATTGTCCATTAATTATCCCTTGTTGGATCTTTATTTTGCCTCTTGTTTATCTTTAATTGGTATAACATTATGGGGGAGTAATATGCTATGTGTATATTACTAGCCTAGAAAATGTGTACATTTGAGATATTGTCACCTAGAGTTGATATTGTAAATTATCTTGTTCCTAGGTGGCATGTTAGCTCTATTGCAAATTTGCTTGTGTGTTTGGTGTGAAGATGATGTTGGATAACCTTGCTATCTACCACCGGGAATTATTTCCAAATATTTCTTGTCTTTTGACAATTGGTACTCACATGTGTGGTAGAAATTATTGATCATCTTTATATTGGCTTTTGCTTTTATTTGCCTTATCTCTTGCCAAGGTTTGTATCAACTCCCTTTGTCTTCCATACCACTTGTGGATCTTGTTAATTTCTTGATCTTGTCTAGTGTTTTCTAGATATAGTGAAAGTGGTGATCCCACCTTGTGCATTTTGTATTCAAATGCAAATTCTCTATAATGCACTAGTCTTGGGGGAGCTATCCTATTTTCTATAAAACACTCTTCTTGCGATCCTTTTCAAGTGTGTGTTGGTGGAAGGCAAGCCGTTTTCTTTTTGGTACTTTGTGCCATCATGAAACTTTGTAAAGAGCTTGGTTTGTTTGGAACCATCCTCTCTTTTGGGAGTTTGATATCTTTTATTTAGTGTGTATCAATGGATATCTCATTCCTTGATGTATCTATTATGGATATCCTCCAAGTGATCATTTATTCATTTGATATCTTTTCTTCACTTGTTTTTTCTTTTTCATTTGGTATTGGTTCTTGAAAGTCTTGAGCATGCATATTAACTTCATGTAGTTTCTTTGGCATGCTTTCTTTCTTTGACCCAATATTTAGGGGAAACTCCACCAAGTCTCAAATTGGATGAGATGTGCATGAAATTTATTTTCATATCTTTATGCACATATTTATGTGGAGTTTGTTCTATGTATTGTTGGTTCTCTAACTCTTTGGTCCCAATGAGTTTGGGTACCATTTTGTTTGTGTTGTTGTTCTAGGAACAATTGGAGATGCATTGGATGCTCGGCTCAGTCACAAGGAAGGTGGTGTCAGCATGTGCTTACTGGAGTCAAGCTAGGGATGATCAATGAACTACTATCTACCTTTAATTGGTATCTACTACATCCTTCCAATGCTATCTCGGTAACAAGTATCTACTCATGCATACATCTCTTACATTCAACCTTGTGTAGGTTGCATCATGGCATGAATTTCTTGATTAGTTCTTGTGATACTTGTTTCCTTCTCAAAGCATCTCAACAATGATCTCTTGTTCATAGTTGTGATGTCTTTGATGTTCGTTTGGTTGAAGCTCATTTATATGCTATAAGATAATATTAAGCCATGCGCTATGTGCTTTTCAAGCAAAGATATTATCAGTATATTTTATGACTTCCGTTTGGGTATCCTATTCTTTCCTTGAGTAACCATTTCTTCTGTGCATCCTTCTTTTTGGATTGATATCATCATGATTTTCATCTACCTAGAACCTTGTACACTTGAGAGAAGTTACATCTTTAGTGGGTATCCTTTTTCTTCCACGTCCACCTTTCTTTCCTTTGTATTTCCTAGGTGGCTCCGTGAAATGATTTGTCTTGAGTGCAGATCTTATATCTTTGCATCTTGTTGCACTTTGCGTGGTGAAGATTATTTTCCTCTTGCTTGTCTTTACAAGACTTTTGCCATCTTAATTGGTATCCCTCATCTTGATGAGGCTTTCATCCTCTATCTTCACCATGGGTTGTTGCAAGCCTTGTTGTCGATTCTCATTTTAGTGAGCTTGTGAACCCATTTGCTTGTTGGGTGTGTGTGGGGAGTACATGTCATGCACCGTGTATCTCATTTATCCAATACTACCTTGATGCTTTATGCTCATCCTTATTTTAGTCTTCTCAAGTGTTTGGCCATGACTCACACACGTCTTATGGTTGAGCCTTTTCTTAAGTAGCCTCTTTTACATGTTGCTCAACCATGCGCTTGTTGCAAGTGCTAGGCTTTGTTTCCTATATGCTCACTTGCACTGGTTGTGAGTTTCTATTGGGGGAGCTATGATCCTATTTTGTGCACTTTGTATCCAATACAAAAATTCTTATTTGCCCACAAATCATGGGGAGCTTCTCTAGTTTCTTTAGAACACTCCTCTGCTCATTTCATACTACTCTTTATTCTTGTGGCTCATAGGATCATTGGTCTAGTTGGTTCAATTGGTAACTTTTGATTTCTTGCTTCAATCGGTTTCTTTTAATTGCTTGATCGCTTATGTCTCTCTTTGTTATGTCTTTGTGGCATATCATTCTTTAGCAATCATTGTGCCTCAATATAGTTTGTGTTCCTCCAAGTATTTACCTTTGGATATGTGTATTGCATTCCACTCTCTTGTTGAGAAATACACAATTTATGGAGGACCACAATTTATGTTGGCCTTCTTAGCTTTTCGCCCATTTTGGCAATCGATGCCAATGGGGGAGTAGTTTCAGAGAGTTTTGTGGAGAAGTTTAGAGAGTTATCTCCTCTTGCTTTGGTTTTGTTCCTTAGCATTTGCATCTCATATGCATGCACTACTGGTTGTTGCATTGCATGGTGATGCATAATTCCTTATATAAACTCTCTTGAAAGTGATTGTCATCAATTACCAAAATGGGAGAGATTGAAAGGACATGCGGTGCCCCCATGTGTGGTTTTGGTAATTGATGACACTCTCTATGGACTAATTGCATTGAGTTATATTTGAAGGATTTGTCCATAGGCTCTTCTTGAAGTCCATCTGTTGGTTTCAAGGAGTTTATGAGTTGACCAAGGTGCTATTAAGGAATTATCCAAAGATTGGTCATGTGAGTGTTGAGCTTATTGCAAGCATGTCTTGAAGAAGAAGATTGTGTGGTCATTCATGTTTACCTTCAAGACATCATCCAAATGAAGAGAGTTGGAAAGTTTCAAGGTTGATCAAGACTAAGTCAAGAGTGAATCAAGTTGATGAACTCACAAAGCATATAAGATGTACCAAGAAGGATCAAGTGATTCCATGGTATGGTAAGCATTGTCCATTACGCTTTGTGTACTAACCCATGGTATTTGTGAGAGTTCTTTGTGGGGTTAGGTTGCGGGGTGCAAGTTCAAGCGAAGCATCACGGAGATATCATGCTTGAAGCTTGCCGTCCATTGTGGCGACAATGGACTTGTGAAGATGTGCCAAAGAGTGGCTCACCCATAGTGGAGTATGGGGGAGCAATCAACTAGTCTTCATCGTGCCAACACAATCAAGAAAGGTGGTCCAACTTGAGGGAGTCAAGATCGTCATCATCTAGCTCAAGTGGACTATGTGCAAGGCAAAGGTTTCCCTTGAAAGGTTTTCTATTTTACCGGTCTCATGGTGGTAGTTGGGAGACCGGGTTATAGGATCGATTGCCGTACTATCAAGGGGGGCTCTCGATGAGTACCTTGATCGTATCGTTCATAGAGAGCTCAAACCATTGCATCCTTGCATCATCCTTCTTGGTTCTTGTTTGGTTTTCTCCTTGTGAGATTTGGAGCTTATGGTCATCTTCTTAACAAGCTCGAGTTCATCAAAAACATAGTTCACATGCTTCTTCTATTGCGTTTTCGGTGTTGGAGGTTTTACCGGTCTTATTCAAGGAAGGGTTCTCACCATTTTCTCTTGGGACTTTTCTGATTTCCTTCTTATTTTTAGTTCTATCAAGATTTTGTTAGGCATTGTCGCTAGCTTTCCAAGAAACTTGGTTTCGTTGAATTCGGAGTCTGTTTGCAGAAGTTGTGTCAGTTTTGGTGTCCTTATAAAAGCTGCAGCTGTACTACCGCTCGTGGGAGCGGTACTACCACTTGGAGGGGATGTAATTTTTGACTACCACTCTTGGGAGAGGTACTGAGGGAGTCCTGGATTAGGGGGTATCCAGACAGCTGGACTATATGCTTTGGCCGGACTGTTGGACTATGAAGATACAAGATTGAAGACTTCGTCCCGTGTCCGGATGGGACTCTCCTTTGCGTGGAAGGCAAGCTTGGCGATTCGGATATGTAGATATTTTTCTCTGTAACCGACTCTGTGTAACCCTAGCCCCCTCCGGTGTCTATATAAACCGGAGGGTTTAGTCCGTAGGACAACAACAATCATAATCATAGGCTAGCTTCTAGGGTTTAGCCTCTACGTTCTCGTGGTAGATCAACTCTTGTAACTCTCATATCATCAAGATCAATCAAGCAAGAAGTAGGGTATTACCTCCATCGAGAGGGCCCGAACCTGGGTAAACATCGTGTCCCCAGCCTCCTGTTACCATTAGCCTTAGACGCACAGTTCGGGACCCCCTACCCGAGATCCGCCGGTTTTGACACCGACATTGGTGCTTTCATTGAGAGTTTCACTGTGCCGTCACGATAAGGTTTGATGGCTCGCCTTGTTGTCAAGAACAACATCACCTCTGGAGGAACCCTAGCTATAGGGTAGACCCTCCAGCTGGGCGGCTTCGTCATGACCGCCCGTTCGGCCTCTATGCCGACGATGACTTCCCAGGTCATCAAGAATAGCCTCCACGCTAGCTCGAAATTCGCCGAGCAGATGGATCCAATAGAGCTCTCCTCCCTGAACGAGCTCTTGGATCGCATCGCCGCCCTGGGATTCGCTATGGACTATGATCCGATCGGGCTTAAACCCGACCAAAGGGAGATTAACTCTCCGCCGGTCACCCATCAGATAGCGGTGGTGGAGGAACAATGCAGCGATTCTTCCTCTATTCTGAGGACGAACTATGTCCGGATTCCCGAGCTCTCGGAGCCGGATACCCGTCTACGGGAGGACATGGCCCAGGATCCAAACTTAGAATCGGGCAGTGGGCCAGGAAAATTGGGCAACATCCTGGAGTCCGAGCCGCCATGCTCGGAAACTCCTCCGCCCCTGGGTTTCAGATCGGGTCAGGGTTCGGACTTAAATCTACCCACCCACCCAAATACAAGTGATCTTTCCCATATTAGGCAAGAGCCCCAAGAGACAGTACATCACTTCTGGGCCAGATTCCTCCTTGTAATGAACAAGGTTAAGGACTGTCGCGAGGAAGACGTGTAACACTCCAAAAATTTTGATTTGGTTTTTATCAAATTCTTTAATTAATTGGAAGGAGGTTATTTAATTTTTTTCTAAAAGACTCTCCTTCTCAAAAAATTTCTTTTATGACAAGTATTTTTATGGGTTCTTCCCAACCTTGATTTTGGTCTTGAAGATTTTTCATATTGTGTTGGCTCAAGACAAATAATTTTGGAAGGTTTTTACAATTCCTTTTTATTAAAAAGAATTCCTATAATTTTTGGATTTTTTTCCTTCCCTATTCAAAAGTACTCTCTTGCCATGGCCTATGTAGAAAACTTTCTTCCAAAACCCACCTCCCTACTTTGGGTCAAGTCAAGCATCAAGTACAGCAAGGTTCAACTTCTCCCGGATTTTATTTCTAATCGTTTTAACCTCAAAATCTTTTTCTGCCATTTATTTGGACCTTAGTGATTTACAAAGGAACTACTAGATTTCCTTTGAGTTTTGGTTCCAAATAAATTCCCTTGGCTAGTCCTTAGTGCCCTCAACCTAGATCCATCAAGATCTGCTAGTCCACAGTTCAAATTTTTCAAAATTTTCTTGCTGCAAGTTTGGACCAGATTTGCCATTTTTGGTGAATTTCATTCTTTTTCTTTTCCAAAAATTCTGAGAAAATTCAGGCAGTCTCTGGATGCATCAAGAGGCCATCCCACCAAGTTTCAGCTCAAGAAAAATTTTCCACATGCATAAATCATTTCGACAAACAGGTGGCTGGCACTGTTCCTTCAAGTTTCAGAATTAGTGTTTCAGTTTTAGGGTCAGTGTCGTTTTCTTCAGAACCTTGGCGTCAATCTCGCCAGTGCTCGCTCTGGCCTCTTGCTCCCTGTTCCCCCTCCTTATCCAGTGCGCCGCACGGTTGTTTGGCCGGTCGCGAGCATCGGTGGCGACGTGTCACGTCAACTCCGGCGCCTCCTGCGGTGGCAGAACCGCCCGTGGCGGCCAACAGGGGCCAGCCCTGCAGTACGGCGCCGTCCAGCACCGCCCACACCACCAGGAGCCTCCGCATGGCCGTCCTCTTCTCTGTGTGCGCTGCAGAGCCATCGCTGTGGCCTGAGAGGCGCAGAGCACACTCTTTGCCGTCGACGAGCCCGTGAGCTCCGTTCCGTCGAAGCCACGGGAGCAGGCCAAATCCGATCAAGCTTAGCTGTTGAATGGAGCCAGTGGACCAATCCACAGCTGCCCAGTCACCTAAGCCGTCAGCTCGACCACCACCTCGCCGCAATTACTCGTCGGAGAAATCCCGTTCTCGGCAACCGCCTCGGGCCGGCTATAAATAGAGGCCCCGAGCTCGCCTTCGATCCAGCACCACTCCTCCACCTCACCAGAGCCGCGCCCAGCCGCTAGAAGGACCTCGAGGAGGCCTTCTTCCACAACTCCGGCCGCCACGACCCGCTCTGGTAGCCAGCTTGATTCACTCGATTCCTTGCATAGCTCTAGCTCAAACTTGGGGAGGAACCTCCTATTGCACTCACTCCCCTAACCCGCGCTTCGATTTGGCGTTTGCAGCTCTCCTCGGAGGGATCCATCCTCGACCGAACCGCCGTCCGCCGGAGTGGAAACCGCCGTCGGCGTGGTGCTCGCCGACGACCAAGTCCACCACCCACCGATGTGGAATTGTCCCGTGAGTGCAACCATACCCTTGCCCTCCTCTGGATTGCCGTCGATCGTCGCCGGCGATCATCGTTTGCTTCGGTCGATGGTGAGATTTTAAACCTGACATGCGGGAACCCCTCGTCAGCCTCTCCTCTTTTATTCGAAACGTTTTCTAAAAGCGCCTTCGGGCAAAGTACGTTTTCCCTTTGGATCGGCGTATTTCTAACCGAAACGTTTTCTGTTTCTTTAAACTAGCCCGTGGAAAGTTTTTGTTTCATCACAAATTAGTCCCTGGACTAAAACCTTTATAACTTTTAAACAAAAGATGATTTTGAGTTGATTCTCTTTCTGTCATCTTTTTTTTCTATATAGTTTTTTATCATATTTATTTGAAAAATATTTGGAACAATTTTTATGTGTGCACGGTATTTACGTTAGTATCCGATTTCTTTTATAACGTAGATACCGAAGGAGGTGATGGAGCCGCAAACTTCACCGAGCTAGACTCCGACTACTCCGAACCAGGCAAGCATGTTTGAACCTATGATATGATGAGTGTTTTTCATGATTGCTTGAGTGGTTTTCTCGTGACTTGTTTATATAAGCATTTGTGAATGTTATATTTCATGCAAAGCAAGCTGCAAGTGAGCTTCGAAATTTGATGTGTTCATATGATGGTGAGATAACCTGATCATATGGTGGCATGATAGGTTGCAAGCTGGTATTGTTGAAGCATGCCAGTTTTATGTCAACTGTTTAACTCCAGTATTAACGTGGACCAAGTCTTGTTCCCGTTCGTCCCCTTTTCGTGCCGCCACATGTCTTCTGCAAAGAATGCGGTTTAGTCAGTTGCAAACCTCTTTCCTTGTACACACCAAATAGAGGGGCCGTGATGAGGGTTCCATGGCCCTGGATTAAAGCCCGTCATCCGGTCAGGGGGCATGGGTGTTTCCGGTTGGGACCGAGAGGGGGGCACCCCTTAGAGCGTGCGATATAAATTTGATCCCATGCTATTCGAGGTTGTAGCCTCCCCGTCTTAGAGTTTTTCTTGAACGTTGCCTAGGGTGATTCCTGGCAGCGGAATGTGGAATGGGTGTGTACTGGTTAGATGTGTTTCTCCTAAAATACCATAAACGGGACTAGTCCTTTGTGACTACTGAAATCCGTTGGCCGTGGTTAAAGAGTACAAAATCTGCAGAGTCAAAACCATTCGAGTAACCAGGTCCATGGTCAAGGACTTTGATCAACATATTAGTGTCAATCTCAGTATCATTCTCAGTGTCAGTCTTAATGACAGTCTCCGGAGAATAATCATGAAATTGAGAGTGGTAAACCCAGCTGAATGTTATTCCCGTGGATGGACTAACCAATTTATTATCATGTACCGAGTATTCCATGGAAAGATGTTACCTTCATGAGCTACTTGAATTCAAATGATGAGATATAAGCCCTTTATGTGATGTCGCTCAGACGTCCGACTGTGGCATTCTTGTTATTTACTTTTGATATAAGCCCTTTATGTTATGTCGCTCAGACGTCCGACTGTGGCAATCTTGTTATTTACTTTTGATATAAGCCCTTTATGCGATGTTGCTCAGACGTCCGACTGTGGCATTCTTGTTATTTACTTTTGATATAAGCCCTTTATGTGATGTCGCTCAAACGTCCGACTGTGGCATCCTTGTTATTTACTTTTGTTATAAGCCCTTTTCGAGATGTCGCTTAGACGTCCGACTGTGGCACGTACTGTCGTTTACGTTTCAACATAAGCCCTTTATGTGGTGTCGCCCTGACGCCCGATTGCGGCATGTTAATTTATTTTACCTTTCGAGGCGTCGCTTCTGACACCCAATCGGTCTTCAGTTATTTTATTGGGATTTCGGGAGGACTACCGCCTGACTTCCTTTTTATTTAACATGCAGTGCAAATTCATTATCTGAGTGCGCATTAGTAGTCTGCTCATGTGCATCATGTTTGCAATTGCTATATCTTATGTCCAAATTGTCTTGCGAGTACATTCAAAGTACTCACCTGGCTTGTTGATTTGGCCAGATGTTGACGAAGGCGATCTTATGGATGAAGAGTACGATAGTGAGTCCGATGCCTAGAGGAGTCCTAGTCAATCCCGTGCGATCCTGGAGTTGGTCACTTGTACTATATACGCTTCCGCTACCCTAATAAAATCATCGAGCCTCACTCCGGCGCTTGATGAGCTGTAAGATTTTGGAGTCATGTCACCCACTTCACTGTGACATATCCACCACCATTTTTATTACGAGTCAGTAGTTATGCCACCATACTCTTTGTGTCATATCCGCCTTTATATCGGCATGCTTGTAATTAATTGTTGAGCAGCCTCAGCTCAACCTTGTATAATATTTAGTAATTTTGGATTTCTGTATCAAGGATTTGTCTACCAGTAAGGAGAATTTTTCTATGCTGGTCTGATAAAATGGTCGATTTTTCAATAAATATTTTATTGGAAAACCGGTCCTGACAAGACGCAATCTCATTCTTCTGCACAAATTGCACGGACAAGGGAATTCTCAATGCCATAAGTCGCTGTGATATAGTACACTTTGCTGACTTGGCGGCCTAAGTACAGAAGTACTGCGCGATGGAAAGTGCCTAGAAAACCCAAACAAAATTCTGGGACCCTCCGGCTCTCACTAAATCCCTCGTCCGAACTAAAAGGGTGCGCTCCCGTAAGCCACCCAATCCAATCACAAAGAAGCCAAAGCCCTTCACAGGGCGTGGAACCGTACTGGAGGGATGGCTCAATGGGCCATGCAAAATTCACAGCACACCGGATACTATACCAACACACAACCTTAGAGCATGTTGGGTACTCTGACAGGTGGCCAAGAGCAGCGAGGACCTCCTCATTAACAATGCCATAGAGCTCCATCTCATGGAGGATAACAATACATTACTGACAGTCTTTGAGACTTTCGCCTCAAACAATAGGCGTAAGCGAGCACTCCGCAGCCTCGCCGAAGTCTGCCATGTTGCAACAATAAATCCATGGAATGACACGGCTATAACTTTCAATGCCAGTGACGAACCTCAATTCCGAACAGTTCGGGCACCAACCGCGTTAGTCCTTAGTCCAATTGTGGACGGTTTCCGGCTTACTAAAGTGCTCATGGACGGTGGCATCGGATTAAACCTCATTTACGAGGAGACTCTTAACAAGATGGAAATAGACAAGAGCCGCATTGAGCAAAGCAGCACGACCTTCAGGGGAATCATCCCTAGTCGGGAGGCACGATGTGCGGGAAAAATCACACTGGATGTGGTATTCGGCATGCCGGAGAATTATAGGTCTAAAGAAATCATATTCCAAGTGGCTCCGTTAAATGGCGGATACCACGCCCTTTTAGGGCGGGATGCATTCACGAGCTTTCAAGCTATACCCCATTATGGGTACATGAAGCTCAAGATGCCCGGGCCCAATGGAATCATCACTCTAGCTAGTGATCCGGACATAGCACTTCACGCTGAAAATAAAACCGCCGTACTAGCCCTTGAGGCATTATCCGAAGCCCTCACAGCTGAGAAACTAACCGCGCTCCGCTCCACAGTGGACAGGGACGATGTGATACTCGACAAACGACCCAAATCCACCTCTTTCAAACTAGCGGATGAAATAGTCAAATTCCAGGTCCACCCAACGGACCCTACAAAAACAGCGTCAATTGGGACACAGCTGAACCCCACAATAGACGCCGCACTATGAGAATTCTTGCACGACAATTCGGACATCTTCGCCTGGCATCCTTCAGCCATGCCAGGTATCCCACGCAGGCTGGCCGAACATAGCCTAAACATACAAAAGGTATACAAGCCGGTCAAGCAGGCTCTTCGGTGCTTTTCAGAACCCAAGCGACAAGCCATGGGAGAAGAGCTAGCAAAGTTACTCAAGGCCGGATTCATTAGAGAAATAAAACATCCGGACTGTCTAGCAAACCTGGTGATGGTACCAAAGAAGGACAAATCCTGGCGCCTATGCGTCGACTTCAAGGACCTTAATAAGGCTTGCCCAAAGGATCCCTTCCCACTACCCCGCATCGATCAAATAATCGACGCTACCGCAGGACACGACTCACCGTGTTTCCTCGACGCATACTCCGGATACCATCAAATCAAGATGGCGGAGGTCGACCAAGCCGCAACGGCATTCATCACTCCATACGGCCCCTTCTATTTCAACACCATGCCTTTTAGGCTCAAGTA
Source organism: Triticum dicoccoides (assembly GCF_002162155.2). Taxonomy (NCBI): domain Eukaryota; kingdom Viridiplantae; phylum Streptophyta; class Magnoliopsida; order Poales; family Poaceae; genus Triticum; species Triticum dicoccoides. Next base: position 677,440,039 of record NC_041381.1, on the reverse strand, counting down.
CACCGGTGCAACCTATCAACGCATGATTCAGACATGCTTGGAAACACAAATCGGCAAAACAGTGGAGGCATACATAGACGACGTGGTCATCAAGACCAGACACGTCGAATCCTTAATAGACGACTTGAGGCTTAAGTTTGACAATCTCCGAACATATGACTTCAAGCTCAATCCAGAAAAATGCGTCTTCGGCGTACCTGCCGGAAGGCTCTTGGGCTTCATCGTCTCCAATAGAGGAATTGAAACAAATCCGGCTAAAATCCGAGCTCTGTCACAGTTGGCTACCCCAACAGACCTCAAGCAAATCCAGAAATTAACTGGATGCGTGGCTGCCTTAAGCCGCTTTATCTCCCGATTAGGAGAAAAGGCATTACCTCTCTATCGCCTTCTTTGATGCACCAACCACTTCGAGTGGATGGATGCGGCTACGGCCGGACTGGAGGAAATAAAGGCCCTCTTGGCCAGCAATCCAATCCTGGCTGCACCAACTATTGGTGAACCCATGCTGTTATACATAGCTGCAACACATCAGGTTGTAAGCGCAGCACTCGTCGTCGAATGAGAGATGGACGGACATAAATTCCCGCTTCAAAAGCCGGTATACTATGTGTCCACTGTCCTCACTCCATGCAAGTCACGGTACCCACATTATCAAAAGATAGCATACGCGGTCTTCAAGACACCTCGAAAACTATGACACTACTTTCAAGAGTGTTCAATCACGGTGGCCTCTGAAGTACCACTCAATGACATAATAAATAACAGCGATGCCACGGGCTGGATTGCTAAATGGGCTATTGAGCTCCTCCTATTCGACATAACATACAAACGACGGCGAGCCATTAATTCGCAAGTACTGGCTGACTTTGTCACCGAATGGACGAAAGCCGAACTCCCTAAAGAGTACGGGGCGTACTCCAACTGGATCATGCACTTTGACGGCTCTAAAATGCTGGCTGGTCTAGGGGCGGGCGTCGTCCTGACATCCATAGGAGATACAGTGCACTACGTACTTCAAATACTATACACGGATTCCAACAATGCAGCCGAATATGAGGCTCTGTTGCACGGTCTTCGGATGGCGGTCTCCATGGGCATTCAACGGCTAGAAGTGCGTGGGGATTCAAACCTCGCAATATCTCAAATAAATGGAGACTTTGACGCCAAGGACCCAAAAATGATGGCCTACCGCAATGCCATTCTTAAATGTCAGCTCGGTTCGAGGGGCTCGAATTCCACCATGTGGTAAGAGAAAACAATCAAGCGATAGATATCCTCGCCCGCATTGGCGCTAAGCGTGACCCCGTCCCACCTAACATCTTCCTGGAAAGGTTGCTCAAGCCATCCGTGGTATGGGAAGGGGAGACCGACAATTTCAGTCCGGATCCGAAGACAACCCTAGACTCCGAACACTCTGGCATAATCGGAGGCTCCGCCACCGAAATAACACCATCGGCCCACGTGATCATGGCTATAACCGCCCCGTGGACAGAACCCTTCTTAGCCTACCTAAATAGGCAAGAACTCCCTGAGGATCAAAATGAGGCACGTTGCATTGTGTGGCGCTCTAAAGCCTACAAAGTCCATGAGGGAGAGCTTTATAAGAAAAGCGCGACTGGAGTGCTCCAAAGGTGCATCTCCGAAGAGGAAGGACAACAGCTTTTGGCAGAAATTCATGCTGGACTTGGCGGCTACCATGCCGCAGCTCGGGCCCTTGTAAGCAAGGCCTTCCGTACAGGTTTCTACTGGCCGACAGCCCGAGCGGACGCACAGGACCTCGTCCAGCATTGCGTCGGTTGCCAGCTTTTTGCCAATCAAAGCCATATGCCACCTACCGCTCTCCAAATAATCCCCATAACTTGGCCCTTTGCGATCTGGGGGCTCGATATGGTTGGACCCCTTAAAGGAGGAAGCCATAAGAAAAAATACTTGTTGGTCATGGTAGATAAATTCACCAAATGGATAGAGGCCAAGCTAGTTAAAACGGCCGAATCCGGACCAGTGATAGACTTTATATCCGGAGTCGTACATCGTTACGGTGTCCCCCACAGCATCATCACTGATAACGGCTCCAACTTTACAGCCGACAAGGTGAAAACATGGTGCGGCAAGATGGGTATTAAGCTAGATTACGCCTCTGTCTATCACCCCCAAACAAACGGTCATGTCGAACGAGCAAATGGTCTTATTATGAGCGGCATCAAACCCAGACTAGTACGATCCTTGAAGGAATCAGATCCGCACTGGGTCGAGGAGCTCGACAACGTACTATGGGGGATGCGGACCACACCCAATCGTACAACCAGATACACACCATTTTTCATGGTGTACGACACAGAGGCAGTACTACCCTGCGATATCATTCATGACTCACCTCGAGTGCGCATGTACGAAGAGAGAGAGGCCAAGCTAGATCGGCAGGGCAGTTTAGATGCCTTGGAGGAGGAGCGAAACGTCGGGAAGGCCCGTTCCGCATTTTATCAGCAGCAGGCTCAAAGGTATCAAAGCAGAGAAGTACGGGCCAAAACATATAATGTTGGCGAAATCGTTCTACGCCTACAGGAGAAGAAAAAGGACAAGCTTAAGCCCAAGTGGGAGGGTCCCTTCATCATTGACAAAGTTCTCACCAGAGGAGCATACCATCTGCGTGATGCATCAGATAATCGACTTGAGCCGAACCCTTGGAACGCGGCCGGACTCCGAAGATTCTACGCCTAGTGCCGAACTCTGCATTTTTCCCCTCACCTGCATTTTCCTTTTTTATATATCTTCTCTCTCTCTCTCTTCTATATATACACAGCTTTAAAAGCTTCAAGTATGCTTTGACCGCACACTCCTGCTGCACTATGCGTGCTCAATATGCCTGGGGGCTTCTTATACAAAAGCTTAACATAATTGTCTTCTAGGCTTTATGCCCACCACATATGCATCATTTCTCCATATGTGCCTTTTTTCACCATTATATGCATCGATATGACTTAAGTTTTGGCCAAGCTAGGTTGCCTGGCTCTTGTGTTTATGCCCTACGTTCCCGTTAATTCGGCTAGGGCATAAGGGGAGCACCTCTGCGATTGTTACTGCTGGGTCAGCCAAATGTGTACCTCAGACTGGGTGAAGCCGAAAGCTAGCGTTCTTAAGGGAATATTCGGTCGGTGAACAAAAGATGTCTTTTACTTATTACAAAACATGCCCCCAGATGTTTATATCCTGCGACATTTTTTGCAGTTCGGACATGCACATTAATGCATGCACACCCACGGAAAGGAACCCTTAACGGAACTATTCTCCCTGGAAGATGTTTCTTACTACCCATGTAATATAACATAGCTAGTTGGGTACTTGTCTGTTCAAGCACTTATGACCCCTACGCCTGGTTTCCACGCATACCCCGGTTTTTATATAACTACGCGGGTATTTGGATACACTCCGGACTATTGGGTCCAGAGGTTGAAGCGAAAAGGTTAGTTGTCGGTGTCAAAATCAGCAGATCTCGGGTAGGGGGTCCCGAACTGTGCGTCTAAGGCTAATGGTAACAGGAGGCATGGGACACGATGTTTTACCCAGGTTCGGGCCCTCTCGATGGAGGTAATACCCTACTTCCTGCTTGATTGATCTTGATGATATGAGTATTACAAGAGTTGAGCGACCACGAGATCGTAGAGGCTAAACCCTAGAAGCTAGCCTATGGTATGATTGTTGTTGTCCTACGGACTAAACCCTCCGGTTAATATAGACACCGGAGGTTTATATAGACACCGGAGGAGGCTAGGGTTACACAGAGTTGGTTACAAAGACGGAGATCTAACATCCGAATCGCCAATCTTGCCTTCCATGCAAAGGAGAGTCCCATCCAGACATGGGACGAAGTCCTGAGTCTTGTATCTTCATAGTCCAATAGTCCGGCCAGAGTATATAGTCCAGCTGTCCGGATACCCCCTTATCCAGGACTTCCTCAGTAGCCCCTGAACCAGGCTTCAATTACGATGAGTCTGGCGCGCAGATTGTCTTCGACATTGCAAGGCGGGTTCCATCTCCGAATACTCCAAAGTAAATCTCGAACACTTAGATCGTGTCCGGCTCTGCAAGACGATTTTCATATACCATCATAGAGAGAACAATATTCCATAAACATAATTTGCTGACCACTTTAAATAATGTGACATCACACCATGGCCGAGTCACTATTCAAACCGTTTTCCCACAACCAGCCACCGCACACATTGCGAGGCGGTTTCCTCGGCACGTCTTGTCAAAGCAGAGATCACGTACCCTTATCACAGGATCCTCATTAATACGGGTACGGGTAACCCAACCGTGCCATTCAACGTGGCGCTTGGAAAATAAGCGATTTCATCAAGCAAGCGGGGAGGTTCACAGTCTTCGCTACCTCTATAAAGGGATAATGACCTCCCATTTTTACCCACGCCTTCTTCCTCCTTTGCTCATCCATTCTCGCACTCTCGAGCCCAATCGCCCAAGTTCTCACCTTCTCCGTAGGACCATTCGCAGTATGTCCGGAGCGGGAGGCAAGTGGATGGCCTCCTCCATCACGGAGGAGGACATTACCAAGCTTCGGGCAGCCGGATACCTGGCCGAAAACATCGCGCACAGGCTTCCAGCGGAGGGACAGATCACCCCCACTCCAAAGTCTCGGGAAAGAGTAGTGTTCGTATCTCATTTCATCCGCGGACTAGGATTTCCACTTCACCCCTTTGTCCGCGGGCTCATGTTTTACTATGGGCTGGACTTCCATGATCTAGCCCCAAATTTCGTCCTCAACATCTCGGCATTTATCGTCGTGTGCGAGGCCTTCCTCCGCGTCAAGCCCCACTTCGGCCCGTGGCTACGAATCTTCTGCGTGAAGCCGAAGATCGTGAGCGGCCAGCAAGCGGAGTGCAGAGGTGCCATGGTGGGCAGGATGCCCAACGTTACCTGGCTTGACGGCTCCTTTGTGTAGACCGTGAAAGGGTGGCAATCGGGGTGGTTCTACATCACCGAGCTGCGCGACGCCAACTGGGCGGCGGCCCCTGAATTCCGATCCGGAATCCCCATGCAGCTCACCTCCTGGGAAAAGAAGGGCCTGGCCTGGGGCGAACATGCAGAGCTGATCAGACTTCAGAACTACATCAAAAACATGATTGACAAGAAGATCAAACTTGTCAACGTGGTCCATGTTATGCTCTCCCACCGGATCCTTCCGTGCCAAAGACGGGCATTCAATATGTGGGAGTTCGATTCGGCCAAGCACCAAACGCTGTGAGGGCTTTTCGGCACGACGCATAAGGACATTTGGAAGGTGTTGTTCAAGGCCAGCGAAGTACCCCCTCCCACATCCGAGGACCGCGAACTCAGTGCCACGCGTCTCGCCAATCTGGTAGGTTCTCTGGTCATCACTAGATGGACCTTTTCCAGTGTGGAGGATTTAAAGTCACCATGTTTATCGAATCAGGATTACGTGGTGATGGCGGAGCGGATCGACTGTCCGGATCCGCGCCGGAAGATCCGGCAACCGCACTCCTGACGGAGATGCTAGTACCGGCGCCTTACAAGGCGCCGGAGAAGAAGGCCACGGGGACCAGGAAGGGTTTCTGGCGCAAGGCTGCACCGGACGCCTCGTCCGAAGACGATGAGGCGCGCTCCTCCCACGAAGGGGAGGAGAAGAAGAAGAAGGCCGCCCCATCCGGGGAGGCCGAAGGGTCCAAGAAGGCGGCCACGGGGACCAGGAAGGGTCTCCGGCGCAAGGCCGTAGTAGACTCGTCGTTCGAGGACGGCGAGGAAGATTCCTCCCACGGAGACGGGGGGAAATATGAAGGAATTCCCCATCCCCGCATTGGGGAGGAGAAGAAAATAAAAGCCGACCCACAGGGGGGGCTAGGACGCCGAAGAAGGGAAAGGTGTCCCTTCCGGATCACTCCACCACGGCCGCTTACAGCGAGGAGGAGTGGTTGCCCAGGGGCAAGCCCCTGGCGACATCGTAAGTATTCGCACTCCGTAATACTTTTCGTGTGACTTATCTTCATAGTTTGTTATAACACCGAACACGCATATGCAGTCCGGGCAGGTCCCATCCCGAGGTATCCTCTTCGGATGGGTCTCTGAGTGATTTAGCAATGAATTCGCTCCTGACGGCTTCCTCCCCTCGGCCTGCGGATGACACAGAGGTGTTGTCCCAAAAGATACCCGAACAGGGGGCGGCGATTCTGGAGATGCCCCAAGGCGAAACTCCAGACGCCGGGCACATGGCTGGTAAGATCCCCATGGATTATGATGACGAGAGCCGCAACAAGTTGGGCTCCCAGCCGGACACTACACCAGAACCTCCAAAGGTTCCGGATTCGGGTAGGCAGCCCCTCGCTAAGGAGGGCGAGCCAGCCGTGCTGATGACCTCCGTCGCGCCGGAGGCGTCGGATAGTCTGCTGGAAGCGCTTCGCGGCGCTTCCATTGATGAAGAGCATCGTACTCTTATGAGTACGGTGATTCAAAAGGTTCGGTCCGCCAAAAGTGGATTGACCGAAGCCTGCACCAGCCTACTAACAGGCTTTGAGGTAAGTAATCAAAAGTGTGAGAAATTATCACCCAATAGACAGTAGCCCCTGATACTCTGTTTGGTGTTCGGAAAGAAAAGCCAAACGGAGGGTCAGCTCTAAAGCACAGGAGTCTAGCAGTATGTGCCTATTTGAATAAGCAGGCGGTGCTGCTTGCTGCTGCTTCCCGCACAGCGGAGGTCGCCGAACTCGAACGGGATTGGAAGCAGGCCGAAGAGGAGCTCAGCCTCATGAAGAGGCAGCTCGAAGAGAACAAAGGTAAGTGAGTGATACCCTGTCCATGTGTCATATATAGGAGAAAAAATTGGTGATGCTAACAAGAAGCATCATGATTTTTTAATAGGGGCCACGGCCGAAGTGGTGGCCCTGAAGAAAGCGTTATCCGAGGCCGAATACAAGGTGGCCATGAAGCGTATTGAGCGTGAAAAGCAGGATGCTAGGGTGGGCGAGGTACAACAAGAGCTCCAGGAGTTCGACAAGAAGTTCAAGTCCTTGGAGCGTGACTTCAAGACGCAAGAGTCTGAGCTTGCCAAGGCCCTCCAGAGCACGACAGGCACCAAGGCCGAAGCCCAAAAGGCCCTCCAGGAAATCCAGGCGGCCAAGAAGATAGCAGCGGGTAAGGCATTCATTATGCAAAGTAAGCATGTGGAGCATACATTTCTTTTACTTACCCGAGTTCGGAGTTCTCCAGGGGCATTCGCAGATCTGCCACATAGCATATCGGATGCTGCAGAGTTCTACCATGCCAAAGAGGGGAGCTCGACGGAGAAGCTATGCTGGTCCCAGTATACTGGAGCCGAACACCCAATGTCTCTGAGCGACCAACTGAAGAAATTGGTCAAACTCCACAGGGCGGCCGAACTGGGCATGAAGGACCTCATAGTCCGGATATGGCCTGGTGAGCCCCTGCCCAGCAGCTATTTCAGCCTTATAAAGCGGATGGTAGATGCCTGTCCGCGGCTTGAAGTTATCAAGCAATTCGTTTGTATTGAGGGTGCCCGCCGGGCCTTTGCCCGTGTGAAGATGCATTGGGCCAAGTTGGATGTAGAGAAGCTGGTGAAGGGTGTACCGTCGGAGGGCAAGGTGCGTCGCTACCCCGAAAAATATTATGATGGCGTTATGAAAGGCGCTCGCCTCGTGGCCGATGAGTGTATCAAGGACATAATCTTTGAGTGAATGTACTCATGTCATCTTTGTAATATGAAAACGAGTTTATTTGCGCTATATAGCACTTTGTTGATTTAAAATATTACCTTCTGTGCGGCTGTTTATAAAATTCTGAAAGTAGGCCAGTCGTCGGCTTCCGCCCCCACATAACTAGTACTGGGGTGTTCAAGGAAAACCTAAACACTCTTTATCCAAATTTTTGGTCCTTTAAGGAGGTGTTTAGTGCAGCGAACAAGGCAATTGGACTATGCGGCTTTATAACTCTCACTAGCCATAGAAGTCTACAATTTTAAATTTCGGCGAAGCCCCTAGAATTCGGAAGGCCGAATTGGGGCGCTATACACGCCTAAATCGGACAAGGCCGATTCCTCACCTGAAGCGGAAAAAAATCTTTAAGGATTTGAGACCTCTCGAACAGTGACCAGCTCTCGCCTCATCATGACAGTTAGCTTTCGGCTTTCTCTACCGAGGTGCTCATCTGGAAGAACCGGGACACAATCGCAATAGTTCTCCCTACGCTACCTTAGCCGATATAATGGAACGTAAGGTACCAAAACAAGGGAGCCGGGCAAACCCAACTATTGACCCAAGACATGATTCGGAGCTGATGCATATAATGCTATAAGTTCGGGGTGCCGCACTATCGAAATTGTTCGGACTTATCTTATCGTATTATTGGGCACCATAAGAAGCCCCTGGCAAACTGAACGTACCAAAGTGTACGGATGCAATATTAAATAAACATTTTTAGGGAAAATGTGAATATAGTAATAATAAGCTGACGCTGTATATCATTTCCCGTTGTTATTTAAATAATACGTCCAAGCGTATGTGTACAATTAATGCGTTAAGCAGAAACAAATAGGACTATTTGACATGTCCTATCCAAGGGCGGGCCGCATGTGGGTATGTAAAATAGGTATAACGATCATTGACAGAGACCACCTGGGTATTCCCTTTGTGCGCACAGCCTTTTGCCTCCTTGGTTTTCCCTCCTGTGATAAGTCTGGTGATCCGGTTCTCTGAAGGGGCTGCCCGAAAGTAGGGTCCTGAAAGAGAAAGAAGGTTATAAAAGTATGCGGGTCTTGTGGCGGTTGAACTGCACTATGGACCGCATCACCGTTGCGCCTTCGCCGATGCCCATGGTATTTTGAGTGCGTAGTTGTGTACGCGCAACACAAATGTTGCCCGAGTGGGGCTAGGACGGAGGCCGGACTGCTAGTCGCATTCGTGGCGTGCCTGGAGATCCTGTTGCAGAGTACTCCAGACTCGCTTGACGGTGTTCGGGGTTGTTGTCGCTGGATCGGTGGTCTGCCGGAGAAGGCTGCTTTGTACTTCTGCCGCGAGGGCCGCAGTGTGCTCTTCTGTACGGAGAGAGCGGTCTGTGTTTCCATTGACTGTTGTAACCTCGCGAGGTCCTGGCATCTTGAGCTTGAGGTATGCATAATGTGGTACCGCATTGAATCGAGCGAATGCGGTTTGTCCAAGCAGTGCATGATAGCCACTATGGAAAGGGACGATATCAAAGATTAACTCCTTGCTTCGGAAGTTATCCGGGGATCCGAAGACCACTTCCAGTGTTATCACTACAAAAAAAAGACACATCCGTGACATTTTGGGCCGAACGAATTTTTTTTCTGTCATACATATGACACTTCTATGATGATAATTGTGACAAAACCCGGTATCATCATAGATGTGGTGGGCTCTTACTTCTATGACAAAAAATCATGACAGAAAATGGGCTTTTCGTCCTGGGCGGGCTGGAGACGCAGCTGCATGACATTCTTTGGGCCGTCCATGACGGAAAAAACTGTGGTAGAAGCGAGGGGGAGGAAAATTTCGGGGAGTTGCCGGTTATGGTGGGAGGTCGGGGGCGGAGCGATGCGCGTTTCTCTCATACGTACGCGCGTGTGTGTGAGGCATTGGCTCTAACTGAAGCCGAGCGAGGCGTTGGGCTCTAACTATACCCGAGCGATTGCACTGCAGGCTACGTGTTACTGAACCCGAGCGATCGATCGATGGCTGGCGATTCCTTCGCTACTACTGCTAACTGAAGCCGATTGATGCTGCCTCTGG
>NC_041381.1:677408057-677429716 GCF_002162155.2 Triticum dicoccoides | reverse complement strand
TGGCCGTGGAGGGGTGGTTGAACAAGACCCCGTGGTGTGGAGGGCTGGATGAACAGTAGATGGTGGAGGGGTGCCTGTGGAGGGGTGGTTGAACAGTAGCCGGTGGAGTAGCGCGCGGTGGAGGCTGGATGAACAGGAGCCCGTGGAGGCTGGAGGAGGTCGACGGTAGCCCGTGGAGGCTAGAGGAGGTCGACGATGGAGATGAACAATATCCCATGGAGTCCCGTTTTGCGGTACGCCACACCCCTCCCCCCCGTTTCGACCGTAGCGCTCCAACACAAGTCCGTTTCGTCCGTTTTGCGGTACGCCACACCCCTCCCGATGAACAGGACCCCCGTTTCGACCGTAGGGCTCCAACACAAGTCTGTTTCGTCTGTTTTGCGGTACGCCACACCCCTCCCGATCAACAGGACCCCCGTTTCGACTGTAGGAGGTCCGTTTCCTCCGTTTTACGGTACGCCAGGCCCCTCCCGATCAACATGACCCTGTTTCGAACATGGCCGGTCGAACACAAGGCCATTTCCTCCGTTGTGCGGTACGCCAGGCCTCGTTTCCATCGCCTGTTCCGTCCAAGCCCTCCCGATGAACACGACCACGCATTCCGTTCCGACCCAGCCGCTTGGCTCCCCATGAACACGACGACGACGTTGTTTCTCCATTCCGACCCATCCATGTACGTATGTGCGAGTAGGCGTTCGAGACCCTGCCCGTATGTACGTACGTGGCCGTATTTTCTTTCTTGCACCCTCGCCGCTGTACGTACGTGTACATGCTACGTGCGCACCTCTACTACGGCACGTGCGCGCCTCTACATCTACGACACGTGCGCGCCTCTACATCGAGCAGTATGTACGTACACGTTCGCGACCAGAATGACAACGCTACATACGCTTCGACCAGGTGGGTCCCGACTGTCAGGCACTTCCTTGCGTGCGAAGATGTAGCTGGTGGGTCCTAGCAGTCAGGGGGCGAATCGTTTTTTTTGCCCGGACGCACTTCCTTGCATGCGAAGGTGTAGCTGGTGGGTCCCAGCAGTCAGGGGGGAAACGTTTTTTTCGCGAAATATGGTGGCCCGTGTGGTGGGTCCCAGCTGTCAGGTGGAGGAATAATTATTTTACGCGTAATAAGGAGGCACTTCCTTGCTGCGGCCATGGACCCAGCTGTCAGCCTCTCCACGTACAGTCCACGTCCGATGGAAGCCGTTCCTTGACCATGTTGACCACGCCGCGCCGAGAGCACCAGGGCGGTGGACGATGGCGAGGCCTAGGAAGGGGACGATGCGGAGCCGGGGAAGACGCGGCAGTGGATGCCCACGTGTAGAGGAGTACGAGGGTTCACTGGTTTGCTGCAGTGTGAGGCTGCCGTCGCCGTAGAATAACAGGGGATGTGGGTGAGTAGAGGGATGGCCTGGCCATCGGTGGGAGTAGTAGGGGGCGGTGAGGCCTCCGCCGCATCACAGCCGGCCACGGCAGGCAGGAGCACGAGGCATGACCGGCACTGGTTTGGGCGGCTGGAGCAAGAAGACCAGAGGTTGAAGAAGCACTACGGCCGTTGGATGGACATCGTACGGTCACTGGAGCTAGAATCATGCATATTGACTAAGTGACAAAGCCCTCCATCCCCGTCAACTTAGTAGGCCCACAAGTCAGCCTGCCACTATACTGGGTCCCAGCTAACAGGGGGAGTATTCATTTTTTTGTGCGTAATAAGGAGGCACTTCCTTGCGTGCGAAGATATAGCTGGTGGGTCCGAGCTGTCAGCGGCGGTAACATTTTTTTCGCGAAAAATTGAGGCCCTTTCGGTGGGTCCCCGATGTCAGGTGGAGGAATCATTATTTTGCGCGTAATAAGGAGGCATTTCCTTGCGTGCGGCCATGGACCCAGCTGTCGGCCTCTCCACGTACAGTCCACTTCAGATGCATGTCGGTCGTTGACCATGTTGACTAGGCCGCGCCGAGAGCACCAGGGCGGTGGACGACGGTGAGGCCTAGGAAGGGAACGACACGGAGGCAGGGAAGACTCCGTAGTTGTTTCCCACGCGGAGGGGAGTACGACTGAACGAGGGTTTACTGGTTCGTCTGCCGTCGCCGAAGAATAACAGCAGGTGTGGGTGAGTAGAGGGATGGCTAGGCCAGCAATGGGAGTACGGTGGGGCGGTGAGGCCTGCGCGACAGCATAGCTGGCCACGGGGAGGAGGGAGCAGGCAGTCCCCGCCGGCGCTTGTTTGAGCGGCTGGAGTAGGAAGAGCAGAGATTGAAGAAGCACGACGACCGTTGGATGGCCATCCAACAGGCACTGCTTGTGCGTCAACCTTTTTTTAGGAAAGCCTCAAATCTGTGGAAAATAGCATACAACCCATCTGCCATTATTTTTAATAATTTACAGCCCATTTGCTAATTCTTAAGGTTTTTTTGGAGCCCATATTCTTTTTGTTAGCATTACAGCCCATATTGTGGCCACGGTTAAAAACTTATATGAAATTTTGCATATTTCGGTGCGGTCCGAACTGTTTTTAATCCCGAAATTTCGACTCACATTCAAACTGATTTTAAAAATAAATGTATATCAATATAAAATCCAACAAATTCTCCACGTAGAAAAATTAATGTAATTGAAAATCTTGAAATGAGAAAAATATATTTGAAACTAATTGCCGGTTTGATGTGTTTTAAAAATGTACAACCCATTTTCTCATTACTGATGGGCCATTTTCTCGGCCAGCCGAATGAAAAGCTCTCCTCGTCTTGAAAGATTTGCAGCCCAACAGACCTGACAAAGTGACTTAATTGGCAAATCACAAAAAAACTGGGCTATGGCCATGGACCCAGCTGTCAGCCTCTCCACGTACAGTACTCTTCCAATGGAAGTCGTTCCTTGACCACGTTGACCACGCCGTGTGGAGAGCACCACGGCGGTGGATGACGACGAGGCCTAGGAAGGGGACGACGCGGAGCCCGGGAAGACGCGGCAGTGGAAGCCCGCGCGGAGAGGAGTACGAGGGTTTACTGGTTCGGCTGTGGTGTGAGGCTGCCGTCGCTGCAGGGTCTGGCCAGCGGTGGGAATAGTAGGGGCGGTGAGGCTTCCACGGCAGCACAACCGGCCATGGGAGGCAGGAGCATGCGGCACGACCGGCGCTGCTTTGGGCGGCTGGAGCAAGAAGACCAGAGGTTGAAGAAGCACTACGGCCGTTGGATGGACATCATACGGTCACTGGAGCTAGAATCGTTCATAATGACTAAGTTGACAAAGCCCTTCGGCCTCGTCAACTTAGTAGGCCCACAGGACAGCCTCCCACCAAGGTGGGTCCCAGCCAGCTGGGGGAGTATTCATTTTTTGTGCGTAATAAGGAGGCACTTCCGGTGGGTCCGAGCTAACAGCGGGGGGAACGTTTTTTTTGCGAAATACGGTGGCCCGTCCGGTGGGTCCCAGCAGTCAGGGGGAAATGATTTATTTCGCAAAATACTGGTGGCCCGTCCGGTGGGTCCCCGCTCTCAGGTGGAGGAATAATTATTTTCCGCGTAATAAGGAGGCACTTCCTTGCGGCTGCCGTGGACCCAGCTGTCAGCCTCTCCATGTACAGTACTCGTCCGATGGAAGTCGGTCGTTGACCACATTGACCACGCCGCGCCGAGAGCACCACGGCGGTGGACGACGGCGAGGCCTAGGAAGGGGACGATGGAGCCGGGCCACGGGAGGCAGGAGCAGGCGGTAGCACAGCCGACCACGGGAGGCAGGAGCAGGCGGCACAACCGGCGCTGCTTTGGGCGGCTGGAGCAAGAAGACCAGAGGTTGAAGAAGCCGTATGGCCGTTGGATGGACATCATACAATCACTGGAGTATTGACTAAGTTGACAAAGCCCTCCGTCCCCGTCAACTTAGTAGGCCCACAAGTCAGCCCAACATTATGGTGGGTCCCAGCTAGCAGGGGGGTAATCATTTTTTTGGGCGTAATAAGGAGGCACTTCCTTGCGTGTGAAGATATAGCTGGTGGGTCCGACCTGTCAGTGGGGGGAATGTTTGTTTCGCGAAATACAGAGGCCCTTCCTGTGGGTCCTAGCTGTCAGGTGGAGGAATCATTATTTTGCGCGTAATAAGGAGGCATTTCCTTGTGTGCGGTCGTGGACCCAACTGTCAGCCTCTCCACGTACAGTCCACTTCCGATGGATGTCGTTCATTGACCACGTTGACCAGGTCGCGCCGAGAGCACCAGGGCGGTGGACGATGGCGAGGCCTAGGAAGGGAACAACACAGAGCCAGGGAATACTCGGCAGTTGTTTCCCACGTGGAGGAGTACGAGGGTTTACTGGTTTGTCTGCCGTCGCCGGAGAATAACAGCATGTGTGAGTGAGTAGAGGGATGGCTAGGCCAGCGATGGGAGTACGGTGGGGCCGTGAGGCCTGCGCGGTAGCATAGCCGGCCACGGGAGGAGGGAGGAGGCAGTCCTGCCGGCGCTTGTTTGAGCGGCTGGAGCATGAAGAGCAGAGATTGAAGAAGCACGACAGCCGTTGGATGGATATCCAACAGTCACTGCTCTCGTGTGTTGACTAAGTTGACAGGGCATTGTGTGTGCGTCAACCTTTTTTTTTACGAAAGCATATGCAACCTGTAGTAGGCGCACAAGTCAGCCTCAAATCTGTGGAAAACAACATACAACCCATCTGCCATTATTTCTAATAATGTACAACCCATTTGCTAATTCTTAAGATTTTTTTTGGAGCCCATCTTCTTTTTGTTAGCATTACACCCCATATTGTGGCCACGGTTAAAAAGTATACGAAATTTTGCATATTTCGGTGCGGTCAACTATTTTTAATCCAGAAATATCGATGCACATTCAAACTATTTTGAAAAATAATTTATATAAATATAAAATCAAAATAATTGTCCACGCATAAAAATCAATGGAATTTAAGATCTTGTAATGAAAAAAATGAAACTAATTCCCGGTTTGATGTATTTTAAAAATGTACAAGCCATTTCTGGGCAAACCGAATGAAACTCTCCTCGTCTTGAAACATTTGCAGCCCAGCAGGGCCGATAAAGCAAGTAGGCCTTGTTTGGGTATTTCTTTAAAAAAAATAGAACTGGGCTAGCCATTTTTAGCAAGGAAAAACACAACTGGGCTCATGATGTGGTAAACATAAATAAAACCCTGGCTAGACGGGCCACAACCCCCGCACAGCCCCATTGTTACCCAGATCCGTCGCTAAAACTAGTATAAATAACAACTGCTGGTTCCTCATTGTCTCAAAAAAACTGCTTGTTCCTAAAAAAAACTGCGCGACTTGCTGGGTCCCTGGTGTCAGCCGCTCGTAGTGTAATTCTCTCGTTTATTGACTATGTTGACGATGGCGTGAGCCCCAGATGTCCAACCATTAGGAGGAACCATATTTTTGGGCTTGTACTATAGAGGCACTTGCTTGCGTACTTCCATGATGCTGGTGGGTCCCTACTGTCATCCTCTCCATGTACAGTCATCTCCTTGTTCCTCTCGGTTGTTGACGACGTTGACAACGCAAGAGGGCGGCGCACCGCGCACGGCGAGCGAACCAAGGCCGCAAGGCAGAGGACGACGGCGAGGCCTCGGACGGAACGAATAGGAGCCGTTGAAGATGCGTCGGTCTAGTCGCAGGCGGAGGGGAGTACGAGGGTTGACTGGTGGGGGTGGTGGGGGCTAGTCACTTGGCTTCTGTAATGCACAGTGAGCTCAAGCAGCCGGCGTGAGTGATGTTATTTCCCTTGGTTGTGATTTGTTACAATATTTCACTCTAAATTAAACGCATGGCAAGCCATTTGCCTTGTTTCAAAGAAAATATGACAGTCACAGCCGAGTTGAAAAGGGTAGGAACATCTAACTCCAGCTTACAAACTGTACAAAAGCACGAGGGTTGATTGTTCATCAGTTTTACAAAAAAACCCAGATTGAAAAGGGCAACAACATCTAACTCCAGCACTGTTTTCGGCAGTCACAGTCAAATGGATCGGTCAGGTCCATAGAATTAACATCCTGGATCGTAAAATTTACTGGATTATGACCACAATATGTTGTAAATAGAAGCCCGACACGTTCAGAAGCTCTTTTGCCCACCTAAAACTCCTCTTTTTGCTCTTCGACATACCCATCCGTCAAAACCATGCTGCTGATAAACTTAAGCCTGATGGACAATAGTAACCTCGCATTCAGCAGGAAGAATGTGACAAATCTTGTGTTTGCACGGTTGGCTACATATCGTTCTAGCGTTATTGTCTTCAATCGAATCTCATGAGAAGTGAGAAAATCCCGATGCTTACGAATCCGTCGATTGGTTATAACTTTCTTACCCCGTCCTGTTGCCTAAATAGACATGAGAATTGAAAATAGTTAAGGTCTAAAAGAAGAGTGTCGAAAGAGCAACAGCTGAACGGTTAATTCTAGTACACTATATGCGGGCTTCCAATGTGTGCGAAATTATCACCTTTATATACAACTTCTCCAGACATGGAAAGCATTGCATCAAGCCAATAATCTTGTTCAGATCGAAACTATTCATTTGGATATATAAGATCTTGACAGAATCCAGCACCATTGATAGGCCATCCATGGAGAAACTCTTCATTGAGCATAGAACATAATATTAGTACAAAATGTGTACTCCAAGATGATATATAAATTATGCGCAGAAATTTAAAATGCAGCATATGGTTACAAGTGTAGATGATAATATAAAGTACCTGAAGAACTGTGGAGCCAAACACCATATTGAAATGAGCACAAAGATCATGTATTACACCCAAGGTCTCCAGTTTAGGCGCAGAGAGGACGGTTATTTGCAACGGTGAATAACTAGAATCAAGGATCAACCTTTGAAGTGAAGGGGCACCTTGGATGATGAGCTGCCTTCCATCAAAAGAAATTCCAATTCTTACAAGGTTAGGCAACTTTATTTGGAGACAACCGATTCTAACTATGAAAACAAGCACCAAACACTCCAGCGCAGGGCAACTGGAGTGGATGATGCTGTGCAATGAGGCCTCCGATATATGAACCCGCACAAGTGAAAGTTTCTTGAGAAATGGGAGTCGAAGGTTTAGTACCAGATTGTCTGGAAGGTAGCACAACGCAAAGGTGGCAGTGTGGATAGAGGAGGAAAACCATGAGATGGACATCGGTGCTGAGGGCACAAGTTCATGGCGTTCTGTATGTGGTATGTGATTTCCAAGGGAATAGTAGAACTCAAGCAGCTGTAGTTCTGTGAATTCAGGGGATTTCAGTCAGGCATCCACCATGCAGGGCATGGTATGCTTGCTCAGGTAGCATGACGGGATGTAGAGGCTTTGAACGGAGCCCTGGTGGGAGGAGATGATGGCTCTGGGGATTTCAAAATCATTGAAGAGAGATAGTTGAAGACGGTCGAGATTAAGGGGCACGACGCGCCATAGAGGGCGCCGCCGAATTGAGAGGACTTGGGTGCGGCAGCAATCCTTGGTGGGGAGAAGCGAGATGATCTTCCCAAGGACGGCGTCCAGGAGATCGCTGATGTGGTCCACCCGAGATTCTATGGGTTCCTGGGATCCAGTGGGGTCGGGGTCACCGCTTCTCCCTGCGCTGCCGGGTGCGGGATCTACAACAGGCGTCGCCGCTGGCGGGAGCCTCATCTTCCTGGCGCTGGGGTCAGCCGACTCCATTTTCCTCGAGGGCGTCGCGTCGCGCTCACGGATTTGAGCAGAGTAACGAATGACGAGCCTAGTTGTAGTGCGAGCGAAGAAGAAGGGGAGCTGGGTTTTTTTTGTAGGAGTGAGGAAGAAGGGGAGCTGGGGTTTTCTATAGGAGTGAGGTGAGGAATTTGAGGGTGCGAGTGGTGCGAGCTGACGTGAGGTGGGTGGGAGCGAGGAGGAAGAAGAGCACCCAGGTTTTTTTTGTGGGGAAGGGGGGGGGGCGGTGTGCTGGGTGTGGGTAGCGCCTTTTGAATTGATTTTACTATTTACTAGTGTGGATTGGCTATTTTGTCTTGGGCCCAGAGAAACAATTACTACTAGTATAGTGGAGACACTCTACAGTTACCCAGAAAAACAATTACTACTAGTACAATGGAGACACTCTACCGCTTCTGGCTCCTCCTAGGTCATTGAAACGTCTCCCTCTATTGAATGCCGTTATACTTTTGTTCACCGACATGCGGGCCATGCAGCGTGCGGGCCCAAATGCCATCCACGAAATTAGCAGGCAGTATGCAGGCGGAGAGTCACCCCGGTCGTAGCGCGGCAGTAACGAGCCGTCGTATCACAAAACCCCACCTCCCCGCAGTCTAAGTTTGATGGACGAAGCAACCATCATTTCACTCCTCGCTAAATCCCCTTCTCCCTCACCGTCTTCAAGAAAGGCAACACTCGCATCTGCCACTGTTCTTCTCTCCCAACGAAGGGAAGGTAAGCGGATCCGTGATGTTGGTATATTTTCATTCAGAGAAAAAAAAGAACTTTTGCAAAGCAGTAACCAATCCTCACTCTCTTTTTTGTTTCATTGTCATTGCGATTGTGTTTTCCTTTCAGTGGTCTCCTAGTATTCGTCAGTTTCATGATGGACCAAGGAGAACCAGGCAAAGATCTGCCGATATTGGAACAGACGCGGGAGGCTGATCCCCACGAGACAGAGAGTTCCAAGAAGATGGAGGCAACCATCGAGCCGACCCCAGATACACTCACGGCCACTACTGAGATGGTCAACGCCCCGTTTGAGGTTACATCCCCCGTGGCACTGCAGGAGCAATTTTCCCCCTTCGAGGATGTGTCCCCCCCCGCTGAGCTGCCCAATGTGATTTCCTTCTTTGCCGATCTCGATTGTGGTTTTTCATCTAAGTATGTGGTGATTTTTTTAGAAAAGGAAGTATGTGGTGATTAATAATGCAAAATTTTATTAGCTTCGATGCCATGCTATACATAATGGTTTAAATAACTTGTGGTTCTTATACTGAAAAGTAATTCAGAATTTGTTTCCGTTTCAATTAGAGCCCTGATGCAGACAAGGATTGTGTGGTTGTGCATGTCACTTGCTATGAGGCGGATGACCTGAATATACGCACTGGGAAGACAGAGTTCTTAGGCTGTTGGATCCTGGAAGCCATTTGTGGTTATACCAATGAAGAGTTGTATTCCAGCGTCACTGTTGTCAGGCGTGCTGTCCAGGGTGTACTGAAGCACAAGAAGTTCAAAGCTACTCCTTCGTTTGTGAGGCATACTGTTCTTGTCAAGCTTACGCAGGAAGATGACATGGCATGCCTCCACAAACAAGTTTATCAGTGGCAAGGCCACAAGGTTGTCTTCATGAAGGTTCACAGGATTGAGCTGCTGCGGGACGTCCTCGATGATGTTTATGGCAAGGTCCGTCTTGTGTCCAGCCCAAATTAGATCGAGGCATGACATAGTTGCCCCAGCTAGTGTTTAATAGTAGTTTGGATTGTGTCTAATTATCCGAACCTTTCCTGTTATCGACCCCTCTGGGGCTAGTGCTCTTTTTGAATCCGTCTATGGGAACTGCTGCTACTTTTGTGTGCCCATGAATCATGTGAGAACCATCGTAATTGTTGCCGAAACAGATGCGTCCTCACTAGTTTTTTCATGAATATGGCATGGTAAGACATAAGTTGTCACGGTTTATCATACGAGCAGTGTGTGTTTTGATGAAATAGAGCACTCGTTCGAGAACCGTGCGCCGACATATACATAAGTACTTGTAAACACTGTTGGTGCTACCCCACTTGTAAGCAGTTGTGCAAAACATGGCACATTGGCTCAGCTCGCTTCAACACTAGGCTATCGACCAGCTAACAATCAACAATCTGCTGTCTGACATATAAGCAACTACTATGTATCTTGTTATAGTGGTTCATGCAGTTAATTGAGGCCACAATGTAATAAATTCCAAACGTTCACACGCTAGTCCAGCGCTCATGTGGAACACTCACAATTAAACCCGTCTTCATAAAAATCTTGAAAAGCATAAGTTAAGCAATTTTATACATCTCAATGATTCATAGAACATAACAAACATATACTAGTTCACAGCAAAAGACAAAGTTGTGAGAAGGTTTACAAATCAGGAAAAAACAAGCAAGGCTTCTCTGAGCAAAGGGCCTCCCGGTAGGCTTAAATTTCCTGGAGTTCACTCTGGTTTTTTCTTGTTGCCACCATCCAGGGTTAGGTTCTCTCATTCTAGAATAACCAATTATAATTGTGGTCTCAGCTGGAATGCTGAACTGAACCATGCAGTGTACTGACCAGCTGAAATGCTTGTGCATTCCACTAAATTTAAGCACCGCTATTTGCAGAAATAAGCAGACCACAATGCCTCTTGTCCGCGCACCTGTCCAAAAAACCACCGTGCAGCCGTGCCAGCTAGTCCTCGGTCCATGGATGAACTGGTAGAAAGTGCATTCCGGACTAGGATGCAGTTGTTTTCGCTCGTCCCTGCACTGCAATCAGGAAGTAAAACGTACGAATCAGCTTCTTTTAGATTGCGTTGGTCATTCTACCTTAGTTACTACCAATGTAGGGATACCTTGAAGACGGGAGGTTAGACGACGGCAACGAGGGATAGCCATCTCATTTTGCGCAGTTGTACTAAAACTGAGGTGTGTGCTTTTGATTGCGCGGATAGAAACGATACGGAGACAGACATCCCGAAACGATATGGAGACAGACATCCCTGTTTGCGCAAATACGAAATATGGTTATTTAAACAGTGACACATATTACTACTTTCCCCCGTTTCCTCTTAGAACCAGGTCCTAGATTCATGCTACAACTTTCCCACTTTCTTCCCTGTTTGAACCAATGCTTTGAGTTCACTATATGAACTAGCTTTACTTCTAATAAAGTAGAAGTCTAGGTGGCTTTGTAACAGCGGACGGAAGTAGAAAAGGATCCACACGAAGGGGGAAGAGCTGGGGAAGTAGAGCAAGGTAGGTTTCGAAGGAATATATACGTGAGGGTCGTCGGCATGTGGCAAAGACAGCGTCGGGAGGCCGCATCTTGGCCACAATACCGCAGGGAGGAAGAAGGGGTCGGAGGCCCTCCCGAGCCAACGCTCTCTCGGAGAGAACGGCATGGCCACCGACTGGGATGCGCGGGGAGCTGTTGGTCTCCTCCCTCGCCGCCTACGACAACGTGAACGATGCATCTACACCCCCTGCCCCGGTCGAGGTTGTCCGGCCGTGAGCTGAGAGAGAGAGTGTGGCCACCAATGTCTTGCTTAGATCTGGAGAGCATGAGAGAGTAAACGAGAGGAACCCTAGTAAAGCAAGTGCTAAGG
Source organism: Triticum dicoccoides (assembly GCF_002162155.2). Taxonomy (NCBI): domain Eukaryota; kingdom Viridiplantae; phylum Streptophyta; class Magnoliopsida; order Poales; family Poaceae; genus Triticum; species Triticum dicoccoides. The sequence continues at coordinate 677,418,430 of NC_041381.1, read as the reverse complement.
CTCCTGCTTTTATATATAGTGGAGTGATTTTGTTGTACCGGCTTCAAAAAAAATGCGCTCCTACGTGTACCCGCGAGTGGGTGTGAGAGAACTAGTGCGTGCGTGCACCGCTTCTCTTCGTGAGAGTACAATATATACTATGCCCAAAGAACGTTCGCCGCAAGAGTAATAGTATAAGTGTGTGATGTGTGAGCTAAAATAAAATGTGCGCGCCGTCTTTTGTTTTTTAGAAGTTCTGAGGGTAGGGTGTGAAGAGCACATATGTGCGTCACGTCTACCTGCAGATAGAGGATGGGTGCGACGTGCGAGTCTGCGAGAGGACTCGGGAGAGTCGTGACTCATGAAGGTGCGTGTGCATGAGAGAGAGGGGGGCACGTATCAATGCAATGCATGTGTCCGTAAATCATTGTCCGACAAACGTTCACAACAAGCCTTTTCCTGACGAACGCCATAAGAACCGTTAGATCGGCATCCGACAGTGTCAGTTTTGCCATGTCATTTAACAGAACAGCCACTCCTCCTACACACAAATCTTCCACGTGAGTGTTAGCAACTGCCGTATGCTCCCTTTGTTCTGAAATGCAGTGCATATAGCTTTATTGAAAATTAGAACCTCGCAAACTTTTACCAAGTTTTCGTGTACCAAATTGCACATGTAGAATAACCTGTATATATCATTTCATTCATCTTCGATAGGTAACTATAAAGATGGGTGAGGAGTCTACAAAGAAAGACCATCGTATCACCCGCAACAATTTCAACCATCCTTTAGTTTCGAGGAATATCATTGGAAACTCTATATGATATGATTTTTATAGGATTTTTTTCCTTTAGAGCCAATTGGTTCATAGGAATAGATTCATATACTCTACATTTCAAAGGAAATAAACATGATATCATTTCTATAGCTTTAGAGCCACTTGGTTCATATGAATGGATTCCTATACTCCCTTAATTTCAAAGGGAAATAAACATTAGCGTATATTCAATAGAAAAGTTCCTATGATATGAACCAAATTACATCTCTTTACTAATCCCCCCTCATAGGAATTGAGATACATGTCATCTCTAGATTCAATAGAGAAGTTCCTATGATGTGAACCAAATGACATCTCTTTTCCAATCCCTACTCATAGGAATTGAGATGCTCCATGTCATCTCTTTCCCTACAACTTCCACGCATGCATCTTCTATTCCTAAATAGATAGTACAACCCACTAGTAGCTTTTTTCCAAAACATGCAACTATGGCACAAGAACTATATAGTGTGCCAATAACTTTGAAAGATGGTCGCTGGATGAGGCTAACCCGGCAGTGCATAGATGGGCAAATCCGAGCACTACTGGCCGTTGGATATCATCAACATTCCACCAGATCTGCCACATGTACAATTTAGAAGACTCCATGGTTGAACTTAAGCATAATGCACAAACCTCAAAACACAAGCACTTCTCCTTTGTTCTAGAATCTTCTGTATCATAATTGATTATTTTTTCTAAATGAATTGCCATTATTTGTTTTTTACTTTATGATTTACAATGCACAACCCCATGAATCTTAACATTTTTATAAAACTAATTGATTTTGAATGAGATGAACTATAAGAACTAAACGAACATCTACATCATGCATATATGACTCAAAGCTTTACATGCTATAGTGTGTATTTATTCATAATTTGGTTTCAAAATCTCATGCATTCAATACATGTGTACCTTACTAGTTTTGAGTAGAGTAGCAAATATCACGCGGCCCGGGGTATATCAAAATGCAGGGCCCATGCATCATTGCCTTTCGGTCGAACCTACGTCCACAATTTGTACGTGCTATATCTCCACAGGTCCCCGAACCCAAAATGCTGCCTCGTTCCCGTAAAACCAAGCGGCCCACACATATTTAAGGCGTCGACTCGAACCCGTTTACTACGACGTGGCCCCGCACGCCGTAGTACTCCTACAAACCCTACCGCCGCACTCATCATCGGTTTTCTTCAAGAGGACGAGGGAGAAGCCGATTTGTAGTGGAGGCGCTTTCAAAAAAAGGATCTGTAGTGGAGACCCCTACCCTAGGGTGCCCTAGGTAGCTGCCGCACGCTTCATTGTTTTATCTTATCTTTATGCTCTTGCGCGCTAGAGTGAAATGATGGTTGCTTCGTCCGTCCAGCTTAATGCGGGAAAGGTGGGGCTTTATGATTTGACCCCTCATCGCTCATTTTCTACTACTGCGGCGCTACGACCGGGGTGCCTCCAATTCCAACTGCTACTCCGAACTGTAATTTGGTGCATCGCACGTGGAATGTAGAAGTGCATGCTCTAGCCAATGCAACCAAAAGACCGATCTGATGGAAGAGACTAGGCAGCACATTATACATCAACATGGAACAAGACGGTGGATGAGCCACATGTCTGCCAAAGGGGTCCTATTAAGTGTGTCGCTATTTCGTGTTCTGACTGACCCTGCTTGAGTTGCTACGCCAACACGACAGGAGCAGCCTACCACTTGGTTTTGCTCCTTGGTAAATCCCGACTATATTGATCTAAAAAGATACATGCTGAACTACCCTCTCCGTCTCGGTTTTTTATTTGTAGGCGTCTCGGTTTATAGGGCCTGCACGTAGTTCTAGGTCATCCATTTGACTAACTAAATATGAGTTACTATGTCACAAAAAGTATATCATTGGATTCTTATTGGTTGATATGTGAAGAAACAAGAAACGACGTAGAAGTTAATGCACCCCGCCTTAGTATTGTGGGATTATTTGGTTTTCATAAGATGACATGCGTTTAGTTGCAAGGGTGGTCATGAATGGGTTGGGATCGTTCAGAAAATAGACATGTTTGGTTATAAAGCACATGAATGGTTCGAGTCAAAAAAGAGAATATGCCTTGAAGATGCTGAACCATTCCACCCAACCAAATCGGTCGAATCAAATGGCCACCCTTTGCATGCATGACTATGTGAGCATGACTGGTGGTCCCGTCTTAAATAATTAGCTCATCTCTTATATTCAGCCAAACACGCCTTCTATAAAGCTAAGGTACGCCTAGGCGTACTCTCGAAAAAAATATTCATCCAAACACATGAATTGAATGGTTCAATCCCAAAAAAATTGAATGGTCCCAATCCATTCATACGATACCTTCAACCAAAAGCATCCGACAGAGGGAGTAGTTGTATTTAAAAGTCGAGGGCGGGGATTTTCCTACGGTAGGCGTGGAAGTTCCGCCTAGTCGGTTCAACAGAGACGCGAGAAGACGAGGGAGTAGGCTGCTGCAAATGTAGGGCTGTGTGATTTGACAGCGAGTTACTGCTGGACAGGTGGGGCCCCGTGATTTGACTTGCCATTATCATTTTAACTGCGGCGCTACGACCGGCGTGAGTCTCCCGATTCCTGACCACCTCCATACAGGTGTCTCTCCCAATGCTCCACCATGTAGTAGTAGAGGCTGGCTCTTGCATGAGAGCCCACTTCTCCACTTTTTCCTTGCCTCTCTTTCCTACACATATGCAAAAAAATGCCATGTAAAGCGGCAAAGCGCACTATTGTACTTACTTGCTCCTACAGGTGCTTAAGCTTGCCACATAGGCATAAAGTATGATGTGGCAAGTTAATCAAGAAGAGAGAGACTGGTTTGGTGACCCAAGGAAGAAACGGTGCTAAGCGCGTGTACCTAGGTGAAAAGACAATTTTGAGTCTATAGCTAATTAAATGAAGCAAACTTAGCAACACCATTTCATTGGAAGAGGTCACTCTTTGGCAAATGCAATAAATACTAGTACTCCCTATGTCCCATTATATAAGAATGTTTTTGACACTACACTAGCTAGTGTCAAAAACATCCTTATATTATGGGACGGAGGGAGTACGAAGAAAGAGATAGAGAGGAGTAAAAAAATACACTTATAGCCAACCTTGTTGTAGTATGAGTGACTAAGTGATGACTATGTATGACATGCCAACATCAGATAGCCTAATGCACCGTGTTAAATCTCCAAGAGCGCGACCACGCGAGTGATGCGATGGTCGTGGTTGGCGCGACCATGATACGGGCTGCTGGCAGCCCTTGGATCTGAGATCAAACGGTCGCATGCTAAGTTGCTGAAAATTTTAAGAATAACCCTCCAGGATAGGATATTCACCCATAGGTCTAGAATCACGCAATGCAACCGTTCGATCTCAGATCCAAGGGCTCTCGGAAGCCCGTATCATGGGAGAATGGAAAGCCACTACCCTGCCGTTCACACGCTGGCAGTTTGCTCCTACTCTTTCCCGCACGTCCATTAATACTACGACGGTTCGCTCCTAGTCGTCCCGTCCATTCACATTACGACAGTTCCACTAATCCTAACCCTCCTCCCAAATCCATGGCGTCCCAAATCTCCCTGATCGGAGGTGAGTACAAGGTTAGAACCATCACCGGTGATGAGTTCGACGTCATCTACACCCGTACTTCCGCGACGGTGAAAGGATGCCTTTCTCGCTTCAGACGCATGTTCGAAACTCACATGATGAGTGGGTCACTAGGCTAGATGTTGAGTACACCACAGTCGTGGGACGAGAGAAGGATCTAAAGGACGAAGAGAGGAAGAAGCCCGCCGTGATCCAGGTTTGCGTACATAACGTTTGGTTGGTCTACCACATATGCCATGCCGACGTTGAGTGCCAAGATTTTAAGAACTTCCTCGAGGACAAAACAGTCAAATTCGTTATTGTAGACTTTAAGAACGACAAAGAAGTCATGCGTCGGATAGGCCTCGTTGTAGGCAACCCCTTCGACCTCCAGAAGAATCGGCTGATGCCCTCTCATCAGCCCTCAATGCTGACCCTGGCAGGAGCCATGGTTCATCCTTCGTACCGCAAACTGGAGAAACCTCATTACACGTTTCATCGTCATGCATGGCAGCGGAATGTGCTAGATATAGACCACATCCACTACGCTGCAGTGGATGGCTACCTTTGTTTCAATATCTACAAGGGTTGGATGAAGAGCAACAACTAAGTTGGCGGTTCAAGCAAAGAAGTATCGGCCAAGAGGAAGAGGGATAAGGACGAAGTCGAGGACAAGGACTCCGAGTAAGGTGCCAGTGTCGTTGCTCATGGCGGTTCTAAACTTCTAATGCAATGTCTACCGGATTAGTTGCATAGTTTAATTTCAGGTGTGTTTAGTTTAATTTGAGGGGTGTGTTGTGCTGAGCCCCCAGCAGAACTATGTTATGTTTCTTCTCGTTACTTTAACTCTTCAGTATGTGCATACTAGTACTAGTATTTCTTTAATAGAATTTAGCACCCCAATTAAGCACGTACTAGCTTTTTTAATAGTACTATATGCATAATTTGGCGACGATCGCTCTCTATATGTACCACCTTTTTTTAAAATTTCAATTTTTGCTCCATGGCGCAATCCATCGATAGTGGAGTACTACTGTACAAAAGTATACATTTTTTAAAAGGCTAGCATACTGTTCATCACACACACACACACACATACACACACACACACACACACACACACATATATATATATATATATATATATATATAGTCAGTTAAATTCTCAACCTAGAACGACATGCATGCCATGTAGTAAACCGATCCGGAGGAAGTATAGTAAAAATGAGGTGATTTTACCCAGCGATCGGCGGGGGAGCATGGCCTGTCATGCGGTCCCACATGTCATGATGTACCAAGGCGATGCGCGTGTCCCTCTTGAGGCAGAAGCAATACTAGTACGTGGTTTGAGATGATGTCGAACCGAAGTGTGAAATAATGGTTGCTTCGTCCGTCTGGGAAGGTGCGGCATTGTGATTTGACGTCTCTTTGCTCATTAGTAACACTGGGCCGGTATGAGTGGGGTGCGTCCCCCCTACTGTTATGCACTGTTATTTGGTGCTTGACACGTCGAACCGGTTGCCATATGTCCCACATGTCGGCGACAGGAAGTACAAAATTCATGAAAGGGAGCGTCGACCGAGGAGTATACTATAGAATTCATGAAAGGGAGCGACTTAGTTTTGGAAAAATCTGTTTTTACGGAGTACGTACCCACTAGGTTTTATAGGGCTCATCTAAAAAACATTCATTTTTCCGTTTGATAAGTCTCAGTTCTAGTACTATACTAGTAGTAGTACCATTACATGTTGGATTTCGAGGTGCGTTAGATCACCCGACGCAAGCAGTGTCAAGAGGAAACTAACCAATGCTTGTACAAGTTCATGGAAATTTAGTGGTCATTCATGCATTTGTTCTAATTAATGCCTCAGTAAACATAACTTCTTGAGAAAAACGAGCGTATTGTGCAAACTACGAAATTAATTCGACCACTCACCGTCTACCTTGGTTGGAGAAATTTTGAAATTGAGCCATAAACTGGAAAGGAGGGAGTAGTAACTTTTGTCTCGATTACTATTTGTGGCCTTGTATAGATGCAAAATGTATTTTTTATAGTGGCCTTTTATAAGTAAATAGAGGGAGTACTAACCAAAGTATGTAGTAGGGACGAGGAGTAAACGGAGGGAGTAGTAAAATTTTCTCCTCGTGCTGCGAGCCACCGCGCACGTGGGCGAGGGAGCGGGCGTAAAGGCGTACAGTAGTACTCCATCTTCACCTCATCCTGCGAGCTACCGCGCCCGTGGGCGGGGGAGATGGTGTACTAAGCAAGTTTCTCCTTGTTCTGCGAGTTGATGGGACACATCAAAAGTACTCCAGTGTATAGAGCCTTGCCTCTAAGGTAGGCCCCACATGGTTTGCCTCTTTTTTTAATTTAACATAACGCGTCAAGTCGCAATTTGTTTGTTCACCCGTGGTAGACGATCCTCCCTCCACCAAGTGGACAACCAGTACACGTGCCAAATTACCACGTGGGCTGCCTTTTTCGTACAGAAATGAGCTCCACCGTGTACCTGCGCGAATGTGGTTGGGAAAGAGACGGGAGTACGTGCGCCGTGTGTGCACCTCTTCTCTTCGTGCACGTCCCCCACCTACGTGGGTGTGTGTGAGAGAGATACAAACCTAGACATAATGCGCCGTCCATCCCCATGCCTCCGCCCAGTCCGACCACCAGTCACCACCACGGCACCACGCCCCACTCCTCCTCACCTTATCTCTCATATTTCTCCCTCCATTTTTATATACAAGGTGCCACTATCAAAATTACAATTTGCAGATATACAAGGCCACTAACACTAATCGATGCAATATTAATGGTGTTTGCCTCGTGGTACTAGCAAAGGAGGACATTAATTATCCCTTGCATGCATGCGGGAGTTTGTAAAAAATGCATCTTGATGTTCCGTGCAATGCACGAGCATCTTGCTAGTCCATGAAAACAACACATGGCAAAATTCCATGGCGAACGAGGGATTTGAATCTGTTGGGAGGGGCTGTTTGGATCTTGCCCGGGGTAGCCAAAATATTGGTGACCCTTTTGTCCACCGGTGGCTTTGCCACCGATGAACGAGGAACGGCTCGGGTGCTCATGCTGTCATGCATCCTCCAGCGCGCACGTTGGAGACGAGCTCGCACGAGCTATGTTTTTTTGTCCCACAATGCCGCCCGAGCCGCCCGCGGACCGACCGGCGACCCGCAAATTACGCCATCCAACCGTAGCCGCACACATTATGACAGCAACTCAACCAACCGGAGGAAATTCACGCAAACACGTAGACAAACTGATACTCATTCACGCAACCACCAGAGTATTTCATATAAACAACGACGGAAATCATATAAAATACCGGATTTTCACACAAACATGACGGATTTCATTACATTCAAATGAACTACGCGGTGCTAGTTCTAGACAGCACAAGTATATAATACATGGCCTAAATGGTAGCCCGCCGATCAATTTGTGTTCCTCATGTTCGGCAGCACGATCACTGGACTGCCGGGAGCCCCGGAGGTATATGCTTCAGCGCAAAGGACGTCTCGCTTCCCCACTGCCCAACTGATATCATTGGCTGGTGCCGAAGATGATGGTGGCCGGCACCGGTTCGAGTTCATCACCGGCCACTACTTCGCCATGGCCGGCACCGACTCGAGTTCATCCTAACATTGACCTCTTCCGTGGAGCCCATGCGGGGTCGACGAAGGTCCTCGCAACAAAAGGATCCGGCAAGACACCTGCTGTGTACGCTGGCATCGCCTCCGCGGTGGCCTTCATGGGACCCAAGCGGCGGCGGCCTCCCATGTTCTACTTCTCCTCGATGATGGCGGCGGACGCGGAGGCGCTGGCCACCGACTCGTCGCTCTCCGCGCACTCGGCTTCTGTCGCTGCTTGCATGGCGCGGCCGCCGGCATGGGAGTCTCGGCCACAGAAACGGGAGACGCAGTACGAGGCGGCGGCGTGGACGGCAGCAATGACGCCCGTGCGCCGCTCCTCGTCGAGCTGGCCTGGAGCGGCGAGTTGCTGAACCGCGCGCCGGCTTGGGGCGGCAACTGGCTCCGTCGGGCGAGGGGAGGGAGGTGGATCAGCGAGCTGCATAGCTCATATCCGGCGGGCTACCCAGCCGGCTTGGATGCGGAATAACTACTCTTTGTAAGCCATTGTAAGAGTGGACAAAATGGTGGAGGAGATAGGGGAGCGGCGGAGGTGTGCGATTCTTGGCCGGCGTTTGGCCTCGTTTAAATAGGAGATTAAATAGACGGCGGACGGGAGGAGCTCGGCCGGCGTTGCGTTTAACGCCGGTCTGGTCATGAACGGACGTGTGTCCAGAGTGGGTTTCTTGGCTTCCGCACGGGCGGGTTTCATGGAGGCGTTTGAATGCGGCACAGAGGCGTGTTCAGCTGGGCGTGCCGCAAGTGGCGCCCTCGACTCTGACCTAGGACACCGCACCGTTCTTACACTGACGTGTGGGCTCTTTGGGTGCATGGCCTGCATGTCAGTGACCCAACGCAGGCAGCGCACAACAGAGGAACCTTTGGTGGGCCAGGGCGGTCAGAAGCGGGCATTTCATAAACCGATGATTGTTCATGGAGTGTGACGTCATCTTTTTCATGTAGTTAAGCGTGTGTCTTGCGTCGTGTGCTGTGTGCATGTAGGCGTGCGAGTGTTGCATGCGTGCAAGGATGCATTTCAGTGTTGCATGCATGGGTGCATACGTGCAAGGGTGCATTTCAGTGTTGCATGCATGGGTGCGTACGTGCGTGTGTTCGTGAGTGCATGTGTACGTGTCAGTGTTGCATGCCAGCATGCGTGCGTGTGTACGTTATGTGTACGTGTCAGTGTTGCACGCCTACAAGCGTGCGTGTCTTGCGTGCGTGCATGTGTACGTCCATGTGTACGTCCGGGGTGAGGCTACACGTCAGTCGACTGGCTTTTTCATCTCTGGTCATTAGATTTTCCAGCCGTTGGATACTAAATCAAGGGCCTCCCGTTTATCATCAAACTCCACCCCCCTGAGCCGCCAGCCACCACCGGCCGAACCACCCGCCCCCGCCGCCCGCGGCCGGCCCGCCCTCCGCGAAACCACTCCCCACCGCCGGTCCACCGCCGCACCTTCGAGAGAGTGGGCCAGCATATATGATCTTGAGATTTTAATTACGAAGTCACCATAGGTGCCTCGTAGTCGAGTGGAACGTCTCCTCCCACTGAACGTACATCGCCGGAAAATACTGAAATTAACACAAGATAAATGCGAGCACCGTGACTTTACCCCTTGGTGGGCTCGAGAAACCACTGTCCTCTAACCATCCAACCACATGTTGGTTAGCACGACAAAATGTATGTGGTGACCGTGATGAGCTTATTCTGAAGTCCAGTGACCATATCGTGCTTTCGCTTCAAATACAATGACCGTAAGTGTCGTCAACAAAATACGGAGCACGCATCAAATGCAAAGTCCGTCAGTGTCATCAACAAAATATGGAGACGTATCGTGAGCTAGATACCGTTGTACTATTGTATAGGCTTATTTACTTAGTGGTCGATTGCATGTGTGGTGTGGTGGGCACATCATTTCTAGTTGTGGTGGGTCAACATGAAGACTCATGGGTCGGTTCCATCCTGTGCCACATATAGGTTGGACCGAGACGTGTTATACAGAGACCCATGTGGAGGTCTCGGCGTACAACACGAAGCTACCAGAGTCGCGGAGGACTCTATCCCCACTGGTGATAAGCCGACTATATATGATTTGTAACCCTAGGCCCTTAGTATGTTATACAAGCTTGGGGGCTAGTTCGTCGATAGTATACACACACACACAATGCCTGGTATTCACGTGTACTTTGTACACACCCCTAACACTGATATACAGTATCAGGAGTAGGCTCTTTCTTCAACTGCAAGGGTTCGATCCGAACTAGGGTAAAACTTTGCCTCGTATTACCATCCAGCCTAACAGCCAGGGATATCCTACCGAATGATATGATG
>NC_041381.1:677354658-677407803 GCF_002162155.2 Triticum dicoccoides | reverse complement strand
CCTAAAGATAATGTGCATGCGGGAGACACATAGGCACATATATGTGCGTATAGAGGGCTAGTAGAGACCGTGCATGTGTATATATGCATGTGAGAGAAATAGTGTTTTCCAACTGAGATTAGTGAAAAGAGTGGTACATAATAGTCAGAAAGAGAGATAGAGAAACAGAGAGAGCATGTGCGTGAGACACCCCGACATCCTGAGAGAGATTGTGAGCATGTGTGAAAGAGAAATGCCGATGCATATAAAGTGTGTGCACTTATGCGTTAGATAGAGAGATATCTACGTGTAAAAGGCGGTTCTACACATTAAATTAAAATATAAATGGCATTATTATTTTTGGATGAGATCATGAATTTTGCAAAATTGCGTATGGACGAAAATTGGTCTATCAGACACCCATACTCTATTGAATTCTAGCATGTGCATGTGTTTATTTCATATTATCGATCCATAGAGTGAGAGCGGTTTGAAATATAGGCAATGGATGCTTTTGCAATTCATATATAAACATTAATTAGTGCACTCCATGTTGTTAGTGTGAAGCACTTTATACATTTGTCACTTGCATGGATACATTCCAAATTGCTAGCTATGAAATAAAATACATGTCGAATTCAGCATAAAGGGGGTTTCGAAGATTCAAATTCATAGGAAGTGCATTCATCTATTTGAACCCGAGATAATGGCATTTGTAAATCAGATGTAAAAGGGGGCATCAATCTTTGTTGTGAGTTTGAACATGGTATATATATTCATACGCATATCTAACTTTTTTTTGCAACCAAGGAGATTATACCTGGAACCATGCATGAACTGAGGTAAGTTGCATATCTTTTAATATATACTCGTGCACAATGTATATTAAAATGTACCCCCTCCATTCCAAAATAATCATAGCTTTAGGATTTTCAAGAGTAAAAATTTGTGAAGTTTGACAAATCCTGAAAGTTCAATTCAAGAGAACCGAAAACGTTAATGCTTCTACTCCCAAATATTGAACGAAGAGCCAAATAGGCCTCTGGTCACCCGAAGCCGCGCGAGACTAATGTTTTGGTGGTAGGAAATTACTGTCCTGACTCTGGCCCGTGTAGCCTATCATCCCGATGTCCAAAGGTCTAAACCGGGGTAGGTTTGTAACTTCACCAAGAAGCCAGTCTCAACCGCCTCCGAGAAGCATTCATACGCCGTGGGCGCCTAAACACCCATGCGCTCGACCGAAATCTATCCCGCCCACATTTGGGACACCTGACATGACTGTCCTACCCCCAACCCGCAATATGTCCGAAATTTTAGATGGGGGCAAAGTTTGTAACTTTCCTCAAATTTCAACCAAGCGCGTCTCAAACCGAAACATTGTTCCCCCTTAGTTCCCCGCCTCCCTCCGTTTCCCCATTCATACTCCGTGGGCACGAAAACGCCCTCTCCACCAGCCGTGAAACCCCAACCTCCTCCGTCCTCCACCCCATAGCGGCCAATCCACCGCCGCCCTCCTCCATCACGCTGGAGCCGGTATGCCGACGTCATTGTCCAACGCAACCGCAACCACAACGCCCTCAAGGACTTAGCAGCTGAAGCCGAGGCAGAGCTGCCTCCATGACGCCGACGCCGACGTGCGCCGTACCAGAACCACTCCGACCACGCCGTCCTGCGCCTCACTGCTGTGGCTCCACTATCGCAACCGTCCACCGCACCGAAGCTGTTCCTGCTACGCCGTCGTTCGCCGCCTCGGATCTGCTTCCCCGCCGCCGACAGACGGCCACCGCACCACACTCAATAACTTTGCCATGGGTTCGTCCAAGGCTGCACCGTCCTCCACAACTTCTGGTTTCCGGCGAACAACAAGATCGTCGGAAAAACAGAAGGAGGACACAGCACTGCCAGCAGAAAGAGGTACTCCTCTTCCCTTATTCGTGCAAATCTTACGTCTCTGCTCACACCGTATTCATCCCATGAAAGAAACTAGTTGAGCGCTTCTTACTGCATCTTCTTCGTGATACTAAATGCACAAGGTTTCCTCCCTTTTACTATTTCACCTTTGCTAGAGGTCAGTAGCCCGCCTGGATTTCAATTCAGGGTCAGTCGAACCGCAATTAAAAGAAGCAGCACCCGCTTAGGCGCGCGGAGCACCTAGTCCGCCTATTCCTCGGGGAAGCGGCGCATCGGTTTCTATCATAGGGGTGTGGGGTGCAGGAGCTGCTTGCGCCCGATCTGGAGGTCGGCGGGGCTTCAATGGATGGCCGGGGGGCGGTGCCAAGCACGGCGGTGCGGTGAGGTCGAGGGGAGTGCGCAGGCAGGGGAGGAATACTGGGCCGGTGGTTGCTGGCGTTTCGAGGAAGATCGTCAACAGTGACTGGCTGGAGGTAGATGAAGGCGATCTCCCCGTTCTTTGTACATCGGACGGTGCAGAAAAAATGGACTGACCTATTTGCTTCCAGTCGACTGTTATTTTCATAGAATCCTGTAGTAATTGAGTGTGCCATGCATGTTGTAGAGCTATCATATGTCTCCCATCATTTATTTCTCACCGACCTGCTATCTGCTACCTTTACACTGTACTAATTGTGCACACACTTCACCCATACCCACACTATTGTTTTTTTATGCATGGGTATTTCAGACTCTGACGCAGTGTTGATGAATGCAGAAAAGAAAAGACAGAAGTCGCTCCAGTGTAATTCGAAGATAAGCAGTAAGCGTTTCAACGCTCTAATGGGTGAAGTGTCAGCAGTTGGAGACAGTAAAAGTAGCTCTGTAGTTGATGATCTCAATTGCCACACACAACCATCCCAGGTGCTTGCTTTAACTTCGCGCTGTCAAATGTGGTTGCATGTTGCATATGGTGTCTAGCTTGTATTGCTTCCAATTTGGTTAAATTGCACCTGCTTACTTTACACATTATACCTTTGATAATGACATGCCTTCCTATTTTTGATACATACTACATATGTCTATTAACCATGTTCGTACATCAAACTAATGCTCTTTTGTATCCCTCGTCAATCACTTATGATGAGACAGTCACCCGGGTGGGTTACTGTGAGACGCCCTACTCGTTTAAAGAGTGCAGTGTCATCCTCCCCACATGATTCTCAAGAAACAACAAGGCTAAATGAAGATAGTCAACGTAGCTCTCTAGTTGATCACCGCAATTCCCCCACACCACCATCGCAGGTGCTTGCTCTTACTTGGCAGTGTGATATGTGGTTGCATGTTGCATATGGTGTCTACCTTGTAATGCTTCTAATTAGGGTAAATTGCATCTACTTAGTTAACACATTATACCTGTGAATATGACATGCCTTCCTGTTTTTGGTACATACTACGTCTTTCTATTAACCATGTTCTTACATCAAACTACTTCTCTTGTGTATCCCTCATCAATGCTCCTAATTTGTTAAATTGCATCTCCTTAGCTTACACATTATACATGTGAATATGACACGCCTTCCTGTTTTTGGTACATACTACATCTGCCTATCACACCATGTTCTTACATCAAACTACTGTTCTTGTGTATCCTGCGTCTATCGCTTATGATGAGACAGTCACGCGCGTGGGTTAATATGAGACACAATACTCTTATAAAGAATGCAATTTCATCCTCTCCACATGATTCTCAAGAAACAGCAAGCCTAAATGAAGATATTGAATGTTGCTCTGTACCTGAAGACAACACTTCCCCTACACCACCATCACAGGTGCTTGCTCCAACTTCGCAGTGTGATATGTGGTTGCATGTTGCATACGGTGTCTAGCTTGTAATGCTTCTAATTAGGGTAAATTGCATCTGCTTAGTTTACACACTATACCTGTGAATATGAAATGCCTTCCTATTTTTGGTACACACTACATCTATGTGTTAACATTGTTCTTACATGAAACTACCTCTCTTCTGTATCCTGCATCAATTACTTACGATGAGTCACCTTTATTCGTTGCATATTGCATATTATTTCTAGCCCGTTGACATGTATTGCTTCTAATTTGGTCAAATACATTTGTTAGGGCACCCTTTTAATTTGGCAGAGTGATATTGGTTTCATCTTTCATATGGTTTCTAGCTTGCATCAATTCTAACATGTTCAAGCACCTTGTGCTTAGTTTACACTTTATACATCATACATGTCAATATGTCACGCCGTCCTGTTTTTCATACATATTCCATCCTCCTATCATGCGGCTGCCTTACATGAAAGTAGTGTTCGTCAGTATCATGCATCAATAAGTTCTGAAGAGCAAATTTTATTCCTTTTTCTTGTGGGTTTGACTTGACAAGGCAAAATCAAGAAAGAGGAAGGAAAAGAGTAAGGAAGGCGATGATGGTGGTCCTCTGCAGCAACGTAAACGAAGCATCTGTACCGATTCTCCTTGTACTGATAGTGCATTACATGGTCCAAGTCTCCGCTCCCCTACTCCACCATCCAAGGTGCTTGCTCTAACTTGGCAGTGTGATATCTGGTTGCATGTTGCATATGGTGTCTAGCTTGTATTGCTCCTAATTAGTGTAAACTGCATCTGCTTAGCTTACACATAATACATGTGAATATGACACGCTTTCCAGTTTTTGGTACATACTATATCTGTCTATCACACCATGTTCTTACATGAAACTACTCTTCTTGTGTATCCTGCATCTGTCACTTATGATGGGACACCTTTAAGTTGGCAGTGTGATATTGGTTTGCGTCTTGAATATGATTTCTAGCATGTATTGCTTCTAGTTTGATGAACGCCACCTATGACGAGACAGTTTTAACTTGGCAGAGTGATATTGATTGCACCTTACATATGGTGTCTTGCAGTGTTTCTAATTTGTTGAAGTGCCTTCTGCTTAGTTACCATATCATAGGTGTGAATATGTCAAGCCGTCCATTTTTTCGTACATATTCCATCCTCGTATCATGACTTTGCCTTTCATCAGAGTAGTGTTCGTCAGTATCATGCATGAATGAGTTCTGAAGAGCGAATTATATTCCTTTTTCTTGTTGGTATGACCTCACAATGCAAAATCAATAAAGCTGAAGGAAATTGGCAAGGCATTGGATGATGGTGGTCCTTCCAAGCAACTGAAACAGAGGTTCTCTACAGATTCTACTCTGCCATCCTCCCAACAAGATTCGCAAGACAACGCAAGGCTAGATAGTCAACGTAGCTGTGTAGATGATGAGCGCATCTCCCCTACTCCACCATCACAAGTGCTTGCTCTAACTTGGCACTATTATATGTGGTTGCATGTTGCGTATGATGTCTAGCTTGTATTGCTTCTAACTTTGTTGAATTGCATCTGCTTACTTTACACATAATGCCTGTGAATATGACATGTGTTCCTGTTTCTACATTAGACTACTATTCTTGCATATCCCGCATCAGTCACTTATGATAAGGCACCTTTAAGTCACCACTGTGATATTGGTTGTGTCTTGCATATGATTTCTAGCATATACTGCTTCTAATTTGTTGAAACACCATACAATTTGAACTTGGCAGAGTGATATTGGTTGCATCTTTCATATGGTGTCTAGCTTGCAGTGCTTCTAATTTGTTGAAATGCCTTCTGCTTAGTTACCACATCATAGGTGTGAATATGTCACACCATCCTGTTTTTCATACATATTCCATCCTCGCATCATGTGTTTGCCTTTCATCCGAGTAGTGTTCGTCAACATCATGCATGAATGAGTTCTGAAGAGCGAATTTTATTCCTTTTTCTTATCGGTTTGACTTCACAATGCAAAATCATTACAGCTAAAGGAAATTAGTCCGGCAGTGGATGATGGTGGTCCTTCGGAGCAACTCAAACAGGGGGTCTCTACAGATTCTACTCCGCCATCCTCCCAACCAGATTCACAAGACAACACAAGGCTGGACAGTCAACATAGTTGTGTAGATGATGAGCACATCTCCCCTACTCCACCATCACAGGTGCTTACTCTAACTTGACACTATTATATGTGGTTGCATGTTGCGTATGATGTCTAGCTTGTATTGCTTCTAACTTGAATTGCATCTACTTACTTTACACATAATGCCTATGAATATGACATGTGTTCCTGTTTCTAGAACATACGTGTACACGATGGGCACATCTCCCCTACTCCACCATCACAGGTGCTTGCTCTTACTTGGAACTGTTATACGTGGTTGCGTTTTCCGTATGATGTCTAGTTTGTATTGCTTCTGATTATGTTGAATTGCATCTGCGTCGCTTACAACTTATACCTGCAACGATCACTTACCCATAAGACACATTTAACTTGGGACTGTGATGTAGGTTGCATCTTGCATTGTCTTCTAGCTTGTACTGCTTCTAATTTCTTGAAATGGCACTTACGATGAGACACTTTTTACCTGATAGAGTGATATTGGTTGCATGTTCATATGGTGCCTAGCTTTCATTTCTTCTAATTTTGTTGAAATGCCTTCCTCTTACTGTTTTTTCATACATATTCCATCCTCCTATCGTACGTGTGAATATGAAACACTGTCTTTTTTTTGTATATATTCCATCCTCCTGCGCTTGCCTTGCATCAAAGTAGTGTTCGTCTATATCATGCATCAACCAGTTATGCAAAGCTAATTTTATTCATCTTCTTGTGGTTTTGACTTCATAAGGCAATATCAGAAAATAGGAAGGAAAAGAGTAAGTTAGGGGATGTTGGTGGTACTCCGCACCGAGCAAACAGAGACTCTCTAGATTTGCCACTGCTACTGCTAATGAAGTTGAAGTCCCAAGTCTACATGATGAGTTCATCTCCCGCACTCCACCATCGCAGATGCCTGCTCTAAGTTGACAGTGTAATAATTGGTTTCATGTTGCATATGTTGTCTAGCCTGTATTTCTTCTATTTTGATTAAATTGCACCTGCTGAGTTTATACGTTATACATGTGCATATGACATGGCTTTCTATGTCTAGAATACACTGCATCTATCTATCATACCATGTTCTTACATGAAAGTACTGCTGTTGTGTATCCCGCATCAGTAACTCATGATTGGACGCTTTTAACATGGCAGTTTGATAGTGGTTGCATCTTGCATTGATTTCTATGTTGTACTGCTTCTAATTTTTCGAATTGCCACTTATGACAAGACACTTTTAACTTGGCAGAGTAATATTGGTTGCATCATTCATATGGTGTCTAGCTTGCATTACTTCTATTTTCTTGAAAATCCTTCTGCTTAGTTTGCACATCGTAGCTGTGAATATGTCATGCCGTCTTGTTTTTCTTACATATTCCATCCTCATATGGTTGTCTTACATCAAAGTATTGCTTGTCTGTATCATGCATCAATGAGTTCTGAAGAGTGATTTTATTCTTTTGTGTTGTGGGTACAGCTTGACATGGCAAAGTCAAAAAAGAGCTAGGAAAATAATATAGTAGGGAGTGCTGTTACTCGTCGGGTGAAACGGAAAAGGCTCTGCCGTCGAGATTCTGCTGGTACTTATAGTGCAGTAGAAGGTCCAAGTCCACCGGCTAAATCTACAAACACAGTATCACCTGCTCCACCAGCTGCAGCATCCGCATCAACTGTACCCGCATCTCAACTAGTTACTCGTTCGTTTGCTCCAGAACTGGCCAGTTCCCAAGCTGCCTTCACACCTAACACTACTTCCGAAGCACTGTTGACACAACATGACTTGGCAAGATCAGATGAACCTCATGAGCATCAACACCAAGATGGTACCTGACCGAGCCAAGTTGCAGTTGCATGCTCCTTTATATGTACTCTCACAGTTTGATGTACACTAACACTTTCCATATTCGTTGTTGAACTAGCACCACGTCGCAAGCGGAAACAGACATCAGGGATAATGCTTGACAGATTAACAAAATCTAAAGGAGGAAGAATGGAGATCCATTTCGAGGTAGGTTTAAAAAGGCCACGTGATGCTACAGAGTCAGCCAAGTTAGTATCAGAGGCAGCCGTTGCCGTTAGGTGTCATGCGCGTATCCTCCCAACGTGGATCCAGTACAGGAATGAGAAAGACAATACCCAGTTTAACACCTTCCTTGACCATTTATCTGTAAGTAATGTTATTCATCGCAATTAGTAATATTGTCTTGCTCTGTCCCATACTTTCTAGCTTCCTCCTAATAAGACTCACATTCTTTTTTCAACAGATGAGGTTCAAGTTGGATCCGAAAGATGATGCAACTAAACAAGCATGCACTCATGTTTTTCAGTTTGCTCTGCGACAGTATCGGTACCACCTTAGAAAATCTCACTTTGAAGGCAAGGCTAACAATGAAATCGCCCAACATCTCCAGTGGAATATATTACAGATGAAGACTGGACAGCCCTCGTTAAACACTGGTCTGATCCAAAGTATCAGGTAGGCTATATGTATTTGATCAGACCACATATTGAACTTGTATTTATGTATGTGCCTCACAAGTGTATCTTCTTCTAGGCTAACTGTTTGAAGAACAAAACCAACTGTTCTAAAGTGAAATTCCAACAGACAACAGCATCTCGTAGCTATATTGCACATTGCGAGGCTCTTGTAAATAGCTGCTACTTCCTTCTTTTTTTGTGTCATATTATCGTATCTATATTGACTTGTTCCAAATAGAGCAGAAAGCCCGTGTGGACCAAAAAGAACCTGAACCGAATGCAGTGCAAATCTTCAAGGATTGCCACACTAGCAAGATGAAGGGCATGAGCACACCAGTTCAAGCCGCTGTTGTAAGTCCTTACTCCTCCTGCCTTGAACTGATTGGTACTGTGATGTGTCATTTAACTACTTGGTTTGCAGCCAATGTCAGTTACTCTGTTCACTTTTATACACAGTTGTCTTAACGTATCATTTCACCTTTCATGGTTTAAAAGATTTGAAGGATATTCTTTTGGTCTTGATCTGTAATCTAGTTGTTATGTTCACGTGCGCACACAATGATAAAATAGCCTGTTTGTTTTATATCTGTTTGCCCATGATATGAATGATGTCATACTATGTTCATCCTACTTTAAACCATGTCTCTTTATCCTTAGATGTCAACGAATGTGAGGAAATAGACAATACAGTAGGCATGCTACATGGACATATGTTCCGAAAGTGATTTTATTATGTAGTTGGCACTACAATACATGCTAATGTATTACAGTAGTTCACCAAAATAAGTTATGTATAAACGTTTAACCTACTTTTTTTGTTTTTGTCTCATTAGTAACTCACTGGTACACTAATCTACAAGTTCAAACTTTCAGGAAGCTATGGAACAAATGATTGAACAACCACAACCACCTGAAGGTGATGAGGCTACTACAGGCACAATGTCACCTCTTGCTGCAGTGCGTCAGTATCTCTCCACTAACAGTGCAAAAAGCACCTTCCTGTGTAATTTTGGGTTGGTTGTCAAGGTAACCTCGTCCAAATCGCCTACTGAACAAAATCTTCCTGCTAGATAGAGCGATATATCTGTGCTCCAGACACAAGTTCAATCCCTAATGAACGTTGTTTCGGAAACAAGAATAGTGGTTGAGAAATGCCGTCAAGATATGAATGGTTTTGAAACCAGAGTATCAAACATTCGCTTTGTTGTTGAAGAGCAATGGTGGAAAAAAGGTGGAGCTCATGCTGCTCCATCAGATTCTACAGCCTGAAACATTAGCACTCAGGTCAAATGGTCTGTGCTTCTATACATCTGATGGTGCTTTTATCTGGAAGGACTGTAAACTTTATGCCAACAGGCCTTTTGTTGTATGATTGGAATTTATTTTGTTGTGATACAACATTTATGATGCTGCCACAGGTTGCAGTAATTATGACGCTATTTTTGTATAGTGTAGGTTTATCTTAGTAATGTATTCGGACGAAAGCTTCGTAGGAGCCCAACATGCCAACATTCGTCGGGCCCATTCCAATTGGGCTAAAAATGATTACTGGCCGAAATTGGCATGTAGCCCACTAAAAATATCTGGGCTTAAATTAGCATAAGCTTTCAAATTTTTCTGGTAGGCCTGTGCCCATAGTGGGCCTTTAACAAGCCTAAACATAATTTGGGCCCTCAGTAAAAGTAGGCCGTTTACATGTGTAAATATGTCGAGCCCATAAAAAACATGGGCCTTTAATAGACCGAAAGTGAGATTGGGCCCTGATTGTGCCAAATAACCCACAGGACTTAGCAGGCCGAAATGGTGGCCCATTTACGATGCAGATATTTGACAGGCCAAAATTTGGATGGACCGTAAATGCGCCGACCTAATACACGGGCCTTTAACAGACCGGAACTTCGGTCGGGCTAGATTGTCGTCATTTTTATATGGGCCGTTAATGTGCCCGATATGACGTTGGGCCACATATGGCCCATGGTTTACGTCCAGCGTTAACGGGCCGAAAATGACAACAGGCCGAAAGTGGGCCAAATCTATAATGGGCCTCTAACAAGCTGAATGACAGACATGGTCGAATATGACCCAAATCCTTCATGGTCATTTATGGGCCGAAAGTTTTGATGGCATGTAAATGGGCCCAAATGAAGCCGGACCTTTAACAGGCCGGAAATACACTGGGCCGTAATTCGGCCCAATTACTTAGCGGACTGTTAACGGGCCAGAAGTGACCATGGGCCACATTGATGACAAGTTTAGACCAGGCCGTTGATGGGCCAATTTGACAAAGAATGTTGGGCCTTTAGCTGGGTCGTCCCATTATGGTCTGCAGAATCTTGTGGGCCTTTAGCTGGGCCGGCCCATTGTGGTCCGCAAAATCTTGTGGGCCTTTAGCTGGGCTGGCCCATTATGGCCCGCTAAATTTTGTGGGCCTTTAGCTGGGCCGACCCATTATGGTCCGTCAAATCTTATGGGCCTTCGGTTGGGCCGGCCATTTAAACTTTGTGGGCCACTTTTGGGCCGGTCCACGTGTCAACATATCATAGGCCCATCTCGACCGTTGGATGAGTGACACCTGTGCCAACGCGGAGCTGACACGTGGATCCGTCAGCCAATGAGAATTTTACACATGGAAAATCGGCATTGGTCGTGGCTGTTAACGGGTTATCGGATCCAAAATCCGACCCGATAGCTTAACGGCATTCCGTTACGGTGGATGCCACGTGTCGGTCACCCTTGCCGAAAGCACTTCTGTGACGCACGATTTATCGTCATGGAAGTGGACACTTCCGTGATGATAATTTTGGTAATGTCATGGAAAACTTCTATGACAGCACATGTATGACTATCTTGATTCTGTCATAAATTTGTCATGGATGTACATGCATGACAAAAAACGCGACCTACTGTGACAAACACGTATCATCATGGATGTGTATTTTTTTTGTAGTGTATGGAGCCCGTACAACGGGCCTCTACCCTTGGAATTACACCTTTGAAGGTGGTTTTGGTGGGTTTGATCCTTGAAGGATCGATGCCCATTTTGTGCACTGTGTCCTGATAGAGCAGGTTCAGGCTACTGCCACCGTCCATAAGGACTCGCGTGAGGTGGAATCCATCGATGATTGGGTCGAGGACCAACGCGGCTGAACCGCCATGAGGATGCTGGTAGGGTGGTCCCTACGAATAAAGGTGATCAGACATGATGACCATGGGTTGAATTTTGGGATGACTGGCTCCATCGCATAGACGTCCCTTAGTGCGTGCTTTCATTCCTGTTTGGGAATGTGGATGGCATAGATCATGTTTACCGTTTTCACCTGGGGAGGAAATTTCTTCTATCCCCCGGTGTTCGGACGCCGGGGCTCCTCATCATCATTGCTGTGTAGCCCCTTGTCCTTGTTTTCGGCATTTATTTTGCCGGCCTATTTGAACACCCAGCAATCTCTTATAGTGTGGTTGGCCGGCTTATCAGGGGTGCCGTGAATTTGGCACGAGCAGTCGAGTATGCGGTCCAGACTGGACAATCCCGGATTGTTTCTTTTGAATGGCTTTTTCCGCTGACCGGATTTTGAGCCAATGAATTCGGTGTTGACTGCCGTGTCTTCGGTGTTGTCGCCATTGTTCTGCCGCTTATGTCTGTTGTGCCATGGCTTGCCGTTACTGTCGCGGACGCCGGAAGTGCCGGAGTTTCTTGGCGTGGTGCTACTGCGAGCTAGCCAACTGTCCTCGCCCGCGCAAAAGCGGGTCATGAGTGTCGTTAGGGCCGCCATGGACTTTTTTTTCTTGGCTGAGGTGTCAGGCGCGCCACTCGTCACGGATATTATGCTTAAAGGCCACCAAGGCTTCGGTGTTCGGGCAGTCGACAATTTGGTTCTTTTTGGTTAGGAACCGAATCCAGAATTTCCTGGCTGATTCTCCGGGCTGTTGGGTAATGTGACTCAAGTCATCAGCATCCGATGGTCGCACATAAGTGCCTTGGAAGTTGTCGAGGAATGCGTCCTCCAGGTTCTCCCAGCTGCCGATGGAATTTGCTGGCAGGCTATTCAGCCAGTGTCGGGCCGGTCCTTTGAGGTTAAGGGGAAGATACTTGATGGCATGTAGATCATCACCGCGGGCCATATGAATGTGGAGAAGGAAATCTTCGATCCATACCGCAGGGTCTGTTGTGCCATCGTATGATTCGATGTTTACGGGTTTAAACCCTTTTGGGACTTCTTGATCCATTACTTCGTTAGTGAAGCAGAGGGGGTATGCGGCGCCTCTATACCGGGCTATGTTACTACGTAGTTTGAATAAGTCTGGTCGGTTAAGTTCGGCCCGGCCGGACTTGTTGATAGTGTATCCGGCATGATGGTCATCGTCATGTGTTGAGGCGCGCCCCGTGATCCGTAGATCGATCTTGGCTGTCCTGCTTTGTTTTCCAATATGTCTCGTAGGTCCTGCCTATTGCCCCGTGCCGTAGTGTATTGGCGTGGGGGTGCGGGCTGGTATTCGGGCTGAAGCGCCATTTTATCCCGGCCACGAGGTGGCCGGTCAGCCTCGTCCTGTGCTGGTAGTGTGGGTTTTAGGACTTCCTCCTCGAGTTGAGGTAGCAATTTGTGCTTTGGGTAACCTTTGGTATGGCGCTCGAGTCCGTATTCCTCGGCTGCCACGACCTCAGTTCATCTATCTGTGAGCAGACCTTGATCAGCTTGGAGCTACTGCTGCTTCTTTTTCAGGCTTCTTGCAGTGGCCATAAGCCGGCGCTTGAAGCGCTCCTGCTCTACGAGATCCTTTGGTACGCCGAATTCATCGTCGCCGAGGCTCACCTCGTCTTCGGAGGGAGGCATGTAGTTGTCCTCTACCAAGTATCCGTCCGTCACCTGTTCATCTGGGCTAACATGCCCGTCTTCCTGTCCGGCCTTCTCGAAGGCGGGCTGATCGGGATTGTATTCATCTTTGGCACCATCCTGATTGTTTTCATCTTCTTTGTCGGTATTGTTGTGGCGGGGCTTAGAGCGGTGCCGATGGCACCCATGTTTTGATTTCTTCCCTAAGGGGTTATCCTCTATTGCCTCATCACCATTGGTTTCTTTGGGAGTGTCCACCATATATATATCATACGAGGAGGTGGCTGTCCAGTGCCCCGTGGGCGGTGGTTCCTATCCTTCTCCTGCATCGTCGTCCACACCGTCGATGTTTTCGGATTCGAAGTCAAGCACGTCGGTCAAATCATCGATAGTGGTAATGAAGTGGGTGGTGGGTGGGTAACGAATTTCCTCGTCGCCTGCTTCCCACTCGAGCCGGACATAGTTTGGCCAAGAGTTTCCTAGTAGAGAGAGAGACCTTAATGAATTCAACATGTCGCCGAAGGGCGAGTGCTGAAAGATATCCGCAGCGGTGAACTCCATTACCGGAGCCCAATCATATTCGACGGGCCCGGGCGCGTGCGGTCTGGAACCTACAGCCAGACGCAAGTCCAGGGGTCCGGTGACACAGACTTCCTTAGAGGTGGAGCCTGCATTCGGCTCTACCGCCGATGAGTATGCAGCCTCCGGAGCGGGGTCCATCCACCCGTCCTCGGACGACGTGATCTGCCCCGGATTTAGGTCGAGAGCTACTGCAGGTGCGATATCCCGAATATTATCTGACAGTAGATCTAAGCCGTGCTTGTCGTGAATGTTCGACGCTCCTGGCGTAGGCCTGAATTTGTCAAAGATCAAGTCTCCGCAGATATCAGCCGTGTAGTTCAAGTTTCCGAACCTGACCTGATGGCCAGGGGCGTAGCTGTCGATCTGCTCCAGATGGCCAAGCGAATTGGCCCGTAGTGCGAAGCCGCCGAACACGAAGATCTGTCCAGGGAGAAAAGTCTCACCCTGGACCGTGTTGTTGTTGATGATTGAAGGGGCCATCGAGCCTTGCTGCGACGACACAGAGGAACTCTCAATGAAAGCACCAATGTCGATATCAAAACCAGCGGATCTTGGGTAGGGGGTCCCGAACTGTGCGTCTAAGGCTAATGGTAACAGGAGGCAGGGGACACGATGTTTTACCCAGGTTCGGGCCCTCTCGATGGAGGTAATACCCTACTTCCTGCTTGATTGATCTGATGATATGAGTATTACAATAGTTGATCTACCACGAGATAGTAGAGGCTAAACCCTAGAAGCTAGCCTATGGTATGATTGTTGTTGTCCTACGGACTAAACCCTCCGATTTATATAGACACCGGAGGAGGCTAGGGTTACACAGAGTCAGTTACAAAGAAGGAGATCTAACATCCGAATCGCCAAGCTTGCCTTCCATGCAAAGGAGAGTCCCATCCGGACACGGGACGAAGTCATGAGTCTTGTATCATCATAGTCCAACAGTCCGGCCAGAGTATATAGTCCGGCTGTCCAGATACCCCCTTATCCAGGACTCCCTCATCGTCCAAGACAAATGATTTACAATCCGGCTAGGGACAAAATATGTCCTTTGAAGTATAAAAGTCACTTAGACTGAGTGAATTCCTCTTCTATACCATCCAATAGGCTGTCTAGCCTACAATCCTGTTGGGAATACTTTGCAGCTAAAGCTACCTGGTCATATACCAGACTAACGGGGATCTCTTCCCCATCTGGCCCTACAGGTCCGACCTCGGCCATATGGTTCGGGTCAGCCTTTGTGTATCGTGTCTTCACCATGGCCCAAGCTTCCCTTGCACCTTGTCGATAGGCCGATATCTTCCATAATCGGAAGCGCCGCCGCGCTCCCTTGAGCATCTCCACAAGATCTCCCATGCCTCCGGGCAGGGTTGCAGACGGCCACAAGGCCTGGGCAATACCTTGCATCACCTCCTGAATTTGCTCGTGCAGCTGTGAGAGTTCTTGGAGAAGATTGCCTGCAGATCCGGGCATCTCCTCTCCGGGACGACCCGTCAGCATACCTATGGATATAATTCTGTTAGCGTGTTTCTTCGCCGAACTGTTTAAAGGTTCGTTCAACCACTTACTAAAAATGCCGCGTCGGAGCCACTTATTCTCCTTCACGGAGTCAGCAAGCTGGCCCCAGACATCCTTTAATTCAACGTCTAGCCGGGTCTTCGTGTCCTGGAGATCATTCTTCTCCCGTATAACTTTTGTAAGCACATGCTTGCCAGCCTTCAGCTGTCATTGAGCACGAGGGTCATCCTCCGATACGATCTCCGGATTACCTCCGGGATTGTCTGCAGAATCTATTGTTAGATTTGCACGCATGCCGAATGCTAAACTGGTATATGTTAGTACATTCTTTTTGATCAAGACAAATGTTACCCGATGAGGACTTCTTGGACTCCTCCATTCTGGCGACTGCGGCCTGTAGCTGGGCTTTGCACTCTTCCAGCTCTTTAGACAACTGGGTATTCTTCTCTGTAAGAACCTATGCACATAATTGATCCTTAAATCAGTTGTGCTAACTGTTTCAAGTCTCAGGGACTACTGATATACATAGTTATCAAATTTTCTTACCTGTATATCCTTTACATACTGGCCTGTAGCTCTAGCAAGGCCATCTTGAGCAGCTCGGATGTACGTGTCCCCTGAGTTGAAGGTGTTGAACGCCTCTTCAGAGAAATTAGGGTCGCGTAATGTGGCCCGTTGGCGCCTGTGATTCATGGTGCTCTCCATTTCGGAGTTTGTAATGGATAATCTATCCGTATCCTCTATAGGAGGACTGTCCGGCTTTGCCCCAGCGGTAACCTCCGCCCTAGTGTCCGACCTCGGAGCCCGGC
This sequence comes from Triticum dicoccoides, assembly GCF_002162155.2. Classification (NCBI taxonomy): domain Eukaryota; kingdom Viridiplantae; phylum Streptophyta; class Magnoliopsida; order Poales; family Poaceae; genus Triticum; species Triticum dicoccoides. The sequence continues at coordinate 677,391,729 of NC_041381.1, read as the reverse complement.
TGGTGGAGGCATGACCCGCAGGCTCTCTGGATGCAGTCCGGTGAGTGCTTTTTCTGCTGGGGAGCCATGGACATTATTATGTTTCAAAGGAAGATACCTGCATAGCAGGTTTTTTAATCATACCTCTGCGATGGTGTCTCGGTCTTGACCGCCTTCCTTTTAGGCCGACCTGGCTTCGAGGCTCCTTGTTGACGAGTCACCTCGGGTTCGGCGCGGCGTTCTAATGACCTTCCCTGTACAACGCAGTTCAAGTACGATGGGTAAGGTGCAAAGAAGGTATCCTTCCTTTGAATTGGGACTCCGGTTCTACTTACATGCAATGCAGGGAGTATGCCAGGATAACCAACTATGATGGCCACCAAGGCACCATCACAACTTAACTGATAACAGTTCCTGTCGATGAGCTCCACAAATGTGTTCGGATCTTCTTCAAGTCCGGGGTCAAGGGCCCTGTCGGGGTCATCTGGCTGTGGAGATGGGCTGTGAACCTCCCTCATGGCTGTTCGCAGTTCCTGCTAGGAATTGGCGAGGTAAATATTTATGATAAGGAATGCGGGAAAGGACTAGAATAAAAGGTAGCAGCTCACCTAGCTTGGGGGGTTGTACATGGAGAATCCATCCCTTGGTTTAATCCGGATGAACTCCTCTTCTTCTCCTTTAAACAAGTCGGACAATATTTTCACCAGAGCGGCGGCGGAGTCCGGACCTTTACGGCCGCAGCAGGTGGCGTCGTCTTCTCCATTGAAGTGCCACATGGGTTTCCCCCGATACTGAAGTGGTTGTACCCCCCGCATTATGCATATTGACATAACTTCAATAATTGTCAGTCCTGATCTGGCCAGTGTCTTTATCCTGTCCATCAGAAAAAGGACCTCTCTGTTATCTTCCTCCCGGGGGCTCCGTGGGCGCTAGCTGTGGCGTTTCTTCAACGGGGCATTGGTAAACTCAGGAAGGCCCATCCGAATAGGGTCCGGAAGGGGGACGTCCTCCATATAAAACCACTCCGAAGGCCAGTCTTCGGATGTCTTCTTCAGAGTATCGGACAAGTATCCGGTCTCGGCGATGCGCCATATTTCGGCTCCGCCCACTTGATATATTGACCCCTCCTGAGTATGGGGTACGAGGCAAAATAGCCTCTTCCATAGCTCGAAATGAGCTTTGTAGACCAAAAACAGCTCGCAGAGGGCGATGTAGCCGGCGATGTGCAAGATGGAGGCAAGGGTGAAGTTATGCAGCTGGAGGCCATAGAACTCCAAGAGCCCGCGAAGGAACGGATGGATTGGAAATCTGAGTCCTCTCAGCAGAAAAGGGACAAGGCATACCTGCTCCCCCTTGGATGGGTTGGGAAAACTCTCCGCTTGCTCCCCGCCGTTATAAGTGGCAAGTCCGGCTCGGACGGGGACCATGTATGCGGGCGGGAGAAACCCCTGGGTCTGCAACTCTACCAATCGGCTATGGGGAACATAACACTTCTCCCAGTCACCTGGCTTAGTGCTACGGGAGCGAGAGGAGGAGCTGCAACGACCGGCCATGGTGGAATGGTTTCTTCCGGGCGCGCTCTGATGGATGCTCTCGGGGGAAGAATGGTGTGATTTGGATCTGAGGATCCTGGTCTCTTTAAATAGACGATTTACTTACATGGTCAGGGTGGCAAATGTAAAAATGCCTCGACTTCTCGCATTTGCTCGACATGTGGAGATGGCCATTATTGCAGCACAGAAGCCGAGGAGTGCAATATTGATGGGAAGCCGGACACTGCTCGTTACAAACAGGTACTCTGGAGAATTTGGAGGAGAACCCGCCTTGCAATGCCGAAGACAATCTGCGCGCCGGACTCATCGTCATTGAAGCCTGGTTTGGGGGCTACTGAGGGAGTCCTGGATTAGGGGGTATCCAGACAGCCGGACTATATACTTTGGCCGGACGGTTGGACTATGAAGATACAAGATTGAAGACTTCGTCCCGTGTCCGGATGGGACTCTCCTTTGCGTGGAAGGCAAGCTTGGCGATTCAGAAATGTAGATCTCCTTCTGTGTAACCGACTCTGTGTAACCCTAGCCCCCTCTGGTGTCTATATAAACCGGGTTTAGTCCGTAGGACAACAACAATCATAATCATAGGCTAGCTTCTAGGGTTTAGCCTCTATGATCTCGTGGTAGATCAACTCTTGTAATACTCATATCATCAAGATCAATCAAGGAGGAAGTAGGGTATTACCTCCATCGAGAGGGCCCAAACCTGGGTAAACATCGTGTCCCCAGCCTCCTGTTACCATTAGCCTTAGGACCCCCTACCCGAGATCCGCCAGTTTTGACACCGACAGGTACTACCGCTTGGAGCGGTACTACCGCGGCTACTTCCGTGGCTACTTCCGCTCCGGACCAAAAACTCGGCACAAGTCCAGCGGTGGTAGGCACGGATGTATTTTTTAGTACCGCTCACAAGCAGTAGTACCGTTACTGTCGGTGTCAAAACCGGCGGATCTCGGGTAGGGGGTCCCGAACTGTGCGTCTAGGCGGATGGTAACAGGAGACAAGGGACACGATGTTTTACCTAGGTTCGGGCCCTCTTGATGGAGGTAAAACCCTACGTCCTGCTTGATTAATATTGATGATGTGTGTTACAAGAGTAGATCTACCACGAGATCAAGGAGGCTAAACCCTAGAAGCTAGCCTATGGTATGATTGTTGTTCGTCCTACGGACTAAAGCCATCCGGTTTATATAGACACCGGAGAGGGCTAGGGTTACACAGAGTCAGTTACAATGGTAGGAGATCTACATATCCGTATCGCCAAGCTTGCCTTCCACGCCAAGGAAAGTCCCATCCGGACACGGGACGAAGTCTTCAATCTTGTATCTTCGTAGTCTTGGAGTCCGGCCGATGATGATAGTTCGGCTATCCGGACACCCCCTAGTCTAGGACTCCCTCAGTAGCCCCTGAACCAGGCTTCAATGATGACGAGTCCGGCGCGCATATTGTCTTCGGCATTGCAAGGCGGGTTCCTCCTCCGAATAATTTATAGAAGATTGTGAACACCAGGATAGTGTCCGGCTCTGCAAAATAATTTCCACATACCACCGTAGAGAGAATAATATTTACACAAGTTCAATCTGCTGACGTATTTCGTGGCGTGTCGTCACACCACTACCAAGCCTTTACTCGAATTGTTTTTATTGTACCACCTCATCGCGTTTAGCAAAGCGGTTTCCTTAGCACGTCTTGTCGAAGCAGAGATCGTGTTCCCCTTAATCTGGGATTCCCATCAATACGGACGTGGGTAACCCAACCACGCCATTGATTGCGGCGCTTGGGAGATAAGCGAGTTTTATCAGGCCGGTGGGGACGCATGTTTTCGTCCGTATATATAAGGGGATAAAGATCCAACCCTTTTACCTGCGCCTTCTTCCTCCTTGGCTTATCCATCTCTGCAAACTCGAGCTCCAGCGCCCAAGTCCGCACATCTCACCTCAACCTTCTCCAACTATGTCCGGAGCGGGAGGCAAGTGGATGGCCTCCTCCGTTACGGAGGGGCACATCCAGAAGCTGCGCAGCGCCGGATATTTGTCCAGCAACATCGCGCATCGGCTCCCCGACGAGGGAGAGCTCATCCCCACCCCCAAGCCCCATGAGAGGGTAGTATTTCTTACCCATTTCCTCCGCGGACTGGGCTTCCCACTCCATCCCTTTGTCCGGGGGCTCATGTTCTACTACGGCCTGGATTTCCACGATCTGGCCCCGAATTTCATCCTCAACATCTCGGCGTTTATCGTCGTGTGCGACGTCTTCCTCTGCATCCAGCCCCACTTCGGCTTGTGGCTCAAGACCTTCAGTGTCAAGCCGAAGGTTGTGAAGGGCAGCCAAGCAGAGTGCGGAGGCGCCATGGTGGGCAGGATGTCCAACGTTACTTGGCTTGAGGGCACTTTCATGGAAACCATTAAAGGGTGGCAATCGGGGTGGTTCTACATCACCGAGCCGCGTGACCCCGAATGGGCAGCGGCCCCCGAATTCAGATATGGCATCCCCACACGGCTCACCTCCTGGAAAGAGAGTGGCCAAACTTGGGGTGATTCGGAGGAGTTGACTGGACTCCAAGCCTGCGTCCAAAAGCTGGTGGACAAGAAGCTCAAGCTTGTCAACGTGGTCCAGGTCATGCTCATCCGCCGGATCCTCCCGTGCCAATGACGGGGCTTCAACATGTGGGAGTTCGATCCGGCGCAGCACCAGACTTTGAGCGGGCTCTTCGACACTACGTACGAAGATGTCTGGAAGGTGCTGTTCAAAGGCGCCGAGGCTCCCGCATCCGCTACCGAAGATCGCGGATTCAGCTCGCAGCGTCCGGCTGACGAGGTAAGCGATTTTGTCCTTTACGGGATGCTTGTTTTCCATAGTTTGACTCTATGCGGGATCTAAACTCCCTTTCCTTTGACAAGGCTGGCTGGCAAAGGCCGAGCAGACTATCTGTCCGGCCCCATTGCCAGAGGACCCAGAGGACGCCCGCCTAATAGGGCTGATGGCTCCGGCACCCCACGTGGTGCCGGAGAAGAAGGCCAAGAAGAAGGCCACGGGGACTCGGAAGAGTTCCCGTTTTCAGGTGCTATCGGATGACGACTCCGAGGCCGACTCCTCTCACCAAGGTGAGGAGGAGAAGAAGAAAGCCTCTCCCCTAGTGGGGGGAGGGAAGAAAAGGAAGGCCTCCCCAACGAGGGAGGCCGAAGGGTCCAAGAAGGGAAAAACTCTTCCCCCGGACTGCTCTGCCAACGCTAGTGACGACGACGAGGACTGGCCCCCAAGGGCCAAGCCCCTGGCGAGATCGTGAGTATCCGGACTCCCGAATAACTTCATGGTTTTTCTTTTTTGCCACACAGTGTCTTTCTAATGCCGCATACAACCCTGCAGTCCGCCCAAGGACGATCTTCCCGCTTCGTCGGATATGGATTCTCTTCCGACCGCCTCCACCCCCCGTGACACGGACGATGCCGAGGTGGGATCCCGGGAAGGGACCCGCCAGGAGGAGGAGGCCCCGGAGGTGTCGCAGGACAACCTCCCGGACTTTGCACCGGACTCGGCTCCGGATCCCATAGTGGCTCCGGAGTCCGGCGGGCGGCCCCTTCGTAAGAAGGGCAAGACCATGAAGCCGGCATCCTCCGTCCAACCGGAGCCGCCGGATAGCTTGCTGGAGGCGCTCAATGGCGCCTCCATCGAAGAGGAACACCACACTATTATGAGTGCGGTGATTCAGAAAGTGCGGCTCGCCAAGAGCGGGCTGTCCGAAGCCTGCAGCAGCCTTCTAACAGGCTTTGAGGTAAGGATTTTGATATATGTAAAATAGTACCGCATAGACAGTAGCCCCTAATGCTCGGTTCGGTGTTCAGAAAGAAAAGCCGGACTGAGGATCTAAAAAGATATACGCAGGAGTCATAAAAAATATGTCAATATGGGATTGCAGGCTGCGCTGCTGACCTCTGCCACACTGACTGCGGAGGTCAATACTTTGAAGGAAAGCCTCGAGCGGTCCGAGAATGAGCTCGGCCGTGCCAAGAAGCAGCTCGAGGACAAGGAAGGTGAGTAACACCTTATTAAAATTGTACCTTACAGAAAAGGATTTTGGTTGCAAAAAGAATGACAAGGATAACGTGGGTATTGCAGGGGCCACTAATGAGGTGGCTACCCTGAAGGAGGCGGTGTCCGCGGCCGAACGCAATGTGGCCGCGGAGCGCACAGAGCGAGAGAAGCAGGAGGCGCGGGTGGCGGAGGTACAGCAAGAGCTCCAGGATCTCATGAAAAAACATGAGAGCCTGGAGCATGACTCGAAGACTCGAGAGTCTGAGCTTGCAACGGCTCTTGAGAGTGCCAAAGCCGCTAAGGCCGAAGCCTACAAGGCCCTCCAAGAAATCGAGGCGTTGAAGAAAATAGCAGCGGGTAAGGCATTTTCCATGCAAAGTAAGCATGTGAGTGTTAATTACCTGTTGCTTACCTGAATTCGGAGCTCTCCAGGAGCGTTCGCAGATCTTCCTTGCAGCGTGTCCGATGCTGCCGCGTTCTACCGGGCCGAGGAGGGGAGCTCGACGGAGAAGGTCTTCTGGTCTCAGTATACTGAGGCCGGACATCCGGTGCCCCTTAGCGACCAGCTGAAGGAGCTGGTCGAGCTCCACAAGGCGGCCGAACAGGCCATGAAGGGCCTCATAGTTCGGCTGTGGCCTAAGGAGGCCATGCCTGGGAGCTACTTCGGCCTGGTGCGGCGGCTGGTGGATGCGTGCCCGTGGGTTGAAGTCATCAAGCACTCCACCTGTATTGAAGGTGCCCGTCGGGCCCTTGCCCGCGCAAAGGTGCACTGGGGTAAGATGGATGCCCAGAAGCTCATGACGGACCCGCCACCGCAGGGCAAGGAGCATCGCACGCCCGAGATGTATTATAAGAGTGTGCTGAAGGGCGCCCGCACTATTGCGGGTGAGTGCTCCAAAGATGTAATATTTGAGTAGACTCGGATTTTGTTATCCTGTGCGCTGAAAACTTAGTTCATTTGCGCTAAGCAACGCATTTTAATTTAAAATATTACCTTATGTGCGGCTGTTTATCAAATCTGAGAGATGGCAAGTCGTCGGCTTCAGCCCCCATGCCACGAGTGCTGGGGTGTTCGGGATAAATTTGAGCACTCTTGTTCCCATATTTGGGTCCATCTAGGGAGGCGCTCAACACAACGAACAAGGCAACCGGACTTATAATGCTTGAACACTCTCACTTAGCGATAGAATTCTATAATTTTAAATTTCGGCGAAGCCCCTAGTCTTCGGAAGGCCGAATTTGGGGCGCTATCCACGCCTGGGCCGGACAAAGTTGGCTCCTCGTTCTAAGCGGCATAAGTCTTTAAGGACTCGCAAAAAACCTCTCGAACAGCGACCAGCTCTCGCCTCATCATGATGGTCAATTTTAGCTTTCTCCACTGAGGCACTCGCCCAGCTCAACTGGGGCGTAATCGCAGTGGTTCTCCCAGTGCTACCTTAGCCGATACAACGGAACGTAAGGTACCAAAACATGGGAGCCGGGAAAACCCAACTATTGACCCAAGACATGATTCAGAGCCGATGCATATAATGCTATAAGTTCGGGGTGCCGCACTTGTGAAAGTGTTCGGACTTATCACACCATGATGCGGGAAACATAAGCCCCTGGTGTATTTAGCCGTACCAAAACGTACGGATGCGACATGTCACAAATGAACATATGTATAAGAGAGAAATGCAATTGGAAGCAAAAAGGTGCTGCATTACTTATTCAAGAAAAAACTGCTGTAAGTGCAGAACGATACAAATGGTGCGATAAGCAAGGGATGGGACTGTTAAGCAGGTCCCCCCCAGGGGTAGGCTGCGGAATGGTGCATAAAACAGATTTAATGCTCGTAATGGAGACCACCTGGATATTCGTTGTAGCCTTTCTCCTTCCCTGGCTGTTGCATCGTGAGTTCGGCAGGTCTGCTGCCGGACAGGGCCTCTGACGAACGGAGTCCTGTGGGTAAAAATAAAAAGAAAAGAAAAAAAGAACGACACACTTGGGAGCCCCTGGTGTGGTTAAGCCGTATTCTAGGCTTATCGTGGTCGTGCCCCTCTCCCCATGCCCATGGTATCTTCAGAGCGTAATGGTGTACGCGAAGGACCTGTCTTGACGTTTTGCAGGGGCTGGGGTTGGGGCCGCACTGCTACGCATGCTCGGAACGTGCCAGGTGGTCTTGTTGTATGTTACTCCGGTCGCGTGTAGCCGTGTCCGGTCGCTTAATGGCCGGACTCGAGAATTGCCTTAGGAGGCTGCACTGTACTTCTGCCGTGAGAGCCGCTGTATGTTCCTCCGTTCGGAGAGAGTGTTCAGTGTTTCCGTTGACCGTGATGACTCCTCGAGGGCCTGGCATCTTGAGCTTGAGGTATGCGTAGTGCGGCACCACGTTGAACTTTGCGAATGCGGTACGTCCGAGCAGAGCATGATAGCCGCTGCGGAATGGAACTATGTCGAAGATTAACTCCTCGCTTCGGAAGTTATCCGGGGATCCGAAGACCACTTCCAGTGTAACTGAGCCTGTACAATTGGCTTCTACACCTGGTATGACGCCTTTAAAGGTCGTCTTGGTAGGTTTAATCCTTGAGGGGTCTATGCCCATTTTGCGCACTGTGTCCTGATAAAGCAGGTTCAGGCTGCTGCCACCGTCCATCACGACTCTGGTGAGGTGAAATCCATCAATGATTGGGTCTAGAACCAATGCGGCGAATCCGGCATGGCGGATGCTGGTGGGGTGGTCTCTTCGGTCAAAAGTGATCGGGCAGGAGGACCATGGATTGAACTTCGGGGCAACTGGCTCCGTCGCGTATACATCCCTGAGTGCACGCTTCCACTCCCTTTTGGGTATGTGTGTTGCATATATCATGTTCACCGTCCGCACCTGTTGGGGGAAACCCTTCTGTCCTCTATTGTTCGGCGGTCGGGTCTCTTCCTTGTCATCGCTATGCGGCCCCTTGTCATTGTTTTCGGCAATTAACTTTCCTGCCTGCTTGAATACCCAACAGTCCCTATTGGTGTGGTTGGCTGGCTTTTCGCGGGTGCCGTGTATCTGGCACGAGCGATCGAGTATTCGGTCCAAATTGGACGGACCCGGAGTAGTTCTTTTGAATGGCTTTTTCTGCTGACCGGGTTTAGAGCCTCTGAATCCGGCATTGACTGCCGTATCTTCACTGTTATCGCCGTTAATGCGGCGTTTGTTTTTGTTGCGACTTGACCTGCCATCACGGTCCTTGAAATCCGGACTGCCAGAGTTTTTGCTGAGGTTATTACTGCGTGCTAGCCAGCTGTCCTCACCCGCACAGAAGCGGGTCATGAGTGATGTGAGGGCTGCCATGGATTTCGGCTTTTCCTGTCCCAGGTGCCGGGCAAGCCACTCGTCGCGGATGTTATGCTTGAAGGCTGCGAGGGCCTCCGCATCCGGACAGTCGACGATTTGGTTTTTCTTGGTTAAGAACCATGTCCAGAATTGTCTGGCCGATTCGTCTGGCTGCTGAATTATGAGGCTTAGGTCATCAGCGTCTGGTGGTCGCACGTACGTGCCTTGGAAGTTGTCGAGGAATGCGGCTTCCAGGTCTTCTCGACTCCCGACTGACTCTGCTGGCAAGCTGTTAAGCCAATGCCGGGCTGGTCCTTTAAGCTTGAGTGGGAGATATTTGATGGCGTGAAGATCATCACCGCGGGCCATGTGGATGTGAAGGATATAGTCTTCAATCCAAACCGCGGGGTCTGTTGTGCCATCGTAGGATTCAATGTTCACGGGTTTAAACCCTTTGGGGATTTGATGATCCATTACTTCGTCTGTGAAGCATAGTGGGTGTGCGGCGCCTCTGTACTGGGCGATATCACGACATATCTCGAAAGAGCTTTGTCTATTTTGTTCGGCCCGGCCGGACTTACTGTGTCCGGCACGACAGTTGTCGTCACGTATCATGGGGCGCCCACGCGATCCATAGATCGATCTTGATTGTCTTGCCTTATCCTCCAATATATCTCGCAAGTCCGGAGCGTTCCCCTGTGGCTTTGTGCTTTTCGAGCGATGCCGGGGTACGGTTCTAGTGAAGGGCCTAGGGGCCTCTCTGTCGCGACCATGGGGTGGTTGGTCAGCCGTATTGTCTGCTGGTGATGCAGGTTCATACGCCTCCTCCTCTAATCGGGGGAGCAGCTTGCGTTTAGGGTAACTTTGTCGGGGCGTTCGAGCTCATGCTCTTCGGCCGCGAGGACTTCAGTCCATCTGTCGGCTAGCAGATCTTGATCAGCTCTAAGCTGTTGCTGCTTTTTCTTGAGGCTGTTTGCCGTGGCCATAAGCCTGCGTTTAAAGCGCTCTTGTTCGACGGGATCCTCAGGCACGACGAATTCGTCATTGTCGAGGCTTGCCTCGTCTCCGGAGGGAGGCATATAATCCTCTACCTCTTCTTCTGCCGCTCTCTTATGAGGGCTGGCGTCTCCGTCCTCCTGCGCTGAATCTTGCTGGAGTGGGTTGTCTTCGGCGCTGTCCGGTGTGTTATTGTCTTCGGCGCTGTCCGGTGTGTTATTATCTCCGGTGGCGGGATTTAGAGCGGCGCCGATAACGCCGGCTCTTGGGTTGTTTCTTGGAGGGGTCATCCTCCGCTGTTGCTTCGCCATTCCCATCCTTTGGGATATCCACCATGTATATGTCATATGATGAGGTGGCTTTCCAGTGCCCAGTAGGTGCTGGTTCTTGGTCGTCTCCGGCATCGTCATCCATACCGTCAATGTCTTCGGAGTCGTAGTCTAGCATGTCGGTTAGATCGTCGACAGTGGCTACTAAGTGGGTGGTGGGTGGGCTTTGAATTTCTTCATCGTCCGCATCCCAACCATCCTGACCGCAGTCCGGCCAGGTCTCTCCTGATAACGAGAGATGCTTTAGCAAACTCAAGATGTCGCTGAAAGGTGAGTGTTGGAAGATGTCTGCTGCGGTGAACTCCATGACCGGCGCCCAATCGGATTCGATTGGAGGAGGCGCGGGAGGTTCGGAGTCCGGCAAGGAGTCCGGCACCTCAGAGTCACGAGCTTCATGAGGGACAAGGTCAGTGTTCGGCTCTATCGCCATAGAGGTTGCAGCCCCCGAGGCGGTGTCTAGCCATCCGTCCTCGATCTGCGCAGCCGGCTCCGAATTGAAGATCGGAGCGGGCTCGAGTGCGGCCTCCAGGGTACTGTCCGGCTGCAGAGCTAAATCGTGCCCGTCGTGACAGTGCGGCGCGCTTGGCTGTGGCTCGAATCCATCGAAGATCAAGTCCCCGTGGATGTCAGCCATGAAGTTCAAACTTCCAAATCTGACCTGACGGCCAGGGGCGTAACTTTCGATCTGCTCCAGATGGCCAAGCGAATTGGCCCGCAGTGCAAAGCCTCCAAATACGAAGATCTGTCCGGGGAGGAAGGTCTCACCCTGGACTGCGTCGTTGTTGATGATCGAAGAGGCCATCGAGCCTATCGGTGACGATACAGAGGAAGTCTCAATGAAAGCACCAATGTCGGTGTCAAAACCGGCGAATCTTGGGTAGGGGGTCCCGAACTGTGCGTCTAGGCGGATGGTAACAGGAGACAAGGGACACGATGTTTTACCCAGGTTCGGGCCCTCTTGATGGAGGTAAAACCCTACGTCCTGCTTGATTAATATTGATGATGTGTGTTACAAGAGTAGATCTACCACGAGATCAAGGAGGCTAAACCCTAGAAGCTAGCCTATGGTATGATTGTTGTTCGTCCTACGGACTAAAGCCATCCGGTTTATATAGACACCGGAGAGGGCTAGGGTTACACAGAGTCGGTTACAATGGTAGGAGATCTACATATCCGTATCGCCAAGCTTGCCTTCCACGCCAAGGAAAGTCCCATCCGGACACGAGATGAAGTCTTCAATCTTGTATCTTCGTAGTCTTGGAGTCCGGCCGATGATGATAGTTCGGCTATCCGGACACCCCCTAGTCCAGGACTCCCTCAGTTACCCTTTGAGGTAGTACCGCTACCCCTAGCGGTAGTACCGTGAGGTCGAGCAGTAGTACCGCTCTGTGCGGGCTGTGAGCATAAAGGTTGGATTTTTTCCCACCTATAAAAGGGCGTCTTCTTGCCCAATGAACCTTATCCTTTGAGCTCATATTCTTCCCCCATTGTTGACCTTCTTCAAGCTTGCTAACTCTCAATCCCTCCATGAATTCTTGCTAGTTTTTGAGGGAAAAGAGAGAGGAGATCTAGATCCACATTTCCACCAATCACTTTCTCCTCTATGTGAGGGGAACCCCTTGGATCTAGATCTTGGAGTTCTTGGTGTTCTCCTCCTTGTTCTTCCTCTCACTTTCCTCCCTTGCTTTGGTGGGATTTGGGAGAGGAGGACTTGGGCACTCCGTGTCCCCTTGCCATTGAATTTGGTGCATCGGTTTGAGTTCTCTACGGTGATATGTGGAAGTTAGAAGTTGAGAAGCTTATTACTCTTGGGTGCTTGGTACCCTTGAGCTTGTTCCTCTTGGGTGCTTGGGCGCCCTAGACAATTGGTGGTGTTCGGAGCTCAATCATTGTGGTGTAAAGCTCCAAGCAAGCGTCGGGATCTCCAATTAGGTTGTGGAGATCGCCCCGAGCAATTTGACGGGTACCGGTGACCGCCCCCAAGGGTTGCCAAAGTGTACGGGTTCGATGACCGCCCCAAGGGTTGCCATTTGTACGGGTTCGGTGACCGCCCTCAAGGGTCCCTTAGTGGAATCACGACATCTTGCATTGTGCGAGGGCGTGAGGAGATTACGGTGGCCCTAGTGGCTTCTTGGGGAGCATTGTGCCTCCACACCACTCCAAACGGAGATTAGCATCCGCAAGGGTGTGAACTTCGGGATACTTCGTTGTCTCCGCGTGCCTCAGTTATCTCTTACCCGATCCCCTTTACTTATGCACTTTACTTTGTGATAGCCATATTGTTTCTTGTCATATATCTTGCTATCACTTAGTTGTTTATCTTGCTTAGCATAAGTTGTTGGTGCACATACGTGAGCCCAGTTATTGTAGGTTTTGTGCTTGTCTAATTAACCGCTAGGTTTATTCCGCATTTGTTCATACCTAAACCGTAATTATTTTAAAGCGCCTATTCACCCCCCTCTAGGCTACATCCTCGATCTTTCAGCTAACCATGCATTAGTATCTGGCATAAAAAGAATTATCTCAACCTTTCAAGCTTGCGAGATCAGCGTGGTCGGCCGCTCTAAAAACGCCCTAGCCCATGAGTTGGCGGCAATGAGCCTAAGGGAGGGTGATTTCCTCTTGATTGATGCGGTTCTCAAAATATCATGGATATTATGACAACTGAATGTATTCCCACCATGGTGTAGGCTATCCATGGTTCTCAAAAAAGAAGAAGAAATGAAATGATACAGAACTTGTGTATTCATGAAAAAGGTCCTAGGAGTGTGTTTATATACTTCAATGTCACCTCCCCGGGTTATTCCGGCATGGCTGCATGGTCTCAGACACCACACCCTGCTGGGTCCTTTTGCCTTTTCTTTTGATCTCCTGATGGACGGAGTTCGCCGGCCATGCCAAGCTGATGTCGATGCCGAGCAATATCATACCATTGTCGTCATCTGTAGACTCTGTACTTGATTCATGCTGGCGTGGGAATATAATATAGGAGAGAATATCACATGGAAACCAAGTTTCAGTGGAAACTGATGAAAACCACATGGAAATGATATTTTGAAGTTTTGAAAAAATCTTTAAAAAATATGAAATGGTAATGCGTTTGGCATGTGAAAAACCACATGGAAAAGATGTTTTGAAGTCCTAAGGTCTGATAATCTATTGGCATGTGAAATTGGCAAGTTCAAACCATTGGGTAATGTTGCATGGAAAACAAAAAAAATTCTACGCACACACAAGATCTATCCATGGAGATGGATAGCTACGAGAGGGGGAGAGCATCTACATACCCTTGTAGATTGCTAAGCGAAAGCGTATATAACGTGTTTCATGTAGTCGTACTCTTCGTGATCCGATCACAATCCAACCGATCTACTGCTGAACGGATGGCACCTCTGAGTTTAGCACACGTGCGGCTCGATGACTCTCCTCCTTCCTGATCCAGCAAGAGGGAGAGGATAAGTAGATGGGATCACAACCAACATGATGGCGTGATGGTGATGGTAGTGGTGGAGCGCCGACAATGCTTCGCTAAGCGTCACCGGGACGAGGCGGTGGAACTATGGAGTAACGGGAGAGAGAGGGGCGAGAAGGGCTTTGTGTGTCCTCTTGGGGCTCCCCCTCCCCTCTATATATAGGTGGAGAGGTGTGGGAACAGACTCTCCAAACCCTTGGGCGAAGCCAAGGGGGGGGTGGTGGAATCTAGTCCTCCTTCCCTTCCATACAAAGGTGGACTTTCCACCTTTCCCAACTGCATGGGCCTTGAGGGACTTGTGTGCGCCTAGCACAATAAGGCCATGGTGCCTCCGCTCAGCCCATGCTGACCCTTGGGACGTGGTGGAACCCTTGGTGGACTTTCGAACTCCTATGAAAGTTTCTGGCACCTTCTGGAAGCTTCCCGGTACAATACCGAAAAAACTGAAACTTTTTCCGGAAACCTGAAAACTTTTTCCATAAACCTGAAAACAACTTTCCGGAAACTCTAGCGTCAACGGACGTTAAGCATGCAACCCTGCGGGTTCGGGAATCATGTAGTCATGACCGAGATACCTCTTCATGAAGGAAATATGCCCCAGAGGCAATAATAAAGTTGTTATTTATATTTCCTTATATCATGATAAATGTTTATTATTCATGCTAGAATTGTATTAACCAGAAATTTAGTACATGTGTGAATACATAGAGAAAACAAAGTGTCCCTAGTATGCCTCTACTTAACTAGCTCGTTAATCAAAGATGGTTATGTTTCCTAACCATGGACATGTGTTGTCATTTGATAAACGGGATCACATCATTAGAGAATGATGTGATAGACAAGACCCATCCATTAGCTTAGCATTAGTATCGTTACAGTTTTATTGCTACTGCTTTCTTCATGACTTATCACTACGAAAAAAATACAGTTTTGTGATGATACGTGGTTGTCACAGTAGGTCACGTTTTCTGTCAGGCATGTACATCCATGATGATTTTATGATAGAATCAAGATAGTCATACCTGTGCTGTCGTAGAAGTGTTCCATGACATTACCAAAATTATCATCATGGAAGTGTCCACTTCCATGACGATAAATCACGCGTCATAGAAGTGCTCTCGTCAAGGGTGACCGACACGTGGCATCCACCATAACGGAACGCCGTTAAGCTATCGAGTCCGGTTTTGGATCCGACAACCCGTTCACAACCCCAACGAATGGGTGTTTTCCACGTATAAAATCATCATTGGCTGGAGGAAACACGTGTCGGCTCACCGTCGGGACAGATGTCATCCACTCATTGGACAAAAGGCGCCTATGATACGTCGACACGTGGCACGGTCCAACAGAGGCCCATTCCTGTGAAAAGGCCAGCCCGTTTGACTTGGTCAAAAGGTGGCGGGCCGGCCCACTGAAAGCCTGTTAACGGCCTATTTGCACATAGCCCATTTATAGCCCACTAACCCAGGGCCCGTTACGACCTATCCGAATTAGGCCCAGTAGCGTCATATGGACCGTCCAATATGATTCCAGCCCGTTTTAACTTCCGGACCATGTATGGCCCATGACGTCTTTCGGCCAATATGAGGCCCTTTGTAACTCTTGGCCCATTAACGGCCCGTGGTGAAACTGGCCCGTAATGAACAGTGTATCACTTTATACCCATTAACGACCCATTATTCCATTGGGCCATTTCCAGCCCATGTTATCTTTCGGCCTTCTCAGGGCCCATTTATTCTTGGGCTCATTTCCAGCATTCGGTTACTTACGGCCCGTTACTGTCATTTTCTGCTTGTGGGCCAAATTCAGTCCGTTGTTACAGTCGGCCCGTCTGTGGCCCGTTAATACATTGGGCCGTTTTCATAGCACCATCAAATATGGCCTATTAACGACGGCCCATTATGTCGGCCCATGAACGGACGATTCAAACTCTAGCCCATTTACGGCCATAATGCAGTCTGTTATTGGCCCATGTTTGGCCAATCGATCATACGACCCATATAAGGCCCATTAATGATACGGCCCGTAGAAGGTCCATTGTGTCTATGGCCCGTAGAAGGCCCATTATTTCTACGGCCGGTAGGAGGCCCAGTGTCACTACAGTAAATATGTAGCCCATGGTTATTGTGGCCTAGTTTTAAAAAATAGGTTATTGCGGCCACTAGCAAACCGCAGAAAAAGAACTGCACTAACTACAAGCAAACAAATAAACAAGACAATAAGGAAATAAATAAGCAATCAACTTACGCTAGGCTATCATGGCTATTACACATATTACATCCACTGGTCATCAAAGTTCGCCACCAGTACAAATATAGGGAAGAAAGCAGCATATCATATACACTGGTTGTCAAAGTTGGCGACCAGCACAAATAAACGCCGCGGAAAAACATATCCAGAACTGAAACCACTTCAGAAGATCTCAAGAAACAATATCCTGGGTACATATAATGCTGGCAAGATGCTTAGCAAGCTTATTAACTTTCTCTTGTTTGGCGCTTAAATCCTCCAGCGCTTGCTATTGCACCAGGAAGTATGCATCTGAATTCTGCAGGGACTTCCTCAGTCCTTCAACTTCCTGTCGTAGCACATCTGATTGATGTCTTTCAACTTGAAGTTGAGACTCAAGAAGAGGAACTGATTCAGGTAGCGAGTTCGAAGAGCTTGTGCCAGCAATAGTGGCAAGTAACTTGAACACTACACCAAGACATGACTTTTGGGTTCTCTCACTGTCGTCATGATAGTTTTTATCAGCTTTCATGGAGACCAACAGGGATGTATCACTATCTTGAACCTTATCTGCATTACTTCCTTTACCATTGCATAACAGAGTACCGTTCTCCAATATTTTGTCCGCATTCTAAAAGAGAAAGAAGCAAACACATCACAGGTTTACCATGTTGTATATGAAACTCATTTTGGTAAATGACTTTAGTAGTAAAGTGGACAGGATAACAACATGAAACAAACATATATCTATGTACCATGGTCACTTTATGGTCTATATCATTCTAGTTTTTGTTGCCAAATCAAGATAGAGACATAATTCAAATAATATTTGTTCAAGACAAAGCATAATAGACAGAATATAAGTGTGGGAAACTATAGAGCAATTGATATGGCTCAAGTGGCATTGAGACAATTTTTGGATTGCCCTGATCTTTCACCACGCGCCAACAGTTGTACTAGCAGAAGTAATCTTGCAGGAAAAAGAAAATGCAATGGATGTTGTTGGAACCGGAAGAGATTGTGGATGTGTATGTGGAGGAGACTAGTAGCAGACTAGATGGATGGATGGATTGTAGAGATGAACAGCAGCTGGAAGATGTACGTGGTAGTAGTAGTACTAGTATAGATGCAGGGGATTAAGCTAATGGCGATTAGCGGCAGCGACGGCGACAGAGTAATTAGCAGATGGATAATAAGCACTAGTAGAAGTATATGGAGAAGAACGGGAAGCTAGATCGACCCTTGTAGATCAAGAATCAAACCGGGACTTGTGCCTTGACGATCGACGTCGCCCAAACACATGCAATGATCAAACCCTGATTTGGGAATGCATGAGCACAGATACACGGGCATCGCTAGATGCATGTTCTGAGTATTTTTACCTAAACTAAAACCTGAACCTAGACAAAGCTGCACCCCTTGCTTATATAGGTGGTGCGTAACATCTGGGCTAAGCCCGACCTAGACTAGGACACGATGAGGACTCCTCATCAATTACAAGTTGTAAACTAGGAAATCTGAACAAACTAGGAAAAATAAATAAAAAGACACACATACGTATACTTGCATGTATGGTTGCTAGGTCAAAACTAAAATGAACTTGATGGTGCAGCCTTCAAACTTTCATTCTGCTAGCTACGTTGAAGTATTGACAAGGTGTTTTGAATGTGGGCTTCACTTCTTCCTAAGGCACAAGCGTATCATATGGAACAGGCTTCACACCTAAGATCCCCCTCTGTTCTGTAGCACACATGATCTTTTTATGATGTAGAGCGGGAACCACATACTTTTGCATCTTGCTTTCATAGCGAGCCCCTCGATTGTCTGATATTTTACTTGACAGTAACGGTGGAACGACAAGAGCACTTGTGTTGTCCATATCATCCTCTCCCCCTTTAAGCGTAACCGTCCTCGGTTTCGGGGTACTCTTCAAAAAATCCTTGTATACAAACACATGATCAATCTTGATAGCATTGTTACCCATATGCTGCAGCACCCGTTTGATGCCAACATCTCGGAACACATAAGTGTTAGACCTCCCCTCATGTATAGCATTGCGATCATATTGCCACGGACGACCCAATAGCAACTGACACACATCCATTGGCACAACATCGCAAATCACCTCATCATAATACGTGCCAATATTGAACTTTACGCGTACCTTGTGAGTCACCTTCAAACGTCCGGAGTTGTAGAACCACTCAATGCAATGTGGCTACGGATGTGGCCATGCCTTCAGTCCTAAAGCATCCCCCACACGCTTGCTTATGATATTGGTGTAGCTTCCTCCATCAATAATCAACTTGCAACACTTGTTTTTGATCTTGCATTGTGACTGAAATTTTTTCCACCGCTATCCCGAACTTGGAATTTGATCCTCTTTAGCTCGCTGCACCTTGATGCATGGCAGATCATCATAATCTAAAGGATAGCACATGATAGGATTAGATTCACTTTCCCCTTCCTTGGGCTCATCAGACTCTGAGTCAATTTTGTCTTCGGAAACATATCCATCATTAACAAGGAGCACTCTCTTCTTGTTCAGACATTCAATGCGTTTGTGTCCCCTACCTCCACATGTGTAACAAACAATCTCACTAGTATGCATAACAGACTGCACACTTGAATCAGACCTTGAAGTCACTTTGCTCGAGCTAATAGGTTCTTTGCTTATCTCCTTGTGATTAGTAGTAGCTAACCTATAGGGTGAACCTGACTTGACATTATCATCATCATGTGAATAGGATCGCCTCCCCATGCTGGAATTGGTGTGGCCCTTGGAAACTTGCTTTGCCATGACCCACTGTTCGGCACGCTCTGCTTGATGAAGAAGCTCTTGCATATCATTATACTGCATCAAATCAACACGGTCGCGTATATCTTCATTCAGCCCCTCAAAGAAACGTGTCATGGTTGCATCATCTGACTCATGCACATTAGTTTTGATCATCAAAACTTGCATCTTTTGGTAGTACTCATCCACCGGCATGGCTCCTTGGACAAGACGATGAAGCTTTGTGTGCTGCTCCTTCTAAAAATAAGCTGGAACAAAGTGAGCATGCATTGTACGCTTCATCTCACGCCATGATTCCGGCCGTGTGTCATTACGGTTGAGTTGATCCCACCAAATTAATGCATAACCTGAAAACTCAAGAGAAGCAAAACGAATCTTCCGTTTCTCAGAGTAACGGTGGTTATCAAAAATCTGCTCCACACGCATATCCCACTCAAGATACTCCTCGGGACCGGCCTTGCCTGTGAACGAAGGTATAGTAATTTTTATTCTACCAATACCTCCGTCCTCGTCCTCATCGCGACGCCGCCTTGGTCCATCATCACAGGGACGAGCATCCTGTCATGGTCGGTGAGGCAAGTCGCCGCGAGCATCAGCACCATCCTCGGACTCAGCATCGTTGTCGTTGTTGGCAACGTCCACGTCACGGACGTGTAGAGGTGCTCGCTGCTGCAGGGCATGTTGTGCCCTCGCTGGAGCAGCCGCGCTGGTTGCCCTTGCCTCTAGGCGACGGAGGGCTGCCTGCATGGCCTGGAACCTGTCGGTCACCGTCTCGTCGAGGGCCTTCATGCGGTTGTCGAAGTGCTGGTATGTAGCCTTGAACATAGCACGGACACCAGGGTCCAGATCGGGACCATATTGCGGTGGCCCGTCATCCTCCCGCACCTCATCCTCGTCACGCTTGCTTGTGGTTGACATCGCGCGTAGTGATAAACCTGGTGCTCTCTGATACCAACTGATACGGCTCAAGTGGCGTTGAGACAATTTTTGGGTTGCCCTGATCTTTCACCACGCGCCAACAGTTGTACTAGCAGAAGCAATCTTGCAGGAAAAAGAAAACACAATGGATCTTGTTGGAATCGGAAGAGATTGTGGATGTGTATGTGGAGGAGACTAGTAGCAGACTAGATGGATGGATGGATTGTAGAGATGAACAATGGCTGGAAGATGTACCTAGTAGTAGTAGTACTAGTATAGATGCAGGGGAGTAAGCTATTGGCGATTAGCGGCGGCGACGGCGACAGAGTAATTAGCAGATGGATAATAAGCACTAGTAGAAGTATATGGAGAAGAACAGGAAGCTAGATCGACCCTTGTAGATCAAGAATCAAACCGGGACATGCGCCTTGACGATCGACGTTGCCCAAACACATGCAATGATCAAACCCTGATTAGGGAACGCCAAGCACAGATACGCGGGCATCGCTAGATGCATGTTCTGAGTATTTTTACCTAAACTAAAACCTGAACCTAGACAAAGCTGCACCCCTTGCTTATATAGGTGGTGCATAACATCTGGGCTAAGCCCGACCTAGACTAGGACACGATGAGGACTCCTCATCAATTACAAGTTGTAAACTAGGAAATCTGAACAAACTAGGAAAAATAAATAAAAAGACACACATGCGTATACTTGCATGTATGGTTGCTAGGTCAAAAC
This sequence comes from Triticum dicoccoides, assembly GCF_002162155.2. Taxonomy (NCBI): domain Eukaryota; kingdom Viridiplantae; phylum Streptophyta; class Magnoliopsida; order Poales; family Poaceae; genus Triticum; species Triticum dicoccoides. Next base: position 677,371,384 of record NC_041381.1, on the reverse strand, counting down.
TAAAATGAACTTGATGGTGCAGCCTGCGAACTTTCATTCTGCTAGCTACGTTCAAGTATTGACAAGGTGTTCTGAATGTGGGCTTCAGTTCTTCCTAAGGCACGAGCGTATCATATGGAACAGGCTTCACACCTAAGACCCCCCTCTGTTCTGTAGCACACATGATCTTCTTATGACGTAGAGCGGGAACCACATACTTTTGCATCTTGCTTTCATAGTGAGCCTCTCGATTGTCTGATATTTTACTTGACAGTAATGGTGGAACGACAAGAGCACTTGTGCTGTCCATATCAGCAATAACAACACTTGTAATGTGCATGACATGAGAAATAACTGTTTATTCAATTCAAACTGAAATCAACATAGAGCATGTTACAATAGCAAACTAGTTAAAAAAATAGGTTTAAAACATACCTGTTGCGCCATTGGAGTTCAATTCCATCCTTCAAATTTGAAAATAGTTGGTATGAGTAAATATAGTACTGCAAGAGCAAAGGAGTATGAACCATAGCTACAGAACTTGACCTGAGAACAAATCTTCTTCTCCTTTAAGCGTTGAGTTGGGATTCGGAGTGGTGGTCCACGCGCTTTGGGCACTGCAGTTTCCTTACTAACTGCTCGTGTTTGGGTGCTCTATGGTGGAGACGGTGCTGTGTCAACTGGAACTGGGTTACTATCTGCCGGGGATGGTGTCGTGGAATTAACACGTCAGATGTCCTTAGTGTTAGGACTTAGTCGCGAGGCCAACGCATCTATGTGGTAGCTTGAGAGGGGTTGATCGGGACGAGAGATGCAACACACAAGACAAGGATTTAGATAGCTTCGGGCCCCGGGAAACATCATCCGGTAATAGCCCTACATGCTGTTTGTGACTAGGTCTCATTATGCTCATAGGAGTCGCCGTAAATCGGCTCTCCTCTCGTTGTATCTAGCCCTAGAGATTGTTTCTTGCTCGTCCCCCTTTGGGGAGCCCTACACCTCCTTATATATGCTGAAGGGGTGGGTTACATGACTAGTCCTAGTAGGATTAGGACTACTCTATTACAAGTGGAGTCCTAGTCTTGCTTCCTTTGTAGAAAAATATTCCTTGCGCTTTCCTCATAAATCGGCCCACCATAGCGTGATCCGGCCTTCCATAAACCGTCCTTCGGGCCATCGGGTCTTGTCGCTGCTCTGACCCGCCCGCCGTATTACCAATGAATCGTAAACCGCCAGGTCCAAGTGGGTCGCTAGTGAATCGCCAAACTCTAGCCGGGTCATACATCCGGCGGTTTATACCACGAGGTATATCCCCGACATTAGCCCCCAGTTTAATTTGGATTCATCCATGTTAGACTAATCTGCAACATAAACACAAGAACAAATTTGTCGGGTTGTGCTCCGGTTTAAATATTCTTGTAAACCGGCACTTGATCATCCTTAAATCCTTGTCATTTCTTCCTTCTATAAATTCTGAGTCAATAGACCAGTTTCATAATCGATTTTCTTGTAGAAGATATTTTGTAAATAAATGATCCATTTGAATTGGCCTTCAATGCTCTGACTTTAACAAAAATATTAGTCTCTGAAATATTTCAACTGATATCCAGCCGACTTGAAGATGTAAAACTTGCTGGTTTATGATTACCACCATTGTCGGGTTATAAAAACTGATAATTCTGGGTCATGATTGTTGCCGATGCCGGTTCATGATTATTGATGACGCCGAGTCAATCCGGTTTGCTCAAAAGAGAAAATTTGAAAATAGTTCTTTGGTAATAATATAATAGTTGTAGCCCCCAAGTCTTGAGCAGAACAAAGTGATGGCTTAAGACTTGCTTCAATATAGATACTGCCACTTAAGAAGAAATCCATGTTGTTCATCCCAGTCACTTAGTAAAAACTGAGTACTCCATATTATGTAGCCCCCAAGTGCCGGGTTGTCATGCTTGCAGCAACCTGGGACTTGTAATTGTCTTATACTCATAAAAACTTCAACTAGTGTAGCCCCCAAGGGCTGGGTCATTATGCAATAATGAGCAGGGACTTTGTAGGTATAATCATGTAGATTTGAGTAATGATGTGTAGCCCCCAAGGGCCGGCTTAGTAAGATAATATATAGCTGGGACTTGATATATACTTCAATGAAAATAACATCATATGATGTAACCCCCATCATGGGACTTGAATCCACATCCGCAAGGTTAAGAGCCTTGTGCTTTTCCAACTAAGCAGTGGACCCTTCAATATAATGAATAAAAAACTTTGTACCTTGAATTGTTGACAGGAGCAATTGGTAGCCCCCAAGGGCCGGCTCATTACGATGTGATGAGTCGGGTCTTCAATAAGGTGAGAAAACAATGACTTTGCATTAGCCCCCAAGTGTCATGGTGCATGCTTGCAGCGACATGAGACTTGTGTATTTGATGTAATCTCAACTTAAATAATGTAGCCCCCAAGTGCCGGATCGTAAGCCTGCAGCGACTCGGGACTATTCCCTCCATTGTAGAATAAATCATATCCATTGATAAAATAACAGCCATTGCGCTGAAGCGACTTTGAAAACCTCAATCATAATATTGGTTATTGATAACTGAGGGAGTCCTGGATTAGGGGGTGTCCGGATGACCGGACTATGACCTTTGGCCGGACTCCCGGACTATGAAGATACAAGATTGAAGACTTCGTCCCGTGTCCGGATAGGACTTTCCTTGGCATGGAAGGCAAGCTTGGCGATATGATATGAAGATCTCCTCCCATTGTAACCGACTCTATGTAACCCTAGCCCTCTCCGGTGTCTATATAAACCGGAGAGTTTTAGTCCGTAGGACGAACAACAATCATACCATAGGCTAGCTTCTAGGGTTTAGCCTCTCTGATCTCGTGGTAGATCAACTCTTGTACTACCCATATCATCAATATTAATCAAGTAGGAGTAGGGTTTTACCTCCATCGAGAGGGCCCGAACTTGGGTAAAACATCGTGTCCCTTGTCTCCTGTTACCATCCGCCTAGACGCACAGTTCGGGACCCCCTACCCGAGATCCGCCGGTTTTGACACCGACATTGGTGCTTTCATTGAGAGTTCCTCTGTGTCATCACCGTCAGGAAGGATGCCGCACCCCGTCTTTAAAGGCGGCGCTGTTGCTAAAGGAGCTTTGGCTGTCGGCCAAACTCTCCGGCTAGGCAGTTTTTTGATGACCGCCTGTTCGACCGCCGCGCCGACGATGACCTCTCGGGTCATCGAAAGTAATCTCCACGTCAGCTCGGAACTTGCCGAGCAGTTAGATCCGACGTAGCTCTCTTCCCTAAATGAGCTCTTGGATCGCATCGCCGCCCTGGGAGTCGCTACAGATTACGGCCAGATTGGGCTTAAACCCGATCAGAGAGAGATTGACTCTCCCCAGGTCACCCACCATGTTGAAGTGATGGAGGAACAACACGACGAATCTTCGCCCATCCTAAGGACCAGATGTGTCCGGATTCCTGATCCCTCCAAGCCGGACATCCACGGAGGGGAGGACATCGCCCAAGCCCTGAACCTAAAGTCAGGCAGCATGCATGATTCATTGAATAACGTCCAAGAAAACAAGCTTCCGAGTTCGGAAATTTCTTGGCCCCTGAGTCTTAGATCAGGCGAGGTTCCGGATTTAAATCCACCCGCCCACACAAATATAAGGGATCTATCCCAAATTCGGCAAGAGCCCTGGGAAACAGTACACCATTACTGGGCCAGATTCCTCCTGGTTAAGAACATGATAAAGGACTGCTGCGAGAGGGATGCAATTTCATTCTTCTGTAACAACTGCACGGACATCGGAATCCTCAACTCCATAAGTCCTATGTCCGTGATTCGCGGGGACTTGATCTTCGACGGATTCTAGCCACGGCCGAGCGTGCCGCACTGTCACGATGGGCATGATCTAGCTCTGCCGCCGGACAACGCCCAGAGCGCCACTCAGGTGTCCGCTCCGACCATTAGCTCGGAGCCGACTGCGCCAGTCGGGGACGGACGGTTGGACGCCGCCCCAGGAGCCGCAATATCTACGGCGAAAGAGCCGAATACCATGCTAGTCCTTTGCGAGGTCTGTGACTCCAAGGTGCCGGACTCCTTTCCGAACTCCGAATCTCCTGCACCCCTTCCAATCGAACCCGATTGGGCTCCGATCGTGGAGTTCACCGCCGCGGACATCTTTCGGCACTCGCCCTTTGGCGACATCCTGAATTCACTAAAGTCTCTCTCTTTGTCAGGAGAGCCCTGGCCGGACTATGGTCAGCGAGGTTGGGACGCGGACGACAAAGAAATTCGATCCCCGCCCACCATCCACTTCATAGCCACTGTCGACGATCTAACTGACATGCTCGACTATGACTCTGAAGACATCGACGGTATGGATGCCGATGAAGGAGACAATCGAGAACCAGCGCCTATAGAGCACCGGACAATCACCTCATCACACGATGTATACATGGTGGACACACCTAAAAGAAGCAACGACGAGGATCAAAAGGGTGCAACCAGGGATTGTTCCCTCGAAAAACAATCAAAGCGGCGGCGTAAGCGCCACGCCAAGCCCCACCTCGACAGAGACCCAGCCATAGAGCAGGGCGAATCAACGGAAGACGAACATGCCATCGAGCAACCGTCCAAACAGGGCGGACAAACCTAACAATCTGTCCCCAACAAAGATAATAGTCCAGACGACCTCACGCCGGACAAGTCACTGGAGCACCAGAACCTCCACCAAAGGCTCGTCGCCACTGCGCGTAGCTTGAGAAAGCAGAAGCGGAAGCTCAAAACAGCGGAAGACGCACTCAGAATCAGATGGGGCAAAGTACTCAATACCACACATGAGTACGGCAACAGTCATCACACAAAGAGCTATCCGAAGCGGAAATTACTACCGGAATTTGATGAAGAGGCCTTAGAGCCCCCACAGTCAAAAAACAAGGAAGCCACCAGGTCGGATAGACGACCCCACGATCGACCTCAAGCGACAAAGGGCGCCGCACTCAATACGGCACGTGACCCGCCCAAGGATTCGCATCAAAAAACTGGTCCAACCAGGTCCATCTACATGCCAAGAAAGCAAGCTCCAGTGAGCACCGCAACACAAAAAATACCAGAACATCGCGGCACACCTACGTACAGGGGCGCCGCAAATCCCCTATGTTTCACGGATGAGGTACTGGATCATGAATTTCCAGCGGGGTTCAAGCCCGTAAACATAGAAGCATACGACGGAACAACAGACCCTGGAGTCTGGATCGAGGATTATATCCTCCACATACACATGGCCAGAGGAGATGACCTTCACGCCATAAAATACTTACCCCTTAAGCTCAAAGGGCTAGCCCGACATTGGCTTAAAAGCCTTCCCGAAAACACCATAGGAAGTTGGGAAGAGCTCGAGGATGTTTTCCGGGCAAATTTTCAAGGGACCTATGTCCGACCTCCGGATGCAGACGATCTGAGTCATATAACTCAACAACCCGGAGAGTCAGCCCGGAAACTCTGGAACAGATTTCTTACTAAAAAGAATCAGATAGTCGACTGTCCGGACGCCGAAGCCATAGCAGCTTTCAACATAGCGTCCGAGACGAATGGCTCATCAGACACCTCGGCCAAGAAAAGCCAAGAACAATGGCCGCATTAACAAGCCTCATGACCCGCTTTTGCGCAGGAGAAGATAGCTGGTTGGCGAGAAGCAGCACCAGCAACTCGAGTACATCCGAACTCAGAGATGGAAACGGGAAACCGCGCCGTAACAAAGAACAGCGCCGGATCAAAAATAATAGCCCGATGAGCACGACAGTCAACGCCAGATTCAAAAGCTCTCGGCAAAATCAGAAAAAGCCGCCCCCCAAAGATGACAGGGACGAGCTATCTAACCTCAACAAAATCTTGGACAAAATATGTCAAATCCACAGTACTCCTGGGAGACCTGCAAACCACACCCACAGAGATTGTTGGGTCTTCAAGCAGTCCGGCAAACTCAACGCCGAACACAAGGGGCTCGACACACCAAGCGAGGATGATGACGCACCCCACAAGCAGAACACCGGAGAACAAAAGAAGTTCCCACAAGAAGTCAAAACAGTAAATTCACTTCAGGTGACAAAAGGGAAAACAGAACAGCGCCTACGAAGATACACGCCATACGGCCTGCCCCGCAGGAGCACCGCCACTGGTTGTTACAACCAATCACCTTCGATCATCAGGATTACTCCAGAGGTATCCGGAACGCAGGCTGGACTGCTTTGGTCTTGGATCCGGTTATTGACGGACTCTAATTTACACAAGTCCTAATGGACGGCAGCAGTGACCTAAACCTGTTATATCAGGACACAATCCGCAAACTGGGGGTAAACCCAGCAATAATTCGCCACGGCAACACTTCCTTTCAAGGAGTCACGCCGGGCCCAGATACCCAGAGTATGGGTTCCCTTTCATTAGAAGTCATGTTCGGCTCACCTGACAACTTCCGAAGCGAAAAGCTAGCCTTCCACATCGCCCCATTCATAAGTCGCTATCAAGCGCTATTGGGACGTGAAGCTTTCGCCCGCTTTAATGCAATACCGCATTATGCATCCCTTACACTTAAAATGCCCGGTCCACGAGGCATCATCTCATTAAAGGGAAGTATCAATCGATCCCCGAAGTACGGATAATGGTGTGGCCGCCTTGATAGCCGCACACTAATCCTGCTTTACTACCCCGGACACGGCTTGACGAGTCCGACGTAAAACATACAAATGCTTAATAGACGGATAACCCTGTACAAGGGGCTCCGCGTGTTTACACCAGGAGACAATACGGCTCAACTTTACTCATGTCTCTGTATTATATTTTGTTTATTTTAATTTCTCGCATGATTATTTTTCACTAAGTTCCTCTCTTTCGCAGACGAACACCGTGCTACGCCCGTCCAGGATACGGCACAATGGAGACACAGGCGCAGACGTGCAGTAGGGACCAGTTTTAAGGATTCTTTTCAGATTAAGACCCTGCGTAAACCTTTTTTACCGTCTCTTGTTGGTAACATCCCCCGGTTTTTGCTATAACCGAGGAGGAGGCTGGCGTCTTGGCATGTGGCCACGCCAGAATTTTGCGTGTTCCTGGGCACCAGGGGCTTCTTACCAAGGGCTTTTGTCCGGCCCATTTTCATAAAGACCGAATACCTTAGGGAGTGTTCAACGTCGCGAGTTTTGCCTTATATGCATCAGCTCCGAATCATGTCTTTGGTCAAATGTTGGGTTTGCCCGGCTCCTGTGTTTTGCTGCCTTACGTTCCGCTCTATCGGCTAAGGCGGCACCAGGAGAACTACTGCGACTGTGCCCCGGTTCGGCTAGGCGAGCACCTCAGTAGAGAAAGCCGAAAACTGACTGTCATGATATAGCGAGAGACTGGTGAACCACTCGATGACTTTCGGAATCTTTAGGATTCCTCCGCATTAATGAAGGGCCTCTTCCCGGTCAGGCACACACGCACCCTGAATTCGGGCGAGCGCGGTGCCCCTAGGGGCTATTAAGTAGCCCCACCGTCAAACTCCTATGGCTAAGTGAAAGTGATAAAGCATTATAGTCCGGTTGCCTAGTTCGCTGCGCTATCACCTCCTTTATAGGACCAAGACGTTGGATTAAGTGTGAAAAGGCGCCTTTTTGCAAACACCCCCGCATAATATGTGTGGGGCCTGAAGCCAATGACTGCCATCTTTCAGGTTATATACCCATATACATTAACGGCCGCACAGGAGATATTATATTTCTTGTAAGCACAAGTATAAAAAGCTTTTATATTCTATCAAAATATTTGTTCTACAATAGCACATGCTACTCGAACACAACATCCTTCGAGCACTGCGGCTCTATTAGACGAACGCCCTGCAGAACTTCCCCAAAGTAGTGCTTGGCAGGTACTCGGCTTTCGTCCGAATCCTGGGATGCAACAACACTGGCCTTCATATCCGCCCAGTATGTTTTGACACGGGCAAGAGCCATCTGAGCACTCTATGCACGCCGACCTCTTCATTGCATCAACATGCGACACCGAACCAAGGAACTGCTGCACCAAGCTAAAATAACTCTTCGGCTCTGGCTCTTCCGGCCACAGACGACTCGCAACATACCTCATGGCGAGTCCGGATAACCTGTTCAGCTCCGCCTAGGCGGCCAAACAGTCGGATACTGAAAGTGGGCGTTCTGGATTGTGGAACTGCGACCAAAAAAGTTCTTCCAATTCATGGTCACCTTGACCCCGGAAGTGTTCGGTCGCGTGTGCCGCACTCGCTGCCAAATCCAGATAAGTGTTCTCTGCACTCCACTGCCGGTCTAACGGAGCATACTTAGGATCCCAAACTTCATCCGCAGCATATAGGGCTTTCCAGCCGTGATATCTCCGGCCTGATGTAGCTCCTCCTTCATAGCTCTCATTGCAGAGCGAGTATCCTTGGCCTCGGCAGTGATCTTTTCAAGGTCCTTCTGAGCCGCCCTATCTTCTCGTTCAAGAAATTTACAATGGTCGGCAGCATCCTTCAAATTTATAGCCATCTCGGCTATTACTTTCTTGCTCTGGCAGTGAGCAGTCTGTTCGGCTTTTAGCTCTTCAGCCGCCTTAACGACAGCCGCATCACTTTTCCTTGCTTGCTCCTTGCTCGGGCAAGTTCCACCCGAAGGTTCTCCACGGCAGCAGCACCATCTACATTAAGCACATATCTTATAAGGCACGAGCATCGAACTCCTCTTATCAGATGCCTTTGGAACATACCTTGTGCCTCGTCTAGCCGCTTATTTACAAGCACGATGTCGACATCTGCTACGTCAAGTTGTCGCTCTAGCTCGGCAGATTCATCAGTCCGGCTAGCCACCGAACACCTCGCCACCTTCATAAAAAAGGTGACATATTATACCTGGGGTTATGATCCTCTGTGCGCCGTCACTTTTGACAACACACAGAGTCTCAGGGGCTACTATTTATACAGGGCGCATTTTATATATGCGGCTCTACCAAAAGGGTCTGGACTTGGAGAAGCCATCCGAGACGACACCTCGGGGTCGCCTGCCTCGTGAGACGGTGCAGCTAGGGGAGGCGTTTCGCTCTCCATCATCTCCGAACGAAGATCCCCTGAAGATGAGCTCTGCCGAGAAGGGTTGAGATCCGAACTGCAAGGTAATATTTCAGTTATCTTCCTCAGAAATAAAACAGGGATGTCACTAATTTTGGAACCCCTCTCTTTACTTACGGCTCGGGGAGAGCTGATCCCCTTGGGGGCGCAATGCGGCCGGGGCATTCTACGGTGCCGAAATCACTGGGGAAGATTCCTTCCCCCGTTTTGAGGCCACCCCCTCCGGGTCTTCAGAGGCAGTCCTTTTCTTTCCCTGGTTGGGGGAATTCTCGATTCCTCCCTTCCTGACAGCCTCCTTCGCGGAGGCGGTATCTCCTTGGTTCCCCTCTTCGCCTTCTGCCGAAAGCACAATCTCGAGCATCCTGGTTAACACGGGATCCGGCGTGGTCTCAGGCAGGGGGGCTGGACACCTGATAAGCTTTGCCTTCGCTATCCGCTCCTGTTCAAAGGATAGCTCTATTAAGGGCAATTTTATGATGAAAATACGGATGGCATGTCCAAATACGGGGCTACTTACTTGAGCATCCGGGCGATTGCAGCTCAGACCTGCGTCCTCGGACGAGTCCAGACACCTTGCTTGTGATCCGAAGAACAATTTGTACATCTCCACGGGCGTCGTGCCCATAAAGTGTTGGAGGACTCGTGGTCCCTCCGGATTAAATTCCCGCAGGCGAAGAGGGCGACGTTTGCAGGGCAGCATGCGATGAATCAGCATAACTTGCACCACTACGGTCAAATTGATATTTCTTGCTAGGAGATCTCGAATGTGGCCCTGCAGCAAGGGCACGTCTTTGGACGGCCCCCAGATAAGCCCTTCATTGACCCATGATGCTAGCCGTGGTGGGGGACCTGAGCGAAAAGCAGGTGGCGCCACCCATGTGGTGCCCCTGGGGGCTGTGATGTAAAACCAGTCCCGTTGCCATAAGCCGAACTCCTCTTGGAAAGAGCCCTCGGGACATGGAGCGTCGACCATCTTGCTTATGATAGCTCCTCCACACTCAGCGTGCTGCCCCTCGATCATCTTTGGTTCCACCTTGAAGGTTGTAAGCCACAATCTGAAGTGAGGAGTAATATGGAGGAAGGCCTCACACACGACAATGAACGATGAGATTTGGAGGATGGACTCCGGAGCTAAGTCGTGAAATTCCAGCCCGTAATAAAACATAAGCCCTCTCACGAAGGGATCAATCGGGAAGCCTAGCCCCCAAAGGAAGTGAGATATGAACACCACACTCTCGCCGGGCTGGGGAGTGGGAATGTCCTGCCCTTGAGCAGGCAGCCTATGCGAGATTTCGCCGGTTAGATACCTGGCATCTCTCAGCTTTCGCACGTCTTCTTCCGTAACGGAGGAAGGCATCCACTGGCCTTGAAGGTCGGAGCCGGACATCATCGAAGGTCCGAAGCGCCTAAAACTGGAGCTTTGGGTGTTGGAACTCAAGGCGAGGGGCGGATTCGATTGAATTGAAAAGAAAGGAGTGGAGCCTTGGTCTCTTTATAAAGAGGTTGAATACCAAGAGCCCTCCCCGTAACCGTTTGGGACTCGCTTTCAATTAGGGAGTCATACCAAAGGCACGGTTGGGTTACCCACGCTCGTATTGATGAGAATCCCGGAATAAGGGGACACGATCTCTGCCTTGACAAGACGTGCCAAGGAAACCACCTCGCTAAACGCGCTGAGGTGGAACAGTAAAATGATTCGAATAAAGGCTTGGCTGTGGCGTGATGTCACGCTGCGGAATACATCACCAGATTAGATTTGGTGCAGATATTATTCTCTCTACGGTGGTATGTGGAACTTATTTTGCAGAGCCGGACACTATCCTTGTGTTCAACATCTTCTATGAAGTATTCGGAGGAGGAACCCGCCTTGCAATGCCAAAGACAATTTGCGCGCCGGACTCGTCGTCATTGAAGCCTGGTTCAGGGGCTACTGAGGGAGTCCTGGATTTGTCGGTAGCATCGCCCTACCCGCCACATGCACCCTCCTCGAGATATCCTCAGGTGAAGGTGGCCCGTCCTGAGCATGGATCGTACTCGGTGCCGGCTGGCTCGCACCCTTGTTAGTCTTTCTTTTGCGTGCCTTCTTCTTCTCCTGTAATGGGACCGAGTTCTGCTCACAGACCGCCTTCTTGAGTGTATTTGGGCTGATAATATTTCGCACCTCGCCTATCTGAGGCTCGGTGGAGTCGGCAGCTAGAGGCGTCTCCTGAGAGCTGAACGGCAGATGACGCCTGTTGCAACTTGGCTTCTCCGCGGTACCAGCTAGATCGCGCACGTCTTTTGTTGGGTTGGGTTCTTGAGAAGGAGCCCCCATGAAGTCGCCATCGTACCCATGTTCGGCAAAGTACTGATCGACGTTGCCAAATGTATCGTCGTCGTAGTCGTTCTGATCCTGTGCCATATGCATGTTTGGATCCAATGGCATAGGGATGTCCGGCACCGTTGCAGCGGTCTTGCCGTGGGGCCGACTTGGCGCCGGCACGACTGGCGGTGTTGTCTTTGGGGTGGTGTCCCCCGCCCCAAACGAATCTGGCTCTTCGGCCAAAGCAGTGGCCAGCTCAAGCAGGCGCTGAGGGTCATCACATCATCATCGTCGGCCCCGCCGGGTCGAATCGGAGGTAACAACTCGTCGCAGCCTGGCACCACCCGAACCAGTTGAACCCTAAACAAGTTGGGTGGCATCTGGGTTCCATGGAACAAGGGGTTGCCCGGTTGAACGATTTTGCCCTTGGCGACATTGACCAACTCGTTGTTCACGAAGTGCAGGAGAGTGCACGGAACGTCGACGGCGCCCTGCGAAAACATGTAGGGCGTCAGGGATGCCCAGTCAAAGGCAAGGAGATGAAGTCCTCGGCCGAGAGAGGCTTAATTAGTTACCGGGATGATGGCGTCGAGCTTGGCTAATGTCGAGGCACCGCCAACGGCGGGCGTGCAGTTGACGGAGGGGCCGCTTGCTGCAGAGGTGCCGGCCGGCGTACTCCCGGGTACATTAAGCTCCCGTGCCGGTGTCGGAGACACCAATGCCGCCTCCACCGGAGACACCAATGGTCCCGCCATCGCATTCTGCGAGTTGCTGGCCGTGGAGCTAGGAATCGGGGGCGGCCCCTGTTGGCCGCCCGCAATCCACGCACTCAACCCCTGGATCAAGGTAGGCACAATGGAGGTGATCGTCGCTCCGAGTCGTTGTTCCACTTGCTCTTGGACAATCTCCGGAATCCGCGCCACATGTGCCTTGAGTTCTTGAACCTCGCGCGCCTGGCTTTCCGAGCTGGTCTTTTTCTCCTTCCGCACACCAGCGGTATAGTATGACCCCCATTTTGTGGACAAGCCTTTGCCGGCCACACGACCAGCTGACGTCGGCTTACTGAGCTTATCCTTGTTCTTCATTACATTCAACGCCCTATTTAGAGTGGTGTCCCAAGGGTTGCTCGTAGTCGACCCCGCGCTACTGCTTTCAGTCGCCTGCGGAAGGAATGTGAACCATTTAGAAATTTGGCTTCATTAATTAGAATGCAACCATATGGAGCTAATTACGCAGGGGTGTATTCCTTACCAGAACAAGCTCAAGCGCCCTGGTCTTCGGATCCGTGGTAAGCTCCTTTGTTATTGGGTCCTCCTTGTACCGGGCCCTGACATAGTTCCTACTCTGCTTGTTACCGCTGTATTTCTCGAAGCGGGGCGGTAGGCCTTTCTCGGCACGCTCCGCGTCCTCCTTGTCCCATATAGGCTCCGCCACTCTGTAACCGCCGGGACCGAGTTTGTGTTCCCCTAAGTTCAGCTCCCACATTTCTTTCCCCCACTGACTTGATTGAGAGTTTGCGGTGCTCGAGCAATTGATCTTGAATTCGTTGTAGTCATCTTCGGTGATCGAAGGATTTTTCTCCTTGATCTTCTCATAACTCTCACCTTTCTCGATCATTCTCTTCACATTGCTTTTCCAAGTAGACAGGGCCTTGCTCATCTTCGTGAGGGCAGCATTGTTCACTTTATTCCCTTTGAGGCTTGTGTTTTCAAAAGCAGCGGGGAACTTGTATTGTTCGTGCAGCTTCGTGAAGAGGAGGTTGCGCAAATTCCCTCGGTCAGCATGCCTCAGGTTCTCGGTGTTGATCGAGACGGTGCTCCGGAGAATGCACCCGAGCTGAAGCGAGTACCCCTTGACTATTCGTTCGGGCGCTGTTGGATTCCCGTCGGAGTCCACTTCAGTAACTTCCTCCTTGAGGGTGCAGAGCACGGTCGGGCGCCGGTCCTTCCGTTGCCTCTTCTCTTGGCTGCCATCTGTGCGTGCGCCGCCATCATCAGTGGTGGCATCCTCGGCGGCACCATCAGTGGTGGCATCAGTGGGGTCATCCTCGGCGGTACCATCAATGGTCTCAGGATCGGTGGGGAAGGCGGCGTCCTCATACAAGTGAGGTTGTTCCTCCATCTCTCGGGACAGCTCCCAGAATGCCTTGCCGCCCGAACCCCCGGCCTCATCGTTCTGGGCCATGTTTCTCTCTAAATAGAAACAAAGTTTGGTCAAAAAGTTGGTTATTGTCAACAAACAAGATCATGGTCTCATCATTTAGGGTTTGTCGACACCGAGGCATCCTAAAATCTAAGCTTTTATCATTGAGGGTTTTTCGACACCGAGGCACGCCTATGGTTTAATGCAGCTAGAATAAAGGGGCACTTGATCCTACTTAATTAACTACTAAGATACCCCGGCCCATGCATTAGTCACAAGTACCCCATATGTCCTATTTTTAGCAAAGCCATGCTAAAATTCACGGAAAATTTCAGCATGACCTTTGCTGAAAATAGGACATATGGAGTACCCGAATTTGCCGGAACGAAAGTTAATCAACATTCCAGCAAACTCAAGGGCCTCTCGGGTGGACAAGGCAAAAAAGGCCTCCATCACAACATGGAACAATATATATCAGCAAACTCAAGGGCTTTTGCTTTTGCTTTTCAGTGCCAAATTGTAGCTAGTACCAGCAAATTAACATCTAGCAGCAATCTTCCTAGTCTAAGCATCATCTGACCTGGTAACTGTACCAGTTTGGTTCAATTAAAAAAAAGACCTGGTAACTGTACCAGCTACCACATTGTTCACGGACAGCTACCAAACTGTTTCTGTATCAAAACAACATGGTAGCTGTAAATGTGGCAAAGAAGCACAATAAATCTGATAAGTTGGTATACAACTTCAGGTTCCATACAAAGTCAAATGCCAATGGGCAAAAAAAGTAAGTAGCTAGTTAATTGCCTTATTTTCAGTGTAACAAAAATTATGGGAAAATTTACACTGTTATTAGGGGAAGTTTTATACTGTAATTACATATAAGAAGCATCAGGGCTACACTGAAAATTGCTGAGCTTACACTAAAATACATCTGCACTGCAGGGCTTGTACACACAAATTCATTTAGATGATCTAACACTGACAAAATAAAGGAAACACCTACTGAACCAATACAGAGATATGAAAGCACAAGTTACTAGCATTTGCCTAAAAACTACATAACTAGGATATGAAAGCACGAGTTACTAGCATTTTCCTAAAAACTACATAACTAGTGGACCAACTCTCTGTCTGTAACAAGAACTATAGATCATGGGTGCTCGGGGGAAAGTAGCACAAACAGACAATGCAAACAACCAATCAACTAGTGAAGCCAATCAAGAACCTAGAGATATAGCTAGCAAACTGAGAAGCACATGCAGAGCAAGAGCAGAGCAGAGCAAAAGAACAAAGCATCAACTTTGTCAAGCGTATGAAATTGCTTTGGTTCAACAGAAAACAAAAATGCCCTGTCAATTTTCAATGCCCTGTTTAATTGACCAAACAAGTGTTTTTATAGGCATAATACAGCAGCACAGTACTCCTGGTGATTCTTAGTGAACTGTGGAAGATTAATGTACCAGATACTAACCATTTCAATAAATATTAAAATGGCCAAAAAAGGCATCATTTGATGAAGCAAACTTGAAGCAGTAAATTAACCAAAAATAAGCTTAACCCTTCAGATACTAACCATTTTATCTAGTGTATAGTTTCTTTGTTTCAGATAGAACCAAGTTTTATCTAGTAGATTAACCAAGTTTCAGATATTAACCAAGGATCTTCCCTTGCAGAAATTGCACATGCCATTCAGAAAGAAAAAGCATTCTGAAGTAGAGTTCAGAAAAAAATTTGTCATCATCAACTAACGTCTCAGCGACTTCTACTGTTTTTATTTTTCGAATTCTGGACTTCTACTGTTCTATTATGTTGGGCTGCACGATGCCATACATTCCTCTATGCACTTCTAAACTTGTAAGATGTAACCTTTCTAGTACCACAGAAAGAACAACATGGACGTCTCATGACAGCCGGGAGGAGACTTGGAGTCAAACTACCGCTAGCTTGCTCAACTCCCTATGTTCCGACCTCCACGTACAACAGGTGGTTGCGTGCAAATTCTACCTACTCTTGGAAACATATAGAGTCACAGGGCATTCCTTTCTTGTTTCTGTTCAAGAACCTTGAGAGGAAAAGACAACAAGTTGATGATTATTATCAGCAAAGACTAGCCAAGACAAACAACGCTATAACTGATTGTTTTGGTTGCATTTGGTCTTTCTAGATGTACAATATCTAAAACTAATGAACCAGGAAGAAAAATGTGAAAAATTGTGAGAGGGGGAGAGGGGGAGAGGAGGAGAGGAGGAGGGGGAGCTCACGGGGGCAGGAGGAGGGTTGGTAGCACCACATTTTCTTGTACAGTTAACCAATTTTCTTGTCGGTTCGAGAGCTGGTAGCACCATATTGATGTGTTTATGCCAGCTAGAGCAGAACTAGTTGTCCTCACAACAGAACATTTGACAGGGCAACAACAACAGAACTATTCATCCTCACAACTAAAATAAACAGGGCAGCAACAACCAGCCATCATGCCTAACTGCCTACCCAATTCCCATTTCAATTTGCACTTGACCAAACCATGTCCATCGTGCCTAACAAGCAGCAACCTATTCATACAAGTCGGGCGAAACATGCATGTGCTAATCAAACATGAAGGAAGGGCATACATATATGATTATTAACCAATCCGAGAGACTTTGCGGGTTTTCTGAACCAAACCAAGTGCAAGTAGCGCTAGATTTTAGCCTTTCGCATCATCACCACTATGAATTCCACAACAGCCCTGACTAATTAACCGCATGATCGTAGAAAAGGAGAAAAAATCCCCACCCAGTTCGTCGAACAGAGCAGAGCACAAAAATCCCCTCCAGTGAATTTTACCACGATCTACTACTTGGGGCCGCGAATTCGCAGGACTGTAGGAGCATGGAATGGATAATAAGGAGGCGCATACCTAGAGGAAGAGACGACCACCGGCGATTCTGCGAAGTTGAAGAAGAAGAAGAAGCCGATCTGGATGGATGATGACGATCTCCTCCGTGCGCTCCGTGGATATTTGGGCTCCTGTGTGCGCTCAACAATGGTGTCGGGGCGGCGCTGGCGACGGTGGTGTGGACGGGGCGGCGCTGGTGTCAGGGCGGCGTCGAGGGTGGCGGGGCGACGGTGGTGTCGGGGCGGCGCTGGCGACGGTGGTGTGGACGGGGCGGCGCTGGTGTCGGGGCGGCGTCGAGGGCGGC
>NC_041381.1:677353904-677354484 GCF_002162155.2 Triticum dicoccoides | reverse complement strand
GCTGGTGTCGGGGCGGCGTCGAGGGCAGCGGGGCGACGGTGGTGTCGGGGCGGCGCTGGCGACGATGGTGTGGACGGGGCGACGCTGGTGTCAGGGCGGCGGCGTTGGGAGAGGAGAGGGGAAGGGGATCGCGGGCGAGGGCGAGGGAGAGAGAGGGGATCGATACGAAGTAGGGGCGGCACAATACTAATGGCGCACCACCCCTCGGTGCGCCATAAGTACATACATGCTAATGGCGCACCTCACCCAGGTGCGCCATTAGTATTTTTTTTACTTCTGCTCGAGCCAACAGGTTATCTACCACCTGACCTGATACACATCAAGTCTTCTCTACTAGCTCGACTGGTCAGCAGCTAGTTCTCACACCAGGAGGTCCTGGGTTCGATTCCCAAGCTCCATGATTTTTTTATGCATTTAAAATGCTGTTTGATACTTATTTGTGTTTAAATATGTTCAAACTTGTTTAAATCATAACAGTAATATTTTTTTTATAAGACAGTAATAATTTTTTAAAAAATATCATCAAACAGTAATGCATGCCGGTGGAGCGGGGGAGGGTGCGGGGGGTGCGGGGGGTCGG
>NC_041381.1:677335171-677353740 GCF_002162155.2 Triticum dicoccoides | reverse complement strand
CGGGGGGTCGGCGGCGGCGGTTGAGTAGGGGAATCGAGGGTGCAGGCGGTCGGCGGCGGCGGCCGGTGGACCGGATCTGGCGAGGTGGGATAGCGATCGAGATGGAGGGGGATCGAGGTGGGATAGCGATCGAGATGGAGGGGGATCGAGATCGAGGTGGGATAGCGATCGAGATGGAGTGGGACCGGATCTGGCGAGGTGGGATAGTGTCCATGAAATTAAAAAATATTCATGATAGTTCAAAAAGTGCCCATGAAATACAATCGAGAAATGAAGTCTACGATTTAAATACAATCGATCTTAGGTAGCTATCTCTTCACAATCTTCTTGCCCTTCTTTTTCGCAAATGGAGTTCTTCTATGGAACGGACGTCCTTTAGGTAGGGTGGTCCTGCTTCTTCTTGTGGTGTATGCTGCTACTTCATCATCGTCGTCATGTTCGATCCTCGGGTCGCCGTACTTGTCGAAGTCTTGCTCATTGGCTACTCCATCCATTCCGATGATCTTCCTTTTGCCTCTCCTCACGACAACACGACTGGGCTTTGGCGGGTCGGTAATGAAGAAGCATTGGTCCACTTGGGAAGCCAGTACCCATGGCTCATTTTTCGCGGTGACGTTTGCGCCCACGGTCTTGGATTTGGCTTCGGGTATAACCATGGTGGTGAAATACCGGTCTTCTTTTATGACGTTCTTGGCCCATCTGACACGGAACATCGGGACCTTCTCTCCAGTGTAGCTCAGCTCCCAGATCTCCTCGATCCTTCCGTAGTATCTGTCCTTGTCGTTACCGGTGTAGGATTCCATCGTTACCCCGGAGTTCTGATAACCATCGCTCTTCATGTCCTTGGCCTCGGTGTAGAATGTGTAGCCGTTGATATCGTACGCCTCATAGGTCATCAGGTCGTGCTCGGCGCCCTGTGACAAGGTGAATATGAGTTGTTCTTCCGCGGAAGAATCCTCATGTAAAGGGTACGACAGAAGCTTCTGCTTGAACCAACGCGTGAAACATGAGTTGTGCTCTTTGAGTATATCTCCGTCCGTCCTCTGTTGGCCTCGGTCATTGTACGTCTTCTTAATAAAGGTTTTGTGCTGTACCACCCAAGGATCGACCACGTCTATGTGTTGTAGCGCGACTAGGTTTCCTCTTTCAAAGTCGGCGAGTCGACCATCGAAGTCGACATGCATTTCACGCCGACCCTCACGGTAACCCCATCCAGCGAGCCTGCCGAGGTGCCTGTTGACGGGCAGACCAACGGGGTTCTCGATGCCTAGATAATTCATGCAATAGGAGATGCACTCTTCGGTCAGAAAGCCCCTGGCTATGCTTCCTTCTGGACGTGACATGTTGCGAACGTATCCTTTGATGACACCATTCATCCTTTCGAGCGGCATCATGCTGTGCAGGAACGTCGGCCCGAGTTGGATGATATCCTCCACTATATGGACCAGCAGATGCAC
The DNA here is from genome assembly GCF_002162155.2 of Triticum dicoccoides. NCBI lineage: Eukaryota > Viridiplantae > Streptophyta > Magnoliopsida > Poales > Poaceae > Triticum > Triticum dicoccoides. The sequence continues at coordinate 677,352,283 of NC_041381.1, read as the reverse complement.
CATAACGTCGAAGAATGCGGGCGGGAAGTACATCTCAAGCTCGCATAGTATCACCACGATCTCTTCCTGTAGCCTTCTGAGTTGCCTCACGCCAATCGACTTCCGAGAGATGACGTCGAAGAAGTTGCATAGGCCAAATAGCGTTTCACGGACGTGCGTGTCCATGATCCCACGTATTGCAACTGGAAGTATCTGTGTCATCAACATGTGACAGTCGTGAGACTTCATCCCGCTAAACTTCTGCTTCGCTGGGTCTAGGTATCTGCTTATCTTCCCTGCGTAACCGTAAGGAAGTTTTACTCCTAGGAGGCAGGTGAAAAACTGCTCGATCTCCTCCTAACTTAGAGTGAAGCACGCGGGAGGGTAGTCATTTCCAGTCTTCTTGGCCTTTTTGCCTTTGCGACGACTTTCTGTGTCCTGCTTCGCCTCATCATCATCATCATCATCATCATCATCATCATCATCATCATCATCATTAGCGTGAAGCTCCTGCCTGATGCCCATTGATTTCAAGTCTGCCCTTGCTTTCGGCCCATCTTTGGTCCTCTCTGGCATGTTGAGCAGGGTACCAAGCAGACTCTCGCACACGTTCTTCGTGATATGCATGACATCAAGGCTGTGAGGCACACGGTGGATCTTCCAGTACGGCAAGTCCCAGAAAACAGACCTCGTTTTCCATACCTTCAGCAGCGGCTCTGGCGCCTTTCGCTTCTTTCCCGGCTCTGGCGCCTTTTGCTTCTTTCCCGGCAGTGGGCAGTCTTTCCAATTTTTCAACAGCTTATCTATTTCCTCGCCGCTCCTCGTACATGGGCGTTTTCGGGGTTCGGTTTCACCATCGAACAGATCCTTGCGTTTCCTCCACGGGTCATCGTCGCGAAGCCACCTTCGATGTCCCATGAACACGGTTTTCGAAGACCCGGGATCTCTATCTAGCTGGTGATACGTTGTGTCATCCATGCACCTTACGCATCCAGAAAATCCATGGACTACCTGCCCCGCGAGATATCCGTAACCGAGATAGTCGTGCACCGACGTGAGCAGTGCGGCTCTCATAGGGAAATATTCTTTCTCTGCGGCGTCCCACGTATTGGCTGGCATTTTCCACAGTGTGTCAAGCTCCTCTTTCAGCAGCCCCAGATACAGATTGATGTCGTTCCCTGGTTGTTTCGGCCCTTCAATTAGCATACTCATGTGAATGTACTTCCTCTTCATGCACAACCAGGGGGGAAGGTTGTACATCCACACAAACACAGGCCAGGTGCTATGTGTGCTTCTCTGGCTGCCAAACGGATTGACTCCATCGGTGCTCGCGCCCAGCACGATGTTCCTTGGATCGTTCCCAAATTCCGAGTCTTGGAAGTTTAACGCTTGCCACTGGCTCGCATCCTTAGGGTGACTCAGCATCTTGTCTTTTTTATCTATCTCCGGATCATTTGCGTCATCTTCTCGCTTCTTCTCCTCCCTATCCGCGTGCCAACGCAGGAGCTTTGCTACCTTAGGGTCCGCGAAATAGCGCTGCAGACGAGGAGTGATCGGAAAGTACCACACCACTTTTCGAGGAGCTTTCTTCCTCTTCTTGTATCGAGTGACGCCGCACACCGGACATATGGTAGACTCCGCATGCTCGTCCCGATAAATGATGCAATTGTTCATGCACACATGGTATTTCACGTGCGGTAAATCGAGAGGACACACGATTTTCTTCGCCTCCTCCAAACTGGTCGGGCACTTGTTCCCCTTGGGAAGACGTTCGTGCCAGAATGACATGTTCTCGTCGAAGCATGCGTCGGACATTTTGTGTTTTACCTTCATCTCCAGAGCCATGAGCGTTACTTTCAGGCGGGTATCCTCGGGCCTGCATCCTTCATACAATGGAGTAACCGCGTCTAACTCAAGTTGATCCATCTTGGCTTTCTCTCGGGCGGCAGCTCTGGCGTTATCCGTCTGCTTGAGAAGCAGCTCTTGAATATGAGGGTCCTGCACCCAGCCCATCGATGGTCCAGCGTCGTCTACCCCGCCGGCATCATCATCTTCATGATCATGCCCGTCGCCTGCTCCGACATCTTCCTCATCATCATGTCCTGCATCTTCTACATGATGACTGTGTACAACATCACCGTCGTGATCATCTCCTAGGGATTCTTCGTATTCTCGCCCGCCCGAGCCGCGGTGGTTGTCTTGCTGCCCTTCCTCATTTCTTGCCCGCCCCCCATGGATGACTTCGTAGTCATCTTCATCACCTTGCCACCGATAGCCATCCATGAAACCACGCAAGAGCAGGTGGTCCCGCACCTGCCCGGAATCCGGGTCCGCAATAAGGCTCTTCAGCTTGCATCTTCGACACGGACATCTTATCTCCGTCTCATTCTTTTGAAGCATCTCGGCCTTCACAGACCTCAAAAACCTATTCACGATGCCTTCGGTCATCGTGCGGACCATGGTGGCCTGCGGGGTAGAGCAAAACGATATTTTAGAATCAAACAAAAATTTGGCATGACTTTCCCTAAAAATAGGACCAAAAAGAATGCTTAATGCCAAAATTCTCGCCGAAACAGAAATGAATCAACATTCCGGCAAAATATTGGCAACTATCGCATTTAAAATACCGGTACACGTCCAAACACAAACACATTTGCAACACCACAAACATATGCAACACCACGAACATACATAGATCTAGCTAGGCCGTAAAAAGTGCATGTGCACATTGTTGTAGGGAGAACAACATAAATATAGCTTCCCCCTTACTTACCTATTAAAACAAGGTAATTTAACCACTTAATTTGAATGAATCTATGGTGGAAATGAGGTGAAAAAGAGGAGGCACCCGGGACAAGGAGGAGGTGGAGAGAATGCAGTGGGGAGAAAGTGAGTGTGGGTAGGAGAGGGTTGTCCAAAATATCTTGTTGCTGCCCACTTACTAATGGCGTACCAGCACTAAATGCGCCATTAGTAATCCAGACTAATGGCGCACCTTCTGGCGGTGCGCCATTAGTAGTTTTCCAAAAAAAATACTAATGGCGCACTGATCCACAGTGCGCCATTACTAGATTAAACTACTAATGGCGCACTTTATCCTGATGCGCCATTAGTATGTTTGGACAGGCGCACTAGTTAAAAAAAATTTAATACTAATGGCGCACCCTTTGCACCGTTCGCCATTAGTAGTTACAACTACTAATGGCGCACTACGTCCGGATGCGCCATTAGTATGTTTGGACAGGCGCACTAGTTCAAAAAAAAATTTGGTACTAATGGCGCACCCTTTTCCCGGTGCGCCATTAGTAGTTACAAGTACTAATGGCGCACTTTATCTGGATACGCCATTAGTATGTTTGGACAGGCGCGCTAGTTCAAAAAAAAATTGATACTAATGGCGCACTCTTTGCCTGGTGCGCCATTAGTAGTTTCAACTCTAATGGCGTATCAGAAGGTGGTGCGCCATTAGTATATACTAATGACGCACCTACTCTCTGGTGCGCCATTAGTGTCAATCCCATCTATAGCCCTTTTTCTAGTAGTGTTCGGAGTCCCGGATGTGATCACATACATGACGAGGAGTCTCGAAATGGTCGAGACATAAAGATTGATATAATGGACGACTATATTCGGACACCGAAAGTGTTCTGGGTGATTTCGGAGAAAACCGGAGTGCCGGAGGGTTACCGGAACCCCCCCGGGAACTAATGGGCCTTATTGGGCCCTAGTGGAGAAAGAGAGGGGCAGGCCAGGGCAAGAGGTGCACCCCCTCCCCTTGAGTCCGAATAGGACAAGGAAGGGGGGGGCACCCCCTTGCCTTTCCCCTCTCCCACTCCTTCCTCCCCCCTCCCTCTTGGACTAGGAAAGGGAGGGGCAAACCTACTTGGAGTAGGTTTCCCCCTCCTAGGGCGCGCCACCCCTTTGGCTGCCCCCTCATCCTCCCCCCTTTATATACGGAGGAGGGGGGCACCTCTATACACACAAATTGATCTTCGTGATCGTTCCTTAGCCGTGTGCGGTGCCCCCCTCCACCATATTCCACCTCGGTCATATCGTTGCGGTGCTTAGGCGAAGCCCTGTGTCAGTTGAACATCATCATCGTCACCATGTCGTCGTGCTGACGGAACTCATCCCCGACACCCTGCTGGATCGGAGTCCGGGGACCATCATCGAGCTGAACGTGTGCTGAACATGGAGGTGCCGTACGTTCGGTGCTCGGATCGGTAGGATCGTGAAGATGTACGACTACATCAACCGCATTGTCATAACGCTTCCGCTTTCGGTCTACGAGGGTACGTGGACACACTCTCCCCTCTCGTTGCTATGCATCACCATGATCTTGCGTGTGCGTAGGAAAATTTTGAAATTACTACGTTCCCCAGCAGTGGCATCCGAGCCTAGGTTTTATGCGTTGATGTTATTTGCACGAGTAGAACACAAGTGAGTTGTGGGCGATACAAGTCATACTGCTTACCAGCATGTCATACTTTGGTTCAGCGGTATTGTTGGATGAAGCGGCCCGGACATTACGCGTACGCTTACGTGAGACTGGTTTTACCGCCGTGCTTCGCACACAGGTGACTAGCGGGTGTCTGTTTCTCCAACTTTAGTTGAAGCGAGTGTGGCTACGCCCGATCCTTGTGAAGGTTAAAACAACACTAACTTGACGAACTATCGTTGTGGTTTTGATGCGTAGGTAAGAACGGTTCTTGCTCAGCCCGTAGCAGCCACGTAAAACTTGCAACAACAAAGTAGAGGACGTCTAACTTGTTTTTGTAGGGCATGTTGTGATGTGATATGGTCAAGACGTGATGCTATATTTTATTGTATGAGATGATCATGTTTTGTAACCGAAGTTATCGGCAACTGGCAGGAGCCATATGGTTGTCGCTTTATTGTATGAAATGCAAATGCCCTGTAATTGCTTTACTTTATCACTAAGCGGTAGCGATAGTCGTAGAAGCAATAGATGGCGTAACGACAACGATGCTACGATGGAGATCAAGGTGTCGCGCCGGTGATGTTGGTGATCACGACGGTGCTTCGGAGATGGAGATCACAAGCACAAGATGATGATGGCCATATCATATCACTTATATTGATTGCATCTGATGTTTATCCTTTATGCATCTTATCTTGCTTTGATTGACGGTAGCATTTTAAGATGATCTCTAACTAATTATCAAGAAGTGTTCTCCCTAAGTATGCACCATTGTGAAAGTTCTTCGTGCTGAGACACCACGTGATGATCGGGTGTGATAGGCTCTACGTTCAAATACAAAGGGTGCAAAACAGTTGCACACGTGGAATACTCAGGTTAAACTTGACGAGCCTAGCATATACAGATATGGCCTCGGAACACAGAGACCGAAAGGTCGAGCGTGAATCATATAGTAGATATGATCAACATAGTGATGTTCACCATTGAAAACTACTCCATCTCACGTGATGATCGGACATGGTTTAGTTGATTTGGATCACGTGATCACTTAGATGACTAGAGAGATGTCTGTCTAAGTGGGAGTTCTTAAGTAATATGATTAATTGAACTTAAATTTATCATGAACTTAGTACCTGATAGTATTTTGCTTGTCTATGTTTGTTGTAGATAGATGGCTCGTGCTGTTGTTCTGTTGAATTTTAATGCGTTCCTTGAGAAAGCTAAGTTGAAAGATGATGGTAGCAATTACATGGACTGGGTCTGTAACCTGAGGATTATCCTCATTGCTGCACAGAAGAATTACGTCCTGGAAGCACCGCTGGGTGCCAGGCCTGCTACAGATGCAACTGACGACGTTAAGAACGTCTGGCAGAGCAAAGCTGATGACTACTCGATAGTTCAGTGTGCCATGCTTTACGGTTTGGAACCAGGTCTTCAACGACGCTTTGAATGTCATGGAGCATATAGATGTTCCAGGAGTTGAAGTTAATATTTCAAGAAAATGCCCGGATTGAGATATATGAAGTCTCCAATAAGTTCTATAGCTGTAAAATGGAGGAGAATAGTTCTGTCAGTGAACACATACTCAAAATGTCTGGGTATAATAATCACTTGATTCAACTGGGAGTTAATCTTCCTGATGATAGTGTCATTGACAGAATTCTTCAATCACTGCCACCAAGCTACAAGAGCTTTGTGATGAACTATAATATGAAAGGGATGGACAAGACTATACCCGAGCTCTTCGCAATGCTAAAGGCTGCGGAGGTAGAAATCAAGAAGGAGCATCAAGTGTTTATGGTCAATAAGACCACCAGTTTCAAGAAAAAGGGCAAAGGGAAGAAGAAGGGGAACTTCAAGAAGAACAGCAAACAAGTTGCTGCTCAAGAGAAGAAACCCAAGTCTGGACCTAATCCTGAGACTGAGTGCTTCTACTGCAAGCAGACTAGACACTGGAAGCGGAACTGCTCCAAGTATTTGGCGGATAAGAAGGATGGCAAAGTGAACAAAGGTATATGTGATATACATGTTATTGATGTGTAGCTTACTAATGCGCGCAGTAGTACCTGGGTATTTGATACTGGTTCTGTATCTAATATTTGCAACTCGAAACATGGACTACAGAATAGGCGAATATTGGCTAAGGACGAGGTGACGATGCGCATGGGAAATGGTTCCAAAGTCGATGTGATCGTGGTCGGCACGCTACCTCTACATCTACCATCAGGATTAGTTTTAGACCTAAATAATTGTTATTTGGTGCCAGCGTTGAGCATGAACATTATATCTGGATCTTGTTTGATGCGAGACGATTATTCATTTAAATCAGAGAATAATGGTTGTTCTATTTATATGAGTAATATCTTTTATGGTCATGCACACTTACAGAGTGGTCTATTTTTATTAAATCTCGATAGTAGTGATACACATATTCATAATGTTGAAGCCAAAAGATGCAGAGTTAATAATGATAGTGCAACTTATTTGTGGCACTGCCGTTTAGGTCATATCAGTGTAAAGCGCATGAAGAAACTCCATACTGATGGACTTTTGGAATCACTTGATTATGAATCACTTGGTACTTGCGAAGCGTGCCTCATGCGCAAGATGACTAAAATGCCGTTCTTCGGAACTATGGAGCGAGCAACTGATTTGTTAGAAATCATACATACTCATGTATGTGGTCCACTGAATGTCGAGGCTCGCGGCGGGTATTGTTATTTTCTCACCTTCACAGATGATTTGAGCATATATGGGTATATCTACTTGATGAAACACAAGTCTGAAACATTTCAAAAGTTCAAAGAATTTCAGAGTGCAGTAGAAAATCATCGTAACAAGAAAATAAAATTTCTACGATCTGATCGTGGAGGAGAATATTTGAGTTACGAGTTTGGTTTACATTTGAAACAATGCGGAATAGTTTCGCAACTCACGCCACCCGAAACACCACAATGAAATGGTGTTTCCGAATGTCGTAATCGTACTTTACTGGATATGGTACAATCTATGATGTCTCTTACTGATTTACCGCTATCGTTTTGGGGTTATGCTTTAGAGACGACCGCATTCACGTTAAATAGGGCACCATCAAAATCCGTTGAGACGACACCTTATGAACTGTGGTTTGGCAAGAAACCAAAGTTGTCGTTTCTTAAAGTTTGGGGCTGCGATGCTTATGTGAAGAAACTTCAACTAGATAAGCTTGAACCCAAATCGAAGAAATGTGTCTTCATAGGATATCCAAAAGAGACTATTGGGTACACCTTCTATCACAGATCTGAGGGCATGATTTTCGAGGCTAAATTCGGATTCTTTCTAGAGAAGGAGTTTCTCTCGAAAGAAGTGAGTGGGAGGAAAGTAGAACTTGATGAGGTAACTGTACCTGCTCCCTTATTGGAAAGTAGTTCATCACAAGAACCGGTTCCTGTGGCAACTACACCAATTAGTGATGAAGCTATTGATATTGATCATGAAACTTCAGATCAAGTTTCTACTGAACCTCGTAGGTCTACCAGAGTAAGATCCGCACCAGAGTGGTACGGTAATCCTATTCTGGAAGTCATGTTACTTGACCATGGTGAACCTACGAACTATGAGGAAGCGATGATGAGCCCAGATTCCGCAAAATGGCTTGAATCCATGAAATATGAGATAGTATCCATGTATGAGAACAAAGTATGGACTTTGGTTGACTTGCCCAACGGTCGGCAAGCAATTGAGAATAAATGGATCTTCAAGAAGAATACTGACGCTGATGGTAATATAACTTTCTACAAAGCTCGACTTGTTGCAAAAGGTTTTTGACAAGTTCAAGGGGTTGGCTCCGATGAGACTTTCTCACCCGTAGCGATGCTTAAGTCTGTCCGAATCATGTTAACAATTGCCGCATTTTATGATTATGAAATTTGGCAAATGGATGTAAAAACTGCATTCCTGAATGGATTTCTGGAAGAAGAGTTGTATATGATGCAAGCGGAAGGTTTTGTCGATCCAAAAAGTGCTAACAAAGTGTGCAAGCTCCAACGATCCATTTATGGACTGGTGCAAGCATCTCGGAGTTGGAATAAACGCTTTGATAGTGTGATCAAAGCATATGGTTTTATACAGACTTTTGGAGAAGCCTGTATTTACAAGAAAGTGAGTGGGAGCTCTGTAGCATTTCAGATATTATATGTAGATGATATATTGTTAATTGGAAATGATATAGAATTTCTAGATAGCATAAAGGGATACTTGAATAAAAGTTTTTCAATGAAAGACCTCGGTGAAGCTGCTTACATATTAGGCATCAAGATCTATAGAGATAGATCAAGACGCTTAATTGGACTTTCACAAAGCACATACCTTGATAAAGTTTTGAAAAAGTTCAAAATGGGTCAGGCTAAGAAAGGGTTCTTGCCTGTATTGCAAGGTGTGAAATTGAGTCAGGCTCAATGCCTGACCACAACAGAAGATAGAGAGAAAATGAGAGATGTTCCCTATGCTTCAGCCATAGGCTCTATCATGTATGCAATGCTGTGTACCAGACCTGATGTATGCTTAGCAATAAGTTTAGCAGGGAGGTACCAAAGTAATCCAGGAGTGGATCACTGGACAGCGGTCAAGAACATCCTGAAATACCTGAAAAGGACTAAGGATATGTTTCTTGTTTATGGAGGTGACAAAGAGCTAGTCGTAAGTGGTTACGTCGATGCAAGCTTTGACACTGATCCGAGCGATTCTAAATCGCAAACCGGATACGTGTTTTTATTAAACGGTGGAGCTGTAAGTTGGTGCAGTTCTAAACAAAGCATCATGGCGGGATCTACATGCGAAGCGGAGTACATAGCTGCTTCGGAAGCAGCAAATGAAGGAGTCTGGATGAAGGAGTTCATTTCCGATCTAGGTGTCATACCTAGTGCATCGGGACCAATGAAGATCTTCTATGACAATATTGGTGCAATTGCCTTGGCAAAGGAATCCAGATTTCACAAGAGGACCAAGCACATCAAGAGACGCTTCAATTCCATCCGGGACCAAGTCCAGGTGGGAGACATAGAGATTTACAAGATACGTACGGATCTGAATGTTGCAGACCCATTGACTAAGCCTCTTCCACGAGCAAAACATGATCAACACCAAGACTCCATGGGTGTTAGAATCATTACTGTGTAATCTAGATTATTGACTCTAGTGCAAGTGGGAGACTGAAGGAAATATGCCCTAGAGGCAATAATAAAGTTATTATTTATTTCCTCATATCATGATAAATGTTTATCATTCATGCTAGAATTGTATTAACCGGAAACATGATACATGTGTGAATACATAGACAAACTTAATGTCACTAGTATGCCTCTACTTGACTAGCTCATTAATCAAAGATGGTTATGTTTCCTAACCATAGACATGTGTTGTCATTTGATTAACGAGATCACATCATTAGGAGAATGATGTGATTGACTTGACCCATCCCGTTAGCCTAGCATTTGATCGTTTAGTATGTTGCTATTGCTTTCTTCATGACTTATACAAAGTTCCTACAACTATGAGATTATGCAACTCCCGTTTATCGGAGGAACACTTTGTGTGCTACCAAACGTCACAACATAATTGGGTGACTATAAAGGAGCTCTACAGGTGTCTCCAAAGGTAGATGTTGAGTTGGCGTATTTCGAGATTAGGTTTTGTCACTCCAATTGTCGGAGAGGTATCTCTGGACCCTCTCGGTAATGCACATCACTATAAGCCTTGCAAGCAATGTGATCAATGAGTTGATTACGGAATGATGCATTACATAACGAGTAAAGAGACTTGCCGGTAACGAGATTGAACTAGGTATTGGATACCGACGATCGAATCTCGGGCAAGTAATGTACTGATGACAAAGGGAACAACGTATGTTGTTATGCCGTTTGACCGATAAAGATCTTCGTAGAATATGTAGGAGACAATATGAGCATCCAGGTGCAGCTATTGGTTATTGACTGGAAACAGTTCTAGGTCATGTCTACATAGTTCTCGAACCCGTAGGGTCCGCACGCTTAAGGTTTCCCCCTCCTAGGGCGCGCCACCCCCTTGGCCAGCCCCCTCCTCCTCCCCCCTTTATATACGGAGGAGGGGGGCACCTCTAGACACACAAGTTGATCTTCGTGATCATTCCTTAGCCGTGTGCGGTGCCCCCCTCCACCACATTCCAACTCGGTCATATCGTTGCGGTGCTTAGGCGAAGCCCTGCGTCGGTAGAACATCATCATTGTCACCACGCCGTCATGCTAACGGAACTCATACCCGACACCCTACTGGATCTGAGTCCGGGGATCGTGATCGAGCTGAACATGTGCTGAACACGGAGGTGCTGTACGTTCGGTGCTTGGATCGGTCGGATCGCGAAGACGTACGACTACATTAACCGCGTTGTCATAACGCTTCCACTTTCGGTCTACGAGGGTACGTGAACACAGTCTCCCCTCTCGTTGCTATGCACCACCATGATCTTGCGTGTCCGTAGGAAAATTTTGAAATTACTATGTTCCCCAACACGTCCCATACCGGCAAATGTGGTTGCACTAGGAAAGACTCGTTTCAGCGGCACCATGACCCGGTCAACAACATATTCAAGTTGAGTTATTAATCAGGTTCAACTTAATGTGAAAATAACCAGTGTCATAATGCCATACTATGCATCACTTAACATATGCATCACATAACGACGCAAACAACTAAATCATCCACGCTCCTACGAAGCCATCATCAACTCATGCTACTACTCTGGTTAAGATCACACCTCACTTATAGCAATCTCATCATTTTTCATCATGCAAAAATAATAATTAAACTACTTATCAAACTCTATGACCATATCATTTATTCATCACTTGCAACTAGGTTCTCCTTAGCTTACCAACAAGATTCACTTCAAACATTCTGTAGTTCAAGTATTTTATGATGACACGCATTTAACACAATATAATCATTATATAACTAATTTAAATGCATAAATATTCATAAGTTCAAGTAGGAAAATCACAAATATTGAAGTGGCACTATGAAAATGTTACTGTGGCTTGCCTTAGTGCTGATGAGGTTCACAAAGCTCCTGGTGATCCTCAAGACAAGCTGGCTCTTCTGAAAATATTCAAAAACATAAAAAGAAAACATCAAGAAACCTTCTGAAAATTACTAGAAAATCCAGACAGCAAGGAAAAAAATTCCATCTTTTGGGTGCTGTTAGATTTTTGGACACAAAACACAATGCAAAAAGAATCAATGCATTTGGACTTATAGATAAAAGTTGTGGCTGTTTGAAGGTTCCTGGAATTTAAATAAATTTGAAATAAATAACAAACAACCAGGGGGGTGACATCGAAAGTGTAAACTCCCGGGGCGCCACCACTCATACCGCTTCGCGCGCGTAATGAGTGGCTGACTAGCGGGCCCTGCTAGTTAGGCCAGAGGGAGGAGAGAGGGAAACAGAGGGGGCGGCGCTTCGCCGGAGCACACACCGGCGGTGAGGCTTCTTGGAGTCAAACGAGAGGGAGGGATCGATGGAGAAGATGTTTGCGCACCTGCCCGTACCCGTAGCACAGCTAGCGGTGACTGGACGGCGTCGGATTTGACCTCTACAGCGGAGGCAGAGGACGGAGGTTGCCGAAGATGAAGAAGACGACGGCTTGGGGCGGCTCCGGGGCTCCAGGGGGTGGGTTGGCTTCACGGAGGAGAGGCGGAGGCCCTGGCGGGGTCTCCTTGGCTTGGGAGGGGCCGGAGCTGCGGGAACGATCCGGAGGGGATCGCCGGCGAGCTTGGCTCCGGGACGGCAGCCTGCCCGGCCGGGCTGCGGCTTCTACTGGCTCTTGGAGGGAGTGGGAGTGGCTGTGGGTGCTCCAAGAGGCTGCGGGTGGCTGCTTTTATAGGCGGGCGGCGAGGAAAACTTGGGCTCCGCCGGAGGACACATGTCCACGGCGCCCGGCGACGAACGGCACCAAAGAGAGAGGGAGACGGCGACGGAGGTCACACAGGAACTGTGCGCGGGCGCGGACGAGCATAGGAGCGAGGGGAAAGTGACGAACACAGTGCGCGCGCACTATGCCGTTGGCCGGACCGTGCCCGTGCTCGCTGCGGCGAGCTTCGGCGTCGGCAAGCAGCAAGGGGAAGTTATGGAGGTGGAGACAAGGATGGTGGCTAGGTGTGGCACGCTCTGGCCGGCTGGGCAGCGAGCACGCGCTCAACAGAGGCACTGGCAACGCACAGAGCGCGCGAAATGCATGCCAGCACGCTCGGACGAACGCGGTCACCGCGTGAACCGTGACATCAGGCCACCCTAAGCACTAACAAAGATGTCTGGCGTGTAGTCCTTAGTAAACTGAGTTGTTACCATGGTTTGGTTATGTTCCAGGTGCAGTAGAAGTAAACTTGTGCTGCTGACAAGTTATTGGACAGTAACTTTGGAGAGTTACTGTGGTCAAACCACTGGGATTCAAGGGCTGAGCTTTGGGATTTTACTATATCTTACTAAGGTAAATAGGCACAGGGAAATCCAGCTACAATGGAGCTAGTAAAAAGGTAGTTGCTGTAGAAACTACCATTTCTGCCCAGAAGTGACTTTATTTTCTGTAGCCAAAATATTCCAAGGAGTGGTGAAATATTTTTGCTCAGAAAGGTGCCCTAGGGTCCAAAGAATAATTGGGATTTTTCTCAGGATTTTTGGGGCAAGAAAAATTAGGGTTGCTTTGGAGCTCAAAGGGTTAGCTAGGGTTTTGGAAGCCAAAATGAATATTTCTCATTTAAGAAAAATATTCCAAACAATATTTTTGGGTTGGCCAGGGGTGAAATGATGGTTGTGAGGAGGAGAGGGAACACTTGGGTGAAAATCAAGGGGTACCCAAGTGGTGAAGTCCAAATGAAATGATTCAGAACTCCAAATTCAAAACCAACTCAGCTGAAAATCATGCAAAGAAGAAGAGGGCAAAAAAAACCAGGCTGTCACAAACCTCCCCTACTTAGAATGAATCTCGTCCTCGAGATTTGGTTGCTTGGGAAAACCATTCTGGATAACATGCCCTTAGGAATTCTTCTGATTCCCAGGTTGATTCTGACTCGGTATGATGCATCCACTGGACCTTGTAAAACTTTCGTGATTTACTACGAGTGACCCTTTCCACCGGATCCAAAATTTTCACTGGCCTCTCTTCATAGGTCAAGTCCTTTGCCAACTCTATCTCTGTCAAATCGGTATTTTTCTCGGGCGGTGATGTCAGGACCCCGACTCAATGCCACATCGATCTAGCATGTAACACCTCATATCACTTTGCGGCCTCACGCACGGTATTCCCACGGGTGTCGCCTTACCTTTGCCCGGGACCGTTTGCGCCTTTTGGCACACGTATATGACAGTGTCGCTAGCATCCATATGATAAGGAGCCCGGGGCTGACATGGCTAGTCGTAAACCCAAAGTGGCACAGACTTACAGGGACAGGCATCCATGACCCAGCATCGAACGTGTCGGTCATCAGCGAGTGAATCCAGGCTGTAGCACTGGGCTAGCAGGACTCCGGTGAACCGGGCTGTAGCGGGCTAACAGGACTCCGGTATTCATCGCGTGACATTTCCCCGAAGAGACAGACACAGGAACGAAGAAGGACACATGCCGGCCAGCCTAAGTGTTCCGGAGCAGTAGCAAGCTACCATGGCTCGGTGGAAACACTAGGAGACATTTCCCGATAAGAGAGGCTACTAAAGATAAACAACTAGATAGTCAGATCCCACACATACCAAGCATTTCAATAACATACACACAATATGCTCGATATGTGCAAACACAACATGGCATCACAACATGACTCTACGACTCAAGTAATTTATTCAATAGGCTCCGAGGAGCGAGATATTACAAACAGGGGTCTCATGACCCAACATTCAGAGCATACAAATCAAAGCACAAGCGGAAGCTATCATGTCTGGGTACAGACATCTATAAATGAAAAAGGCTGAGAAGCCTGACTATCTATCAGATCCTGCCGAGGGCACAAGATCGTAGCTGAGGTAACAAGCTAAACGTCGAAGTCCACGTGGAACTACTAGTGAGACTGAAGTCTCTCTGCAAAAACATAAAATAGGCAAACGTGAGTACAAATGTACCCAGCAAGACTTACATCAGAACTAACTACATATGCATCATTTTCAACAAGGGGATGGTGGGGTTTAACTGCGGCAAGCCAGTTTTGACTCGGTGGCTATCCTAAACTACGACTGCAAGCGACTCTTTTGAGGTGGCGCACACGAGTCCACATATTCACCATATCAATACACCACTATGGATCCGCTCCCGTCTCCCTACGAGAACGCCATCCATAGCACTCACGCTTATCTTGCGCATTTTAAAGTATCCACTTTCACTTGTCTATGAACTGATATAAGCAATCCAGAAGTCCTTTTCCGCGGACACGGCTATTCGAATAGATGATGTTAACCCTGCAGGGGTGTACTTCTTCATACATGTTTCCACCACTTAGCGTCTGCACACGACATGTGCTCGGCAGACTTCAAGCGAAAGCCGACGTGGGTGTAGACCACGACCTACCTAAACACTCAAGTCTCTAGTCCAGGTTTATCGCCTATTCGGGTTCCATCCATGAGGAGATCCGGCCGGAGTTTCGCTCACAGCCCCAAACAATGTGAACAGGGTTCCCGAGATACCAAACGGGCATCCGGTACACCGTGCCACGTACCTACCGCATCACAGCCCACCCCTACGGTCAGCGCTGTCCACGGCCTCCAGTAAGCTACAAACACCAGAAACTACTTGCAACTCCTGGACAGAGGACTAGGGTGAATAAGAAGTCAAGCGGGGTCATATTTCAGGGCCCAATGCATGGTAGTAGCTGAATCATGGATCACAAACACAGAACTCAGTTCCTAAGGACGGCTTCAATGAGACAACCCACCATGTACTCCTACATGGCCTCTCACCGACACCTTTTACCAAATCATGTTCACACACTTAGCTCACACATAGTAGGACATGTTCACACACCTCTGATTCATCCTCGATGAATCAGACCTGACTCAACTCTAAGCAGTAGCAGGCATGACTAACAAGCATGAATGAGTAGGCACATCAGGGCTCAAACAACTCCTACTCATGCTAGTGGGTTTCATCTATTTACTGTGGCAATGACAGGTCATGCAAAGGATAAAGGGGTTCAGCTACCGCAGCAAGTAACAGATGAATCGGTGTTGTCCTAATGCAGTAAAAGAGAGCAGGAGCGAGAGAGTAGGATTGTATCGGAATGAACAAGGGGGTTTTGCTTGCCTGGCACTTCTGAAGATAACATTGAGTCTTCATCAGTGTCAACGATCACATCATCGGTATCACGTCTATCGAGAGGGGACAAATACCGGCAACACAGAAGGGAACACAATCAATGCAATGCACAATATGATGCATGATCATGACATGGCAAAATGAATGTGTTTTGGGCTAATGCAACTAGCAACAGATTAAATGAAGTTGGTTTGAATACAAGATTCAAATTCAAACTCCATATGTGATTATTTAAATGCCCTTTAAACGTTTTGTCCAAAACAGAGGACAAACATTGTTCAAACATGCATGAAAATGGTACAGATGGATTCCTTGAATTTTTTTGATAATTTTTCATATATAAATTATCTAATTTGGAGTTACGGTTGAATTTCTATGATTTTTAGAAGTTTTTACAAATTTCTAGAATTTCCTGAATATTTATAAAATGAACTAAATTCCAGAAAAGGAATATTGCGTCAGCATGGCGTAAGGCTGAGGTCAGCAGGTCAACTGGGTCGCCCAGAGTCAAACCTGACGTGTGGGGGCCACACGTCAGTGACACAGGTTAGACAGGGGGGGTTAGTTTAGTTTAATTAAAGATTAGGGGCACTAGGGCCCACATGTCAGTGTCAGGGGGTTAGCTTAGGCGGTGATTAGCTTAAACTAATCACTTGATGGCGGGGGCCCACCTGTCATAGACCCAGGGGAGGTCAAACGACTCAATCCCGCCGGCGTTGAGTCGCCGGCAAGGCCGAGGCGTCGGAGGCCTTCGGGTTTCTTGCTCCGGCGACCAAATGGCCGGCGGAGGGCATCTACGGAATGCCCAGGCTCGCGCGCATCTAACAGGGCAAACGGGAGAAGCTAGGGCGGCCGTAATCCTCGCCGGCATCGAGCTCAGCGGCTGCCGGACCTCAGGCGTTGGCGGGAACGG
Source organism: Triticum dicoccoides (assembly GCF_002162155.2). NCBI lineage: Eukaryota > Viridiplantae > Streptophyta > Magnoliopsida > Poales > Poaceae > Triticum > Triticum dicoccoides. The sequence continues at coordinate 677,335,644 of NC_041381.1, read as the reverse complement.
CCCTACGGTGCACAAGAGGGGAAACGGAAGGGCGCTGTGGCCTCCTGGGGTTGCGGTGAGCACGACGGTGGGCTCGGGAGCGAGCTGCGGTGGCTGTGGCCACGGCCACGCCATGGCCGGCGGCGAGAAGCTCTCGGCCGTGGTGGATAACCTAGCTACGGCGCGCGAACGACGAAACAGAGAGGGGGAAACGGACGGAGAGCTCACGTAGACCCTGTAGAGGTGGACGGCGAGCTTGAGGGAGGCCGGACGGGGGCGGATTTGACGGCGGCGATCCGCGGTGGCCGAGGAGGGGAACGGCGAAGCTGGCAGCATCCAGTGCTTCCGGAGGGCCGTGGATCGGTGGGGAGGAAGAGGGGGTCGAGGCGGAGCCTTTGAGCGCATCGGCGAGGCTAGGTGGTGGCGGTGGCCGCGAGGGAGCTCATCGGTGGCGGCGGCTCCGTTCGGGCGAGTGAGGGAGAGAGGAAGCAGAG
>NC_041381.1:677291468-677333557 GCF_002162155.2 Triticum dicoccoides | reverse complement strand
CATTTCCATAATCATCAAGGTTTTACCAATATCCGTGTCAAGGATTCTGGCAACACAACTTACTACCATGATGAATACCGGTGGAAGATGCCGATGCAAAGGAAGATAACACCTTCTTAGATTTCACCTTGGCGAGGCCAAGGAAACAAAATCTGGATGATCGACCGAGAGACATTTAGCACTCCGCTTCTAATGTTCTCCTTGATGTGCTAGCGTAACCCATTCATAGATATGGTTTGATATCTAGAACATCAAGTAAAAGGTCGGACTTCGGGATCTCAAAATCCATAGGGGCAACTAGGGAGTAAATCCTACGAAATCCCTATGGGGAGGTGGCCAACTTCCTCAATCAAGATATTATAATAACAGGTCTTCCGGCTGGGTGTGTTGGCCACGACATCCACTTTACCGGTTTTCGAGGGACCGATATTATAGTTCTTGGGAAATGTTCCAAACCATCATATCTGCCTAAGATTCAGATCTGGTTGGTGTCAGGATATTCCAGACTCATCGAGTCTAGGAAGAAAAATGAAAGTTTGCAACACAATTCGACGAGACAACGCTGCGAGATTCTCGGGGAATGAACTACGATAGTAAGCTCCAAAACATGAGCTGGTTCTGCTACAAACATGTGAACACGCTGTCCCAGACAAACATGACCACGTGGTAGTCTTATAATAAAACACTACCGAGTTCAGGTGGGGAACCATCATTAATGACATCGAAGTCTCCACGCGTGGAAGTCCAAAGAGTTCACCTTGGACAGACTCCTTTATCTTTGAACAACTCAATCAGTGGCTTGGTGTGCTCGGAACACATATGGAATGAAGGTTGCAAGTCTCCAGACCACAGAATACTTCGCGCGTATGCATGACTGACTTGGGATGATTCCAGAGGAAGCAAAACTAACTTTCTCAAATCCACGGCGGCAACTTTCACCAAATGCACGTGTATAAGAGGAAGTCACTCCTTTCATCAAACAAATACTTCATGAGTTAGCATGAAGAAATGCTTTCAAAAGTTTCCAACACTAGCTTAATGTTCAACAAAATCATGGAGGAGATAAGGATGTTGTCAATGGGCTCAACAACAATTCTTCCGGGTTTCCTTTTAAAAGGAATTCCATAGTTAAGTGAACAAGTGATAGCATTGGTCAGGCCAAAGATGTAATGGTGTATGCTCGAGGGATCAACCACGAATAAGACAACATTACAAATATCGTTGGTTCTGGTCTAATTGGATGATAGCCCATACTCAATCAAAGGTTTGGGTAAGATAATAGATCCAACAATTGTTCACAAGGACCAATTGATGAAGATATCATCTTTCTTCAACACACACACACACACAAAAAGATATCCCTTAACATGAACTAAGTCAGACAAGCTTTTATCTTCCAACTCTCCAAGTTGTTGTCTAGCTTAACCAACTAGCTCCGGGATATCCATCACAGATTCTTGGAGAAAGGGTGGTTCACAAGAATAAACCAACTTGATCACGAACTCAACATAGCGGTCAGGTGACAATCTGGTAATACTTCTGAGAAGATATTCAGAAAATCACGAACCACCGGTATGTTACTAAGCTCGAGAACAATCTTGCTTTTCAGGGCAAGACGATATGATCAATAGAGCAAGGATTTGAAATAATCCTAACTCATCGATCGAGGAGTGAACCAGGAGAATGGACTAGGTAGCACGATCAATCTTAGAATGATGATTCAATAACCAACACACTAAGAATGAAATTATTGTCCTTTAACTACCCAGCAACGAGGTTGCTAGGCGTATTGATTTCACACATCACAATTCATTTGTCGGTATTCCGGTTGCATCAACACGAAGACCGAGGAATGACTAATGATGGCAAGAAGTATCACTGTACCAAGAGTTCATAGGATGGTGTGCAATTCCTATAACAATTCCGATATAAAGATGGTAATACTCCAAGGTAGAACAGAACAAAAGCTGGATTAGCAATTTGATCTACGGAGCACAACTTCTTTGACCCAATCCTGGATATGGAAGAGGTACTGGAGTTTGTTTCTCCTAGTCATTCTGAATGGAATGGCTTGACGGACCACAAGAGTAATAGGCATCGATGAACGAATGCACACATAATCTTGACTATCAATTGATAGACGAGGGTCAGAAGACAACTAAAGAGGGACAACTCAAAGGAACACACGATTTTCTGAGTTGTGGATGCATGGTTTGGCATGTCGAACGAATTCAACATATTTCTTCCGGGCAATCCATGCGGAAAGGTAGAACTGGCAGAGCCACAATATATAATGGAGAACTCATCAAGAGCACTCTTGTTGTCATCTTTTGGTTCAGAAGAACTCCTGCCAAGAATGGTTCATGGTAATTGGAAGAAGGATATACCACGAACCTCGAGGACTATCGCAAAGGTTACTAATATCCTGAAGGCACTAGCAATTACTATCAACATGAAGTAGGTAGAGTGAATCTCGGGTTCAAGAACCCAGGAACAGAATACCTATTACTAAGTAGCATCACAGGATGCTTTCGAGAATGATGGCCAGAATCATCACACTGGGAACACAAATCATGGCTAAATTACTAGATGATCCCCTAAGACACCTAGGGTCATAATAATATCTCCAACATATATGTCGAGGCAACAAAGTACCTCAACTCACCGATTAGTGTGGTTAATCTGGCCCAAAGGAACATCGGAACGGGAGGAAGGGATTTTGCAAATGCTTCAGAGTATTTAGAAACCTGGGATGACTCGGACAGCATAACGGCTGTAAATGCTCAAAAAGATTTGAGACAATCACAAAAAAATGGTGGCATAACCACTCAGAAGCACAATATCAAGGTTTCGAGATCATCAGTTAACATACAGAAGTAGTAGGAACTGGACTCAAGCTTAAATCGAACAATCTTATAAGTCTACGGACTAGTAATACGTGATCCTGATAGAAAGAAGAGAAAGCCTAGTTTCTTAACCCCGTAGGAAAGATAAGATGACTCAGATCAGAAGGGCATAAGGTATAAGGAGTAAAAAGAGCCTTACGTTCCATCCCACAATCAATTCCCTTATATAACTAAAGAGTTTCTAGACTCAACTCCGACCAGTTTGGCTTGGTAATCCTACAGGCAGTCAAGCTCTGATACCAACGCTGTCAGGACCCCGACTCAATGCCACATCGATCTAGCATGTAACACCTCATATCACTTTGCGGCCTCACGCACGGTATTCCCACGGGTGTCGCCTTACCTTTGCCCGGGACCGTTTGCGCCTTTTGGCACACGTATATGACAGTGTCGCTAGCATCCATATGATAAGGAGCTCGGGGCTGACCTGGCTAGTCGTAAACCCAAAGTGGCACAGACTTACAGGGACAGGCATCCATGACCCAACATCGAACGTGTCGGTCATCAGCGAGTGAATCCAGGCTGTAGCACTGGGCTAGCAGGACTCCGGTGAACCGGGCTGTAGCGGGCTAACAGGACTCCGGTATTCATCGCGTGACATTTCCCCGAAGGGACAGACACAGGAACGAAGAAGGACACATGCCGGCTAGCCTAAGTGTTCCGGAGCAGTAGCAAGCTACCATGGCTCGGTGGAAACACTAGGAGACATTTCCCGATAAGAGAGGCTACTAAAGATAAACAACTAGATAGTCAGATCCCACACATACCAAGCATTTCAATAACATACACACAATATGCTCGATATGTGCAAACACAACATGGCATCACAACATGACTCTACGACTCAAGTAATTTATTCAATAGGCTCCGAGGAGCGAGATATTACAAACAGGGGTCTCATGACCCAACATTCAGAGCATACAAATCAAAGCACAAGCGGAAGCTATCATGTCTGGGTACAGACATCTATAAATGAAAAAGGCTGAGAAGCCTGACTATCTATCAGATCCTGCCGAGGGCACAAGATCGTAGCTGAGGTAACAAGCTAAACGTCGAAGTCCACGTGGAACTACTAGTGAGACTGAAAGTCTCTCTGCAAAAACATAAAATAGGCAAACGTGAGTACAAATGTACCCAGCAAGACTTACATCAGAACTAACTACATATGCATCATTTTCAACAAGGGGATGGTGGGGTTTAACTGCAGCAAGCCAGCTTTGACTCGGTGGCTATCCTAAACTACGACTGCAAGCGACTCTTTTGAGGTGGCGCACACGAGTCCACATATTCACCATATCAATACACCACTATGGATCCGCTCCCGTCTCCCTACGAGAACGCCATCCATAGCACTCACGCTTATCTTGCGCATTTTAAAGTATCCACTTTCACTTGTCTATGAACTGATATAAGCAATCCAGAAGTCCTTTTCCGCGGACACGGCTATTCGAATAGATGATGTTAACCCTGCAGGGGTGTACTTCTTCATACATGTTTCCACCACTTAGCGTCTGCACACGACATGTGCTCGGCAGACTTCAAGCGAAAGCCGACGTGGGTGTAGACCACGACCTACCTAAACACTCAAGTCTCTAGTCTAGGTTTATCGCCTATTCGGGTTCCATCCATGAGGAGATCCGGCCGGAGTTTCGCTCACAGCCCCAAACGATGTGAACAGGGTTCCCGAGATACCAAACGGGCATCCGGTACACCGTGCCACGTACCTACCGCATCACAGCCCACCCCTACGGTCAGCGCTGTCCACGGCCTCCAGTAAGCTACAAACACCAGAAACTACTTGCAACTCCTGGACAGAGGACTAGGGTGAATAAGAAGTCGAGCGGGGTCATATTTCAGGGCCCAATGCATGGTAGTAGCTAAATCATGGATCACAAACACAGAACTCAGTTCCTAAGGACGGCTTCAATGAGACAACCCACCATGTACTCCTACATGGCCTCTCACCGACACCTTTTACCAAATCGTGTTCACACACTTAGCTCACACATAGTAGGACATGTTCACACACCTCTGATTCATCCTCGATGAATCAGACCTGACTCAACTCTAAGCAGTAGCAGGCATGACAAACAAGCATGAATGAGTAGGCACATCAGGGCTCAAACAACTCCTACTCATGCTAGTGGGTTTCATCTATTTACTGTGGCAATGACAGGTCATACAAAGGATAAAGGGGTTCAGCTACCGCAGCAAGTAACAGATGAATCGGTGTTGTCCTAATGCAGTAAAAGAGAGCAGGAGCGAGAGAGTAGGATTGTATCGGAATGAACAAGGGGGTTTTGCTTGCCTGGCACTTCTGAAGATAACATTGAGTCTTCATCAGTGTCAACGATCACATCATCGGTATCACGTCTATCGAGAGGGGACAAATACCGGCAACACAGAAGGGAACACAATCAATGCAATGCACAATATGATGCATGATCATGACATGGCAAAATGAATGTGTTTTGGGCTAATGCAACTAGCAACAGATTAAATGAAGTTGGTTTGAATACAAGATTCAAATTCAAACTCCATATGTGATTATTTAAATCCCTTTAAACGTTTTGTCCAAAACAGAGGACAAACATTGTTCAAACATGCATGAAAATGGTACAGATGGATTCCTTGAATTTTTCTGATAATTTTTCATATATAAATTATCTAATTTGGAGTTACGGTTGAATTTCTATGATTTTTAGAAGTTTTTACAAATTTCTGGAATTTCCTGAATATTTATAAAATGAACTAAATTCCAGAAAAGGAATATTGCGTCAGCATGGCGTAAGGCTGAGGTCAGCAGGTCAACTGGGTCGCCCAGAGTCAAACCTGACGTGTGGGGGCCACACGTCAGTGACACAGGTTAGACAGGGGGGGTTAGTTTAGTTTAATTAAAGATTAGGGGCACTAGGGCCCACATGTCAGTGTCAGGGGGTTAGCTTAGGTGGTGATTAGCTTAAACTAATCACCTGATGGCGGGGGCCCACCTGTCATAGACCCAGGGGAGGTCAAACGACTCAATCCCGCCGGCGTTGAGTCGCCGGCGAGGCCGAGGCGGCGGAGGCCTTCGGGTTTCTTGCTCCGGCGACCAAATGGCCGGCGGAGGGCATCTACGGAATGCCCAGGCTCGCTCGCATCTAACAGGGCAAACGGGAGAAGCTAGGGCGGCCGTAATCCTCGCCGGTGTCGAGCTCAGCGGCTGCCGGACCTCGGGCGTTGGCGGGAACGGCGCTACGGTGCACAAGAGGGGAAACGGAAGGGCGCTGCGGCCTCCTGGGGTTGCGGTGAGCACGACGGTGGGCTCGGGAGCAAGCTGCGGTGGCTGTGGCCACGGCCACGCCATGGCCGGCGGCGAGAAGCTCTCGGCCGCGGTGGGTAACCTAGCTACGGCGCGCGAACGACGAAACAGAGAGGGGGAAACGGACGGAGAGCTCACGTAGACCCTGTAGAGGTGGACGACGAGCTTGAGGGAGGCCGGACGGGGGCGGATTTGACGGCGGCGATCCGCGGTGGCCGAGGAGGGGAACGGCGAAGCTGGCAGCATCCAGGGCTTCCGGAGGGCCGTGGATCGGTGGGGAGGAAGAGGGGGTCGAGGCGGAGCCTTTGAGCGCATCGGCGAGGCTAGGGGGTGGCGGTGGCCGCGAGGGAACTCGTCGGTGGCGGCGGCTCCGTTCGGGCGAGTGAGGGAGAGAGGAAGCAGAGGAGGGGGGGAGAGTTCGGGAGAGTGAGGGAGTTCCAGGGGGGTGGCGTCGCACGCATGGAGGCGTCCGGGGTGTCGAGGTGGAGCGGCAAGCAGGAGGTGGCCGGGGCGTGCGCCGGCGTGCGTCGGCCACGCGCCTGTGCCTACTGGCGCGAGGAGGAAGGCGACAGGGGGGGGGAAGTGGAGATGGGCTGGGCCGCACAGGAGCTGGGCCGGCTGGCTACTGGGTGAGCGCCAGATAAGTCCTTCTCTCTCTCTCTTTCATTTCTATTTAATTCTGTTTTCTATTTTCTGTAGTTTGTTTTGATTTAGTTTTAGACACTAAACCATTTTATAAAATCCTGGAAATAGTTATGTGGCTAGGACTAAAATATACCAAACCACATAAAATGTTCCAGTAATTATTGGACATATATTATTTATATATCAAATATATATCCAATGCAAATAGCTATTTATTTAATTCAAAGGCACAAAATAATTAACTCTGAGATACCAAAAATATTGTTTTGAGTTTTACCTCTTTGCAATATTTTCAGAGACTAAGAGGAACATTTTCTTGGACTTCTTTGAGGAGATTTTAATGTTGATCATTTTTAGAAGGTTTCTGAGGCTTTAAAAATTCCCCAATTCAAATTTCATTTGAATTAAAACATGATACTGACATGAGGTCTAGCCTAGTGCATAACAGGACCAGGGATGTGACAGGTGATGTGCACCGTCGCAGTTGGGAAACATGGAACACGTTGTGCATGTCTGGCAGCTCACGGGGCAACTCCAACTGATATGCCACAACACCTACTCGTGTCATAACAGGAAATGGACCAACAAACCTGGGTGCCAATTTTCCACGGGTTTGAAACCTGGGTGCCAATCAGAAGTGATGGTTCAGGGAACTCCGTGCAGACTGACAATTCTGGATACATACAGTCATGCGAGCTCGTCTGCTCGGTATGAGGTTTTGATTGGGAGGAAGTGGGCCACCTTGGTCAATGTGTCTACTATGACCCAGATCAAATTATTGCCTCGTCGGGTCTTAGGTAGTCCCGTGATGAAATCCATACAGACATCATCCCATTTACATTGTGATACTGGCAGTGGTTGGAGAAGTCCGGCCGGTTTCTGACGTTCTGCCTTTACTTTGTTGCATATGTCGCAACAGGCTACGAAATAAGCAATGTCTTTCTTCATTCCATCCCACCAGAATATTTGTCGAAGATCTTCGTACATTTTCGTTCCTCCAGGGGGGATTGAATACGAGGATTCGTGGGCTTCTGACAAAATTTTCTGCTTCAGATCAGCTTGATAAGGCACACAAATCCTTCCCCAGAATCGGAGGGTACCATTCTGATCCTTCGAGAAATCGGAAAACTTGATACATTTCTGCAGACCGGTATTGCCTGACTGGGCTTTGCAGATTTCTTCCTCAAGAGTAGGGGTAACCTTCAGAATATTGGCAAGGCCAGCCTCAACTATGACAAGGTTGAGCTGAGCTATCTCCTCTTTAAGTTCGGAAGGCAAAGACTCCAACATGACGTTTAAACTGACAGGTTTTCGACTGAGTGCATCGGCAACCACGTTGGCCTTACCCGGATGGTAATTTATTCCAAGGTCATAATCCTTGACCAACTCAAGCCATCTTCGTTGACGGAGATTTAAATCCGGCTGAGTAAATATATATTTGAGACTTTTGTGATCGGTAAAAAATTGGCACCTTTTTCCGATGAGGTAGTGTCTCCAAATTTTTAAAGCATGAACTACCGCGGCCAATTCCAAATATGAGTGGGGCAATTTACTTCATGGGGCCATAGCTGCCGTGAGGCCTAAGCTACTACCTTGCCATCTTGCATAAGTACGCATCCTAGCCCTTGCCAGGAAGCGTCGCAGTATACGTCAAAACTGTGGTAGATATCAGGAAGTGTTAATACTAGCATAGTTGTCAAGCGTTTCTTCAACTAGGTGAAACTTTTCTCATAGTACGAAGTCCATTCAAACTTCTTATCCTTTTTGAGCAGCTCCGTCATGGGCTTAGCAATCTTGGAGAACCCTTCAATGAAACGGCGGTAGTATCCGGCTAATCCAAGAAAACTCCGGATCTGAGATACGGTGGTGGGTGGCAACCAGTCGAGCACATCTTTCACCTTGCTCGGGTCCACGGCTATACCTTCAACGGATAGCACATGCCCTAGGAATCCAATTTGCTTGAGCCAAAACTCACATTTACTGAATTTGGCGTACAACTGGTGCTCACGGAGTCGTTGTAACACTGCTCGGAGGTGTTCCTTATGCTCTTCTTCACTTCTTGAATAAATAAGTATATCATCGATTAAGACGACCACGAACTTATCGAGGAAATCCATGAGTACTTTAATCATCATGTGCATGAAGAAAGTGGGGGCGTTGGTGCGGCTGAAGGACATGACTGTGTATTCATAGAGACCGTAGCGAGTGGTGAATGCGGTCTTGGGAATATCCTCTTTTTTAATTTTGAGCTGATAGTATCCAGTCCGCAAATCAATCTTTGAGAATACCTTAGCTCCACTGAGCTGATCAAACAAATCATCAATTCTTGGCAGAGGGTATTTGTTTTTGATCATGACATCATTCAATTATAGGTAGTCCACACACATACGAAGGCTGCTGTCGGTGACAAAACCGACGGATCTCGGGTAGGGGGTCCCAAGCTGTGCGTCTTAGGATCAATGGTAACATGAACACGGGATTTCACCCAGCTTCAGGCTCTCTTGATGAGATAATACCCTACATGCTGCTTGATTGACTATAATGAGTATAGGGGGTACAAGAGTTGATCTACCTCGAGATCATATGTTGTGGTCTAAACCCTAGAGGTATGATGAGTAATGTCATAATAATCATCCTCTATCGACTAGCCTAGCCTCAGTTTATATAATGTACCATAGGCCTTGGGTAACAAGAGTCCTAGCCGAATACGCCGGCGGGGGAGGAGGAGTCCTTGACTTGATCACCAAGTCTTGTGGAATCTTCCTTGTATGCGGCAACTGTCAGAACTGGCCCATGAGTATACGGCCATGGGATCCTCGGCCCAATCCAATTGATCGGGAGACGACGTGGTGAGTACCCCCTAGTCCAGGACACCGTCAGTAGCCCCCTGAACCGGTCTTCAAGTTGGAGACGCTCCTCGATTCTTCTGAACTGTTCTTCATCTTCGGTCGTCGGTCTTGAAAACTGGTTCAACAAATCTTATCATCTTCGATCTTGAGGATCGCCGAAGTAAACCCTAATAGTTTACACGTCGGGTATCCGAGGAGCCCCTTTAAGTTTCCAGCCTTTATCAATGGCTTGTTATTTTTATGCCACACCTTGGGTTTGAAGTTATTCCCGGGCGGCAGTGTCCTGTTGCATCCGAGCTCCAACGCCGGGTTGCATTCGAGGTATCTATTGCAACCAAGCACCAACGCCGGACTGCTTCCGAGCTCCAACATCGGAATGTATCCGAGCTCCAACGCCGGACTGTGTCCAAGCTCCAACGCCGTACTGTATCCGAGATGTCATAGATCATCTTGGTTCAAAAAAGTTGAAGCACTTTAGCCGAGCTTAATGCCGGGAATGCCCTCTATGGAGCCACCCACTGGCGCCCGAGCTTTTTGCCGGACTGCTTCCGGGGTGGTGCACCACCCCTGACTGTGGGCTGATTTTTTGATTGGTGCAATTTATTCTCTGCCGAGATATTAGCCAGTAGCCCTCAAGGTGTGTGCGTCGGTCTAAAACCCGAGATGCACCTGAAGGAAAACATGAAACCGCTGATCCTAGTTGCCCCTGAGACTCAGGTCGATGCACAAAATCGGCCTGAGGATCAACTCCTAGCTCGGCAGCATACATAGGAATAGAAACGCGGTGTGCAAAGTCCTCGAGACTCAGATTGGGTGCGGCCGACCAACCCGAGGATAATAATCTCCTCGAAAACTATATTGCACTTTAAATTTTCTGCATTGGATTGTCAATGCAGTAGCCCCCGAGACACTGGTCGGGTGGCAACACCATATCAGGGGATTGATGTGCCCTTTTAATATTTATAAATAATAAGCCCGAAGCCTAGTAGCCCCCGAGCCTTAATGCGGGCACGGGAGGCCGAATTAAGGATCGATATCCATAGTAAATCACAAATTATGTGTAATGACTCTATGTATCCAAGTACTTTACGTCATTAATGCTCGGATCCGCATTGTACAAAACTTTGTTGACCGACCATCAGCTTCAACCTCCTCGGCCAGCAGTCAAGGGGTGTTTGTCCTTGTCGGTGTCAAAACCGGCGGATCTCGGGTAGGGGGTCCCGAACTGTGCGTCTAGGCGGATGGTAACAGGAGACAAGGGACACGATGTTTTACCCAGGTTCGGGCCCTCTTGATGGAGGTAAAACCCTACATCCTGCTTGATTGATATTGATATTGTGGATGTTTACAAGAGTGGATCTACCATGAGATCAAGGAGGCTAAACCCTAGAAGCTAGCCTATGGTATGATTGTAATGGTTGTTGTTGTCCTACGGACTAGAGCCATCCGGTTTATATAGGCACCGGAGAGGGCTAGGGTTACATAGAGTCGGTTATAATGGTAGGAGATCTACGTATCTGTATCGCCAAGCTTGCCTTCCACGCCAAGGAAAGTCCCATCCGGACACGGGACGAAGTCTTCAATCTTGTATCTTCATAGTCTTGGAGTCCGGTCGATGATGATAGTCCGGCTGATGATAGTTCGGCCGATGATGGTAGTCCGGCTATCCGGACACCCCCTAATCTGGGACTCCCTCAGTAGCCCCCGAACCAGGCTTCAATGACGATAAGTCCAGCATGTGTGTAGTCTTCGGCGTTGCAAGGCGGGTTCTCCTTCAAGTTCTACGTACCTGCCGAATAGTGTCCGGCTTCCTCATCAATGTTGCGCGTCTTGGATTCCACGCCCAATAATGGCCTTCTTCCACGCGTCGCGCGAATGTGAAAAGCCAGGGTGTCTTTTATGTTTTACCCCCTAGTTGTGCGAATAATCTGCCTATAAGGGAGGCAAGAATCCAGATCCAAATCACCATCTTCCTCCCGCAAATACTCATCGGAGCGCTTTCGACCAAGAATCCATTCCATCATGGACCCTCAACGAGGCTCCTCTTCTCGCGCTCCCAGCCCTTTGCCAGGAGATTGGAGGAGATGCTCTGTTCCGCACAACGAGCTGGTGAAGCTCCAAGCTGGGGGGATATCTCCCTCCGGCCTTTATGGTTCCGGTTCGAGCCGGGCTGGCCACCTCAAAGGTGGGAAGCAAGCGGAGGTTACCCCAAGTACCAACAAAGGGGAGCGGGTATGCTTCGTCCCCTATCTGATAAGGGGGCTCGGATTTCCTGTACATCCATTCCTCCGCGGGCTCCTGGAGTTCTACGGACTCCAGCTTCATCACCTCACGCCCACCTCAATCCTGCATATTGCGGGTTACATAGCTCTTTGCGAGCTATTCCTGGGCGTCGAGCCCCATTTCGCGCTGTGGAAGAGGTTGTTCTGCCTTGTACCCCGCTCTCAAGAGGGGTCCATATATCAAGTGGGCGGCGCCGAAATATGGCGCATTGCCGGACCGGATATCCATCCGGAACCCCTAAGAAGGCGTCCGAAGACTGGCCTTCGGAATGGTTTTATATAGAAGACGCTCCGCTGCCGGACCCTGTTCGGATCGGCCTCCCGGAGTTCAGCAATGCTCCTCTGAAGAAACGCCTTAGTTGGCGTCCGCGGAGCCCCCAACTGGAGGAAGACAAGAGCGTCCATTATTTGATGGGCCGAATAAGGTTACTGGCCCATTCCGGGTTGACCATGATTGGAGTCATGGCAACATGCATTATGCGGGGGGTGCAGCCACTACAATACAGGGGCCACCCCATGTGGGATTTCAACGGGGAGGACGATGCCACCCGTCATGGCCACAAAGGGCCGGATTCGGTCGAAGACCTGGTCACGATCCTGTCCGGCCTGTATAAGGGGGAGAAGGAGGATTTCCTTCGGACGAACCCGTTAAATGGGTTCTCCATGAATAATCCCTGGCCTTGGGTAAGTGAACACTCTGCATGCCTGACCCATGCTTTTTGAAACTTAAGTTTCTCATATTGTGTTTTCTTTCGACGCAGGAGCTGCGCCGGATCGTGGAGGACATGCTAAGTCCAGCTCCACAACCCGAGGATCTAGAGAGATCCCGGGATCCGGCCTCCGAAGAGGATCCGGACATAAAGGTGGAGCTAATCGACGGGGTGTTCCACCAGCTCAGCATGGACAATGCTTTAGTCGCCATCATGGCCGACTATCCCGGACTATATCCGGCTTCCCAGGTGATTGCGACCGAAGTCCTGACACCGTCATTCCTTCCTTGCTTATTTCTTACCACCGTATATGATGGCGCTGTGCAGGAGGCGCCCCTAGGGCGAGAAGCGGAGCCCGCGGTGGCTGACCAACAAAGGCCAGTCCGGACTAGTAGGCGGAAGAGGAGCGCGGCGCGGACTGAAACGTCGCCGCAAAGGTGTAGCTCACAATTCATTATTTAGAGCAACATTCCTAGGAAGCGTTTGAGTGCTCATGACTTTTGTAGGGAAAAAAGAGCCCACCGGACTGCGGGCGTGGAGGTTGCCAATCCAACCTCTACTAGCCAGGCTCCAGCACCTGGTCTGGAGGGGGAGGCGAGCGCAAGGCGCGAGCCGGACATTCCTCCAACGGAGGACGCCGACAGACTGTCCGCCACCAAGTCTGAGGTGGAGAGTGCCATGAATCACAGGCGCCGCCGGACAGTATTTCGTGACGCGTGCTTCTCCCCCGAGGCGTTGAATGCCTTTAACGCGGGGGACGTGCACCTTCGTGCTGCTCAAGATGGTTTTACCAGAGCCACGGAGCAGTATGTAAAAGACATACGGGTAAGAGAATTTAATAGTTATATATGCCAGTAGCCCCTGAGACTTAAAGTAGTTATATTAACTGATTTAAGGATCATATGAAACATAGGATCTTACCGAGAAGAATACCCAACTCTCTCAGGAGCTGCAAGAGTGCAAGGCCCAACTTGAGGCCACACTCTCTGGCGCAGGAGGAAACACAGGGACCTCTCCTGGTAACGCATTATTTTAGAAAGATAAGTAGCATTTGGCCTTTGCGCAAGTCTAAAAAATGACGTTGCAGGTGCTGCCGGACAAGATCCGGACAGGCAAGAACTTCTGCGCCAACTAAAGGCCGGCGAGAGGGTGCTGCATAAGGTGCAACATGAAAGGAACAAGCTCCAGGATGCCCATGCCCAGCTTGGAGAAGAGCTGAAAGGCGTTTGGGAAGAGCTGTCGGGCTCCGTTAAGGAGAATCAGCGGCTTCGTCGCGACATCTATAGTAAGTGCTTGAGCGAACTCCTTTGAAAAGAAGAGTTTGGCGAGGAAGTCAATTTGACAGAATATGTCTGTAGGTATGCTCACAGGTCGCCCTGCGGAGGAGATGCCCGTATCAACGGGTGATCAACTTCCCGAATTGTTGCAACTGATCGAACGAGTTCGGCAGGCAATGAGCGGCGTCATCCAGGCTTTATGGCCAGCCTTCTCCTTACCCGAGGGTCTTGGGGAGCTTGCGGAGAAGCTTCAGGGAGTGCGGCAGTGCTTCCATTTATGGAAGATTTCAGCCTGCCGCCAAGGTGCCAGGGAGGCCTGGGCCATGGTAAAGACGCGGTACAAGAAGGCGGATCCCAACCACATGGCCGAAGTTGGACCTGTGGGGCCTGATGGGAAGGAGATCCCTGTGAGTTTAGTATACGACCAAGTAGAGTTGGTTGCTAAATTTGCCCAACAAGACTGTAAATTAGACAACCTGTTAGACGAGATTGAGGAAGAATACAATCAGTCGATTTGACAATGTATTATAAAATGACATGTAAAATGCCTTCTAGCCGGATTGTAGATCGTTTGTCTTTGCCGACCTTTTCGCTTCGACCTCGGGACCCTAGGGTCCGGAGTGTGTCCGAATACCTTCTCGGTTATGAAACAACCGGGGTATGCATGGAGACCAGGCGTAGGGGTCATTAGTGCTTTATCAGACAAGTGCCCAACTAGTTATGTTATATTACATGGGTAGTAAGAAACATCTTCCAGGGAGAATAGTTCCGTTAAGGGTTCCTTTCCTCTGGGGGTGGCATGCCCTAAAGTGCGTGTCCGGACTGCGAAAAGAGCAGAAAAACATCTGGGGCAGATAAATAAGTGGATAAAAAATCATCTTTTATGTCACCGACCGAATATTCCCTTAAGAACGCTAGCTTTCGGCTTCACCCAGTCTGAGGTACACATCTGGCTGACCCGGCAGTAACAATCGCAGAGGTGCTCCCTTTACCTCCTAGCTGAACAATCGGGAACGTAGGGGTAAGCACAGGAGCCAGGCAACCCAGCTTGGCCAAAACTTAAGTCATATCGATGCATATAATGGTGAATAAAAGGTACATGTGGAGGCTTGACACATGTGCTGGGCATGAAGCCCTTATAATTAAGCTTCTGGTAAAGAAGCCCCCAGGTATAATGAGTGCGAATAGCACATCAATTGCGCGCGATCAATGTGCAAGTAGGCCTTTTAAGGCTTTGATGAATAGGGTTGAGAAGAAAAAGATAAACAAAAGGCAGCTGAAGTAAAAAAAATTGGACGGGGGGAAAGGGACGAACTCTTAGTCCGGCGCTAGGCATAGAATCTTCGGAGGCGGGCTGCGTTCCATGGGTTCGGCTCGAGTCGGTTATCCGACGCATTTCGTAGACGGTACACTCTACCAGTCAAGACTTTATCGATGATGAAGGGGCCTTCCCATTTGGGCTTGAGCCTGTCCTTTTTCTTGTCCGGCAGGCATAGAACTAGTTCGCCAACGTTGTAAGTCTTGGCCCGTACTTCTCTGCTTTGGTATCTTCGAGCCTGCTGCTGATAGAATGCGGAACGAGCCTTGGTGACGTCGCGTTCTTCCTCCAATGCGTCCAAGTTGTCCTGCCGATCCAACTCGGCTTCTCTTTCTTCGTACATGCGCACTCGAGGTGAGTCATGAATGATGTCGCAGGGCAAAACTGCTTCTGCACTGTATACCATAAAAAATGGTGTGAATCCGGTAGTACGGTTAGGCGTTGTCCGCAGCCCCCAGAGTACGTAGTCGAGCTCCTCTACCCAGTGCGTGTCAGATTTCGTAAGGGACCGCACTAGTCTGGGTTTGATGCCTCTCATTATTAGACCATTTGCTCGTTCCACTTGACCGTTGGTTTGAGTATGATAGACCGAAGCGTAATCGAGCTTGATGCCCATATTTTTGCACCATGATTTAACCTCATCGGCTGTGAAGTTCGTGCCATTATCGGTGATGATGCTGTGGGGGACACCATAACGGTGTACTACCCCGGATATAAAGTCTATCACTGGTCCGGACTCTGCCATTTTAACTGGCTTGGCCTCTATCCATTTGGTGAATTTATCCACCATGACCAATAGGTACATTTGCTTGTGGGTTCCCACTTTAAGTGGTCCAACCATGTCAAGCCCCCAGACCGCGAACGGCCAGGTAATGGGTATAGTTTTGAGGGGGGTGGGTGGCATGTGGCTCTGATTAGCAAAGAGCTGACAACCGACGCATCTTTGGACTAAGTCCTGAGCATCTGCCCGGGCCGTCGGCCAATAAAATCCTGTACGGAATGCCTTTCCTACAAGGGCCCGGGCTGCGGCGTGGTGTCCGCCTAGTCCAGCGTGAATTTCAGCCAGAAGGTCTCGCCCTTCCTCTTTGGAGATACACCTTTGAAGGACTCCGGTTGTGCTTTTCTTATAGAGTTCTCCCTCATGGACCTTGTAGGCTTTAGATCACCGGACTACGCAGCGGGCCTCATTATGGTCTTCGGGGAGTTCCTGCCTAAGCAAGTAGGCTAGGAACGGCTCTGTCCATGGGGCGATTACTGCCATTATGTTGTGAGCTGAGGGTGTTGTTTCGTCGGCTGGATCGCCAGTTATGTCAGATTGCTCTGAGGCCGCCTCCGGTTTGTTATTTCCGGACTCCTCTTCCCATAGTACGGATGGCTTGAACAGCCGTTCCAGGAAGATATTTGGAGGGACAGCATCACGTTTTGCGCCGATGCGTGCCAATACGTCGGCCGCTTGGTTATTATCTCTGGCTACGTGGTGGAATTCAAGTCCTTCGAACCGAGCTGACATTTTAAGGACAGCGTTGCGATAGGCTGCCATTTTTGGATCCTTGGCGTCAAAGTCTCCATTTACTTGGGATGTTGCGAGGTTTGAGTCCCCGCGCACCTCTAGGCGTTGGATGCCCATGGAGATTGCCATCCAGAGGCCATGTAAGAGGGCCTCATATTCGGCTGCGTTGTTGGAGTCCGTGTACATTATCTGAAGTACGTATTGGACTCTGTCCCTGGTTGGGGACGTTAGTACGATGCCAGCCCCCAATCCGTCCAACATTTTGGAGCTGTCGAAATGCATAATCCAATTGGAGAATGCGCCGTACTCTTTAGGGAGTTCGGCTTCAGTCCACTCAGCGACAAAGTCAGCCAAAACTTGCGACTTTATAGCTCGCCGTGGTTTGTAAGTTATGTCGAATGGTAAGAGTTCAATGGCCCATTTTGCAATCCTGCCCGTAGCGTCGCGGTTATTTATAATGTCATTTAGGGGTACTTCGGAGGCCACTGTTATCGAACAATCTTGAAAGTAGTGTCGGAGCTTCCGGGATGCCATGAACACCCCAAACGCTATCTTTTGATAGTGCGGGTAACGGGACTTGCAGGGGTTTAAAACAGTGGATACGTAGTACACTGGTTTTTGAAGAGGGAATTTATGCCCTTCTGTCTCTCGTTCTACGACGAGCACCGCGCTTACTACTTGATGTGTTGCCGCGATGTATAACAACATAGGTTCGCCCAGGTTGGGCGCAGCCAGGACTAGATTCGTTGCCAATATGGCCTTTATTTCTTCGAGTCCGGCCATGGCAGCATCCGTCCACTCGAAGTGTTCGGTGTGCCTGAGGAGGCAATAGAGGGGCAATGCCTTTTCTCCTAGGCGGGAGATAAAGCGTCTGAGAGCCGCCATGCATCCAGTCAATTTCTGGATCCGTTTGAGGTTTTTTGGAATATCCAGCTGTGATAGGGCTCGGATTTTGGCCGGATTTGCTTCAATTCCTCTACCGGATACAATGAAGCCCAAGAGCTTTCCGGCTGGTACGCCGAAAACGCATTTTCCCGGGTTCAGCTTGATGTCATATGCTCGGAGGTTGTCTAATGTGACCCTCAAGTCGTCTACTAGAGTTTCGACGTGTTTGGTTTTGACGACTACGTCGTCTACGTATGCCTCTACTGTTTTGCCGATCTGGGTAGCCAGACATGTCTGAATCATGCGCTGATATGTTGCGCCGGCGTTTTTAAGTACGAAGGGCATCGTGTTGAAGCAGAATGATCCATATGGAGTAATGAACGCTGTTGCGGCTTGATCCGCTTCTGCCATCTTGATTTGATGATAGCCGTAGTATGCGTCCAGGAAGCACAATGAATCGTGCCCTGCAGTGGCATCGATGATTTGGTCGATGTGGGGGAGGGGGAAGGGATCCTTTGGGTAGGCTTTATTTAGGTCATTGAAATCGACGCATAGGCGCCAGGATATGTCCTTCTTTGGTACCATTACCAGGTTTGCTAGCCAATCCGGATGTTTGATGTCTCTGATGAATCTGGCTTCCAATAGTTTGGCTAGTTCTTCTCCCATTGCCTGTCTTTTGTGTTCGGAAAATCGTCGAAGAGCCTGTTTGACTGGCTTGAACCCTTTTAGGATGTTTAGGCTATGCTCTGCCAGCCTGCGAGGGATTCCTGGCATATCTGAAGGATGCCAGGTGAAAATTTCCCAATTTTCCCGAAGGAATTCTCGCAGCGCGGCGTCTACATCAGGGTTCAACTGTGCCCCGATGGAGGCCGTCTTTGTCGGGTCCGTTGGGTGGACCTGGAATTTTATAATTTCGTCCGCTGGTTTAAAGGAGGTGGACTTGGATCTCTTATCGAGTATCACGTCGTCTCTGTGCACTGTAGCGCGCAGCGCGGTGAGTTCCTCTGCCGCTAGGGCTTCGGATAGTGCCTCCAGGGCTAATGTGGCTGTTTTGTTTTCGGTGCGGAGTGCTATGTCCCGATCACTAACGAGAGTGATTATCCCGCCGGGCCCAGGCATTTTGAGCTTCATGTACCCGTAATGGGGTACGGCTTGGAAAATTGTGAACGCCTCTCGTCCTAATATAGCATGGTATCCGCTGCTGAGTGGGGCCACTTGGAACGTGATTTCTTCGGACCTGTAATTGTCCGGTGAGCCGAACACCACATCGACTGTGATTTTTCCGGTGCAGCGTGCTTCCTGGCTAGGGATTATTCCTCTGAAGGTTGTGCTGCTTCGCTCAATGCGGCTCCAGTCTATTTCCATTTTTTGAAGAGTTTCCTCGTAAATGAGGTTCAATCCGCTGCCGCCATCCATGAGTACCTTGGTAAGTCGAAAGCCGTCCACTATTGGACTGAGGACCAATGCGGCTGGTGCTCGGGCTGTTCGGAATTTAGGTTCGTCGCTGGCGTTGAAGGTGATGGCCGCGTCGCTCCAAGGATTTGTTGTTGCTACTTGGTAGACTTCGGCAAGGCTGTGGATTGTTCGTTTCCGCATATTTTTTGATGCGAAAGTCTCAAAGACTGTTGATACTGTACCGGTATTGTTGGTCTGGTTTCGCGGGGCTAGAAGCTCCTCGCCACTTTTGGCCACCTGCCGTAATATCCAACATGCATGAAGGCTATGTGTTGGGGTGGCGCCCTTGGTACTGTGAATTGAACAGGGTTTGCTGAGCCATCCCTCCAGTACGGTTCCGTTCCCTTTAAGGGGCTTCTGTTTTTTGGTTCTTGTACCTGGTGCCTGAGTGTAATGCACCCTTTTGTTGCGGACTGGGGCTATGTTCGGTGCCGGATTATCCCAAAACCTATCTTCGGTTTTCCGGAAACTTTCTATGGCATAGTACTTTCGCACTATGGATGCCAAGTCGGCGAAACGTGTGATTTCACGATGGCTGACGGCGTTCAAGGGCCGAGAAGTTTCCGAATTTGGAAGCTTGGAAAGTGGAACGCTGTCCAACGAGTCCGGTCCGATGGCTGACTTTATGTTCAGTGCTTGATCGGAATCCACTCCTCCGCGGGAA
This sequence comes from Triticum dicoccoides, assembly GCF_002162155.2. NCBI lineage: Eukaryota > Viridiplantae > Streptophyta > Magnoliopsida > Poales > Poaceae > Triticum > Triticum dicoccoides. The sequence goes on along the minus strand of NC_041381.1, from coordinate 677,313,755 downwards.
TCCGGCATGGAGGGTTCGGTAGCCCGGACACGACTAGTTTTCAATATGGGAGAAGGATCGTCGCGATGTTCCTCTACCACCATGACGTGGTGGGTAACCTGGGGAGAGTTAATCTCTCTCAGATTGGTTTTAAGCCCGATCCGATTGTAGTCTGTAGCGACTCCCAGGGCGGCGATCCGATCCAAGAGTTCGTTTACAGACGAGAGCTCTGCTGGATCTAACTGCTCGGTGAATTCCGAGTTGACGTGAAGATTGCTCTCGATGACACGAGAGGTCATCGTTGAAGCGGTGGCCGGACAGGCGGTCATAAGAAAACCTCCTAGCCGGATAGTTTGGCCGGCGGCCAAGGCTCCATCGGCGAAGATGCCGTCCTTGAAGACGGGAAGAGGCATCCTTCCTATCGGTGACGGCACAGAGGAACTCTCAATGAAAGCACCAATGTCGGTGTCAAAACCGGCGGATCTCGGGTAGGGGGTCCCGAACTGTGCGTCTAGGCGGGTGGTAACAGGAGACAAGGGACACGATGTTTTACCCAAGTTCGGGCCCTCTTGATGGAGGTAAAACCCTACGTCCTGCTTGATTGATATTGATATTGTGGATGTTTACAAGAGTGGATCTACCACGAGATCAAGGAGGCTAAACCCTAGAAGCTAGCCTATGGTATGATTGTAATGGTTGTTGTTGTCCTACGGACTAGAGCCATCCGGTTTATATAGACACCGGAGAGGGCTAGGGTTACATAGAGTCGGTTACAATGGTAGGATATCTACGCATCCGTATCTCCAAGCTTGCCTTCCACGCCAAGGAAAGTCCCATCCGGACACGGGACGAAGTCTTCAATCTTGTATCTTCATAGTCTTGGAGTCCGGTCGATGATAGTTCGGCCGATGATGGTAGTCCGGCTATCCGGACACCCCCTAATCCGGGACTCCCTTAGTCCTACTTTATAATGCCTTTATGAGGGCAAAGATTTACGTCAAACAAGGCAATCCGGCCATATGGTTTAAACAAAGGTACGCAGAGAGACATGTTATATTATTGTTTAACATAAGAAACATCATCCAAAGAAAATAGTCCCACTATTGGTTCCTTTCTTTGGGTTATCATGCTAAGCATGATCATGAAACCTCTGCTCTGATCAATGTGGGCGGAAAATACTGAGGATTTAGTTCGGGAAAAGCTTCCAAACTCTGTGGTCTAGATGAACCCAAATTTTCACTTCCATTGCGACCGTTTATAATCTGAAAGTGGCCCATCGTCGGCTTCTACCCCCTTGTAGATGCTACGCAGGGTGTTTCAGGAATAACAAAACAACCCTTTGCCAACGTCTCGGTGCCCGAAGGCGGTTGTGTTGGCGGAAACGAGGCAATCAGATATGCGGGCTTTATAACTTTCACTTAGTCATAGGAGCTTAAAGTTGGGAGGCCAGCAAGTAGCCCCCCGCTTAGTGTTAGGCGACAGCCGAGGTCAAGCCGTAAATACTTCGGCCAATGTTATGAACGGCCCGTCATTTAACATAGTCATCGAATCGCTGATCGTTTTATGCTTTATTGTGACAGTCAGTTTTCGTCTTTTTCCACTGCGGTGCTTAACCATGCAAGCTGGAAGCGCAATCACGGTGGTTCTCCCTTTGCACACCTAGCCGAACAAAGCGGAACATAGGAGTCAAGCACAGGAGCCGGGCAACCCAACTATTGACCGAAGACACAATTCGAAACTGATGCATATATAGAAATATCCGAGAATTTTTGCCGAATCTCTAAAGGTATCCGGCTTTGCACTTCAAGACTTATGCGAAAAACACACAAATAGTTTAAAAGTGCCATAAACTTGGAAAACCAAGAAACTTCAGTAAAAACTTGACGTCCGAACAAGATCAAGTGTTCGGTGCCAATCCAAAAATTTGTCTTAAAAAAATTGTGCTTCTGTCGTGCTTTAACATGACACATCCTATCTCAAGACTTCAAGCGGGTCAGCCTACGGCTTCAACCTCCTATCTCGAATGCGGAGTACTTAGGCTCCCCGACTATTGACCACACACTCGCATCGAAAAAAGGAGTGATAGAAAAAATACTTTGCAACGACTAAGAAGAAAAACACTTATTATAAAAGAGCTCACATAAATTTAAGAGCCCCCGACTGACTTGGGTAAAAGAATTTTATGTTATAATGATTGTGAGTACCGAAACACATATATCATATCTGTGTTCACCCGAACTTTGAACGCGTCTTAACCGACCGTCGGCTTCTCCCTCTTCGGTCAAGGACCGAATAGTGTTATGTACTCCACCTGTCGAGAATATCGACGGTGTTTCCGATAACCAGGCAATCAGGCCATAATGATGTAATAGACAAAACGCGCTCAGGGAACTTATGCTATATTACTAACATTGTGTAAGAAGCATCTTTGAAGAAAATAGTACCCCCACCGATACCTTTCTTCGGTTTCTCATTATTATTATAAGACTTGTGGAATAGATTTTTTGTACTCATGAGTTCCGTTGTGTGCCGACCATTGTTGAAAACAGTAAGAGAGCTAGCTTTCGGCTTCACCCAGTCTGAGGTCCGGCTCGGATGAACCGATCGTGACAATCGCAGAGGTGCTCCCTTTACTCCCTAGCCGAACAATCGGGAAAGTAGGGGTAAGCACAGGAGCCAAGCAACCCAGCTTGCAAGTCGCTTAAGTCAAAATGGTGCATATTGTGGCCTAATACACGAACAAGGAACGAAGCCGTACAAGTATAATCATATGCAAGATGAAAAGCTCCATCAAGGGAGCCCCCAAATAAACGGGGTATTTGAATATGTGCGTCAGAAACAAAGTTTTGACAAGGAACTTTGTCACAAACAACTTTGTGCCAAAAAGTATAATGCTTGTTCGAACCGAACAAAATTTAAAACTGAAAGTTTTTGAGCATGAAAGAAACTTAGCTGGTTAATGTGCTCGGTGTTGATGATGTGCGAGGGACGAAGACGCCTATTGATCTGCGACAGATACGACAAGGTTCACAGTCCTCGGCATGGCCGAGGTCCTAGCCCCAGGCCCGAGGTGTCCGAGCAAGGAGTTCGGCACTCCGGAGTAGTGACCACGTAACGTAGTCAAAATCGATTACCTGCACACATAAAATAGTGCGGTCTAGGAAATAATAATATATGTATATATAATCCTTGCTTAATTTATTTAAAGAGATGTGGCCTGGCGTTGGAGCCAATGTTGATGCAGGGCATCAACGCGACACAATGAAGGCGTGACGAAAGCCTGAATTTACAGGGCGGTCCGGGCTCCGGATACGGCGTTTGCCGAACTATGTACGGAGACTGACCGAACCACCATGTGACCATTTTTAATGTGTCCGCCATTTGATAGACCTGTGTACAGATGATGGAACAAACCAGAGTAATAATACTTTAAGAAAAATAAGCCCAACAAGCAAAAATTGTTAGGATTAATAGCACCTGGTTTATTTGTTGTAGTAGTTCAAAGAAAAGCGACTTCCAAAATTGGGAATCGATCCGCATGCCCATTGCCTGATGGGCGACAAAACGACGGCATGGAAATGCTGGCAAAGGTTGGCTTGCCGAGGAAAAGCCCCCGGCCCAGCTAACGTGACGAAGCTGGTCGGCTGGGGACGCCGAAGTCACCGGAGTATGTTGATGAAGAAATAGCCAAGTCCCCGGCCTAGCCGAGGTGACAGAGCAGGTCGGTGAGGTGTTGTTGCAGCTGCCATGTGAGCCAAGGTGTTGAAGTAGTTCGGCGTGACGGACATTGGCTCGAAGAGGCAACAGTGTGGACATGCCGGCCCATGTCATAACTTGTGACGTGGTCAATGCTAGCTTGACGAAGTGACCGTGCGGCGATGCCAGTGTGCCCGCTCCGTGTAATCACTGTAGCGGAGATGTTGGTGACGATTTATCCTTCGTGATGCCGAACTATTATTCGGCTGACCGAGATGATGATCCGAAGAAGTTGAGCTTGGCTTAAGAAAGCGACGACGTGTCTAGCGCAGGTCGGCCGCCGTGGAGTGATGTTGCCGGGCCGGTTTGACACCGGCGCGATGGTGAAGATCGCAATGTAAAAATACGTTTAATATTAACGGGATGTGTTTGAGAATAAAACACAATACCCCATACGAAAACGTCCTTCAAAAAGGATGTCCGAAATCCCGTTCGTAAAGGAGATGAACTCGGGTCGGATTCATTCTCACGCAGAAAACAGATCCGAAAAGTGATGCACTAATCGGAAGGTTCCTAGAGTTTGGACGGTCGGATCAAGCTGAATTTTTGGGAGGTGGTAGATATGGGAATTCCGCAGCCGATCAAAGGTTGGATATTCCAAAGGACGTCCGAGCTAGATGCTGGAGACCCCGCTCCAAACTCGTACGGATTCTCGTCAAAATTCAACAGGGCTCCGGTATATCGGAGATTGCCGTAGATTCCTCCATCGGAATAGGATGAAATTTTTGCAGGGTTGTTGTAGAATTAATTCCGCATAATTCCACCGAAGAAATCGTCTAGGCGACACTCGAGGAGGCGGTGGCGAAGGATACGAGTTTGCTGTCCAGAAAAATAGCACGATCGCCCGAGGGCAATGTTGACGTTGAGCCCCCGAGCTCCATGGATGACTCGTCCATGATTTGATAGAGATCGGAGTTGATGTTGATGAAGGCCCTCATCCGAACATGACGATCGGAGGTAGGGCGCAGTCCTCAGCCAAGCCAAGGTGACCAGTCAAGCTGGTGATGAAGAAACCGATGTCGCAGTTGACCTGCAGTCGAGCCATTGATTCTTTCGCCGATCACACAGCGGAACTCTCAATGAAAGCACCAATGTCGGTGTCAAAACCGGCGGATCTCGGGTAGGGGGTCCCAAGCTATGTGTCTTAGGATCAATGGTAACATGAAGATGGGATTTTACCCAGCTTCGGGCTCTCTTGATGAGATAATACCCTACATGCTGCTTGATTGACTATAATGAGTATAGGGGTTACAAGAGTTGATCTACCTCGAGATCATATATTGTGGTCTAAACCCTAGAGGTATGATGAGTAATATCATAATAATCATCCTCTGTCGACTAGCCTAGCCTCTGTTTATATAATGTACCATAGGCCTAGGGTAACAAGAGTCCTAGCCGAATACGCCGGTGGGGGAGGAGTCCTTGTCTTGATCACCAAGTCTTGTGGAATCTTCCTTATATGCGGCAACTGTCAGAACTGGCCCATGAGTATACGGCCATGGGGTCCTCGGCCCAATCCAATTGATCGGGAGACGACGTGGTGAGTACCCCCTAGTCCAGGACACAGTCAGCTGCCATCTTTCTTGTCCACAAAAATAGCAGGTGATCCCCATGGTGAGGAACTGGGGCGGATATACCCTTTTTGGAGCATTTCATCAAGCTGTTTCTTTAGCTCCACTAATTCGAATGACGGCATTTGATAATATTTCTTGTGTATTGGTGCGGTTCCGGGAACAAGTTCTATTGCAAACTCAAGCTCTCGATGAGGTGGCATGCCTGGCAGTTCTTCTGGGAATACATCAGAAAACTCACTGACCACCGGAATTAATTCCATTTCAGTTATTGCTGCAAGGACCATTTCCTTGGAGGGTATGCTCCTATGAGCAATAAACTTTGTAGTTTGTCCATCTTGGCCGGTCAAGTTGACTTCTCGGGTTGCACAATTTATGCATACTTGGTACTGAGTCAGCCAATTCATACCCAAGATAACATCCAATTTATCAGACACAATAAGTATCAAAGACGTTGGAAAACGGATTCTGTTGATACTGACTTCCAGATTGTGGCAGACTAGATTGCTTCTGATAAGAGATCCCGGGGTTTGCACCAGCATATTCTTGCCCAAAAGCAAACAAGGAAATTTGTTTTGGGCAACAAAAATCCGAGAAATAAAAGAGTGGGAAGCCCCAAAGTCAAATAAAATTACTGTAGGTATGTTATTTACAGGGAACATACCAATGACGACTTCGGGGTTTTCTTGGGCTTCATCGGCGGAAATGTGATGAACGTATCCCGTGACGTCGTGCTGACTTGGACCTGGCTCCAAATAATGGACTTGTGGCTTAAACATAACAGTGGTCCGGTTGTCCTTCAGACACTGTTTAGCATAATGTCCGGTTTGTCCACAACATTAACAGGAATTATTGCGCAGGCAATTCTCCAAAACTGGGTTGAGCACGTCATTCTTGACTTGGGTGGTGGCCTTGTTAACATTTTGTTTCTAGTTAGGCTGGTATGCCACCGGAGTTGGCTGCCAGGTACGAACCTTCTGCACTGGTTGCATTTCCTTTTTGGGCTCAAACTTGCGCTTGTGATCGTTATGGGCAGACTTATTATCTGATGCAAGCTTGTGTTCCCTTTCAGCAATGAAAGCCTTGTTCACCAGGGTTTGGAAATCTGGGCAATCGAACACACTGAGAGCACAACAAAGTTGCGGGTTTAATCCACCAAGAAATCTGTCCAACTTCCTTTCTTCAGTGGCCACGTCATATTGAGAGTAACGTGACAGGTGATTGAATTTCTGCAAATATTCCCCCACTGATTGACTTCCTTGGAGGAGCGCGAGAAATTCACGCTGCTTAGTCTTCACGATTCCCGTAGGGATGTGATATTTCCGGAATTGCTCCTTGAATCTTGACCAGGTAATTGCTTCATTATCAGTCCCTATGGCCTTTTCATTTTCCCACCATATGGCAGCAAGGCCTTCCAGATAATGTGTTACAAACGGAACCTTATCCTCTTCATCAGTTAGAGCAACCTCAAGCTTATTTTCCATAGTTCTCAGCGAATCATCTGCATCCAAGGGATCAATGGGCTGACTAAAACTGGGAGGCTTAGTCCTTTGAAAATCAGATAACTTGGAGTGAGGGACGTACGGGATGATTTCCATTCTGTCCAACCATTGCTTGAATACTTCTGAATATTTCCATCAGGTCATTATTTCGTCGTTCCTCGAACATACGCATAATTTGCTCGGTGGAGGGTGGATTTGGCGGTGGAGGCGATGGTGGAACATACTGTCGGTGTCAAAACCGGCGGATCTCGGGTAGGGGGTCCCGATCTGTGCGTCTTAGGGTGATGGTAACAGGAAACAAGGGACACAATGTTTACCCAGGTTCGGGTCCTCTCGATGGAGGTAAAACCCTACTTCCTACATGATTAATATTGATGATATGAGTAGTACAAGAGTAGATCCACCACGAGATCGTAGAGGCTAAACCCTAGAAGCTAGCCTATGATGATTATGACTGTAATTGTGATTGGCATTCTAAGGACCAACCTCTCCGGTTTATATAGACACCGGAGAGGGCTAGGGTTTACACGGAGTCGGTTACAAGGAAGGAAGTACAATATCCGGATCGCCAAGCTTGTCTTCCACGCAAAGGAGAGTCCCATCCAGACACGGGACGGAGTCTTGAGTCTTGCATCTTCACGCTCCAGTAGTCCGGACGATTTATATAGTCCGGCTGTCCGGATACCCCCTAATCCAGGACTCCCTTAGTAGCCCCTGAACCAGGCTTCAATGACGATGAGTCCGGCGCGCAGTCTTGTCTTCGGCATTGCAAGGCGGGTTCCTTCTCCGAATAATCCAAAGTAATTATAGAACATGTAGACCGTGTCCGGACCTGCAAAATGATCTTCACATACCACCGTAGTGAGAATGATATTTCAACTGACAACTTTTCAGACGACGTGATATGTCATTATGGTCGGGTCAATATTCAAACCGTTTTCCCACAACCAGCCACAACGCATATTGCAAGGCGGTTTCCTTGACATGTCTTGTCACAGCAGAGATCGTGTCCCCTTATCATGGGATTCTCATCAATACGGGTATGGGTAATCCCACCGCGCCATCAATCGTGGCGCTTGGGAAGTAAGCGATTCTCAACGGGCAAGTGAGGAGGCGCACCGCTTTCGTCGCCTCTATAAAGGGATAAGGATCCTCATTTTCACCCACGCCTTCCTCCTCCTTTGCTCATCCTTGCCTCCTCGAGCTCCAGCGCCCTAGTCCAAGTCTTCTCCCAATAGCTAAACATGTCCGGAGCAGGAGGCAAGTGGGTGGCTTCCACCATGAAGGAGAAGCATATCGCGAATCTTCGAGCGGCCGGATACTTGGCCACAGACATAGCGCACCGGCTACCGGATGACGGGTAGGTCATTCCAACCCCGGGACCCCACGAGAGGGTCGTGTTTCTCGCCCACTTCGTCCGTGGACTAGGGTTTCCACTTCATCCCTTCGTCCGCGGGCTCATGTTATACTACGGGCTAGATTTCCATGATCTAGCCCCAAACTTCGTCCTCAACATGTCGGCATTTATCGTTGTATGCAAGGCCTTCCTCCGCATCAAGCCTCACTTTGGCTTGTGGCTACAAATCTTCTGCGTGAAGCCGAAGATCGTGAGCGGCCAGCAAGCAGAGTGCGGAGGGCCATGGTTGGCAAGATGCCTAACGTCACCTGGCTTGACGGCTCCTTCGCGAAGACCGTGAAAGGGTGGCAATCGGGGTGGTTCTACATCACCGAGCCGCACGACGCCAACTGCCGGTAGCGCCCGAATTCCGATCCGGAACCCCCATGCGGCTCACCTCCTGGGAAAAGAAGGGCCTGGCCTGGGGCGAACCTGTGGAACTGACCGGACTCCAAAACTGCATCAAGAATATGAAGGACAAGAACATCAAGCTTGTCAACATGATCCAGGTCATGCTCGTTCACCGGATTCTTCCGTGCCAAAGGCGGGTGTTTAATCTGTGGGAGTTCGTCCCGACCGAACACCAGACGCTTCGAAAGCTCTATGGCATGAAGCACAAAGACGCATGGAAGGCATTGTTCAAGGCCTCCGAAGTACCTCCTCCCATATCCGAGGACCGTGGACTTCATGCCGCGCGGCCTCCTCGTCCGGTGAGTTTTCTGACTACCACCGAATTCAGTTGTTCCCAATATATTCATGAGGGAGTCTTAAGTAATTGTGCATATTTGATCAGGATTATGTGGAGACAGCGGAGCGGATTGACTGTCCGACTCCGTTGCCCGAAGGTCCAGCCGATGCTCTCCTAACGGAGATGCTAGTTCCGGCGCCCTACAAGGCACCGGGGAAGAAGGCCGAGAAGAAGGCCCCGGGAACCAGGAAGGGTCTCCGGCGTAAAGTTGTACCGGAGGCCTCGTCCGAAGATGACGAGGCACACTCCTCCCCTGAAGGGGAGGTAGAAGAAGAAGAGGCCTCCCCATTCGGAGAGGATGAGGGGCCTGAGAAGGCGGACCAGGGGGCCATGACAGGCTCCCGGTGCAAGGCCGTCATACCCTCGTCGTCCGATGACGACGAGGCAGATTCCTCCCGCGAAGGCGGGGGAAAACAAGAAGAAACTCTGCACCCCCGCACTGGGGGAGAGCTGGGATGTCCAAGAAGGGAAAGGCGTCCCTTTCGGACTATTCCACCACTGCTGCCGATAGCAAGGAGGGGTGGCTGCCCAAGGGGAAGCCCTTAGCACGATCGTAAGTATCCACAATCTATTGTGATTTTGCTTCATAGTCTTGTTATAACGCCGAACTTGTATACAGTCCGGCCAGGGTCCATCCCGAGGTGTCGTCTTCGGATGGGTCCTTGAGCGATTCAGCGATGAACTCGCTCCCGACAGCCACTACTCCTCAGCCTGCGGATGACACGGAGGTGTTGTCCCAAAGGCTCCCATAGCGGGGGGAGGTGACTCTGGAGGCGCCCCAAGGCGGAATTCCAGACATCGGACACACGGGGTTCAAGATCCCCGCGGATCGTGTTGATGAGTAAGCCGGGCTCTCGGCCGAATACTGTTCCAGAACCTCCAGTGGTTCCGGACTCAGGCGGGCAGCCCCTCGTTAGGGAGGGCGAGCCGTCTATACCGAGGACTTCCGCTACACCCGAGGCATCGGATTATCTGCTGGAAGCGCTTCGTTGTGCTTCCATGGGTGAAGAGCACCGTACTCTCATGAGTGCGGTGATTCAGAAGGTTTTGTCCGCCAAGAGCGGACTAACCGAAGCTTGCACCAGCCTCCTGACAGGCTTTGAGGTAAGTAATAAAAATGTGTGAAATTACCACCCGATAGGTAGTAGCCCCTGATACTCTGTTTGGTGTTCGGAAAGAAAAACCAAATGGAGGGTCAATTATAATCCGGAGGAGTCTAATAATAAGTGTGAATATGAATAAGCAGGCTGTGCTGCTTGCCGCTGCTATTTGCACAGCCGAGATCGTCGGACTAAAACAAGACCTGGAGCAGGCGCAGGGAGAGCTCGACCTCTCGAAGAGGAGGCTCGAAGAGAACAAAGGTGAGTGATTCCCCGCTCTCATGTAATAAAGGATAGATAAAATTGGTTATTCTAACAACGAAGCGTCGTGATTTTGTATCAGGGGCCACCACGGAAGTGGCGTCTCTGAAGAAAGCGATGTCCGAGGCCGAACACAAGGCGGCCTTGGAACGCAAGGAGCGCGAAAAGCAAGATGCTAGAGTGGGCGAGGTACAGAAAGAGCTCCAGGAGCTCGGCAAGAAGTTCGAGTCCGTGGAGCATGATCTTAAGGTGAAAGAGGTCGAGCTTCGAAGGCCCTTGATAGTATAAAAGATGCCAAGGCCAAAGACGAGAAGGGACATCAAGAAATCCAGGAGGCCAAGAAGATAGTGGTGGGTAAGAAATTCTTTATGCAAAGAAAGCATGTGGAGGAGGCGTTTCTTTTACTTACCCGAATTCGGAGCTCTCCAGGGGCATTCGCAGATCTGCCACACAGCGTATCAGACGCCGCGAAGTTCTACCGTGCCGAGGAGGGGAGCACGACGGAGAAGCTGTTCTGGTCCCAGTATGTTGGGGCCGAACATCCAACGCCTCTAAGTGACCAACTTAAGTAGTTGGTTGAACTCCACAGGGCGGCCGAAGTGGCTATGAAGGATTTCATAGTCCGGATGTGGCCCGGTGAGCCCCTGCCCACTAGCTACGTCGGCCTGATCAAGCGGATGGTGAATGCCTGTCCGTGTCTTGAAGTGATCAAGCGATCCATTTGCATTGAGGGTGCCCGCCGGGCCTTTGCCCGTGCGAAGGTGCATTGGGGCAAGCTGGATGCTGAGAAGCTGGTGAAGGATGGGCCGCCGGAGGGCAAGGCGCATCGTTGTCCCGAGAAATATTATGATGGCGTTATGAAGGGCGCTCGTCTCGTGGCCGCTGAATGTACCAAGGACATAATTTTAGAGTGAATTCACTTCTATCATGTTTGTAATATAATGACAAAGTTACTTGCGCTATGTAGCACTTTTTGATTTAAAATATTACCTTCTGTGCGGCTGTTTATAAAATTCTGAAAGTAGGCCAGTCATCGGCTTCCGCCCCCACGTAGCTAGTACTGGGGTGTTCATGGAAAACCCAGACACTCTTTATGCAAATATTTGGTCCCTAAAGGAGGTGTCTAGCACAGCGAACAAGGCAATCAGACTATGCGACTTTATAACCTTCACTTAGCCATAGAAGTCTACAATTTTAAATTTCGTCGAAGCCCCTAGAATTCGGAAGGCCGAACTGGGGCGCTATCTGCCTAAATCGGACGAGCCGATTCCTCGCCTAAAGCGGAAAAATCTTTAAGGATTTTAAGACCTCTAGAACAGCGACCAGCTCTCGCCACATCATGCGGGTCAGTTTTCGGCTTTCTCTACTGAGGTGCTCGTCCGGAAGAACACTACAAGAAATATGTCAACTAGTGACCTTCTGTCAGTGACCCTGGAAGAATTGGTCATAGATCTATGACCATTTCAGACCAATTGGTCAAAAGCTATTCGGGGGGCTCCAAACCCTAAACAATAACGACTATTTTGGTCAGAAAGGTCGTAATTTCCTTACACGAAATGGTCATAAAGCAGATAGCACAGGTTCGCTGCCTTATTTCTAGTTGATCATGACCAATATAGATGGTCATAACCTTGTAAATTGTGGTGGGTTGCTATGACTAGGCGCCACCTCATCAGTTTTGCCTCTGTGTCATGTCCATGTGGCAGTTTTGGCCCTAGGTTATGAAGCAACCTATATTTTTGTCATTCCCAAAATTCCCAAAAAAACTCTCATAAATTCTTTGGGTCATATCTTCATCAAATATGTAAAAAACCTTCCTTGCGTAGTTCAAAAATAATTCAAAAATATTCATTTTCCTATTCTCTTCAGAAAAACACTTTGTGAAGGAAGTACCACTTTGGCATGTCCAAATGGTATCCATTTTCTATAGTGTTGTCCTCTACCGAAATAACCATCCTCGACCAAATGCCAGCTCAATCCATTCATTATTTTGAGCCCGGCTTCAACATTCGTATTTATGTCCAGTGTGGTACTTTGCAAAGCAAGTACCACCTAGGCTCCTCCTTTTGAGCTAAAAATTTGTGAAGACGGTCTTCTTAGTAATTGATCATCCTCAACCAAAACTCACACCCATTAGCCATGTGCATTTCCCGTACCGCTAATCAAACACTTGGCTGCTTATTCATGTTTGAGCATCGATCGATTTCCTCGTGAGAATCTTATGTTGTGATTTTGTTCCTAGCACCTACCTGGGGAGTGCCCAACCCACTAGACATGCCTAGGCAGCCCAAAACAAATGGCAACACCACGGTCACGCGGTGACCACGCGGCGGGCATGCGAGTTTACGCGCTCTAGAGTTGGGGCCCTCGGCCACCATCCAAACCTCGACGTATCACCACCAAACCATGTATTTATGATTAAATAGGTACTTATGTAACTAGAAATGATTTTTGGAAAAATGAATAGCAAACTATGAGGCAGTTGCAGTTCAAATTTGACCCGCTTCCAACTGAGTCGGCAGGAATTTGTCTTTTTCACCAGAGGTGGATCAAAACTTTTGACACCTAACCATTTTGTCAATTGTGCATTAAATATAGCCTAGTATTTTATAAAATTGATTTGGTCCAATTTTGCAACAAATATATGGTAGGTCCTTCATAAAAAAAACTCATTTCACGCACTCGAAAAATGAAAAATGAATTTTCCGTGCAAAGAAAATGAAAACTTCCTTAGGCAACATTGTTTGCCATTCCAATATGCACCCTTGTGCACAATATGAGATCATTTGAACAAACTATGCCATGAATGTGGCCATAAGATTGATCATTTGGCTTGAAAGCCATTGATCTCCACACATGATAGCTCGTTTCTGAGAACACTTTTTTAAAATAATTGCCGTATTACAAGTTTGTTATTTTTCTTGGAACTTGGCCACATATAATGACACAATACGAAGGTTTCCCAATTTTTTGATTTTTTTTGAATTTTTTATGCCCGTTTCAAAATGCGGTCAAAACGGCGGGAATGACCGTTCCTAGATAGTGGTTGAATCTTGGAATTTTTTTGGTGTTTCTCTGATTAAGTAGGTACTTATGTACCTGGAAATGATTTTTGGAAAAAATAAATAGCAAACTATGAGGCACCTGCAGTTCAAATTTGACCCGCTTCGAGCTGAATCGGCGGAAATTTGTCTTTTTCACCAGAGGTGGATCAAAACTTTTGACACCCAACCATTTTGTCAATTATGCATTAAATATGGCGTAGTATTTAAAAAAATGATTTGGTCCAATTTTGCAACAATTATTTGGGAGGTCCTTCACAAAAAAACCTCCTTTTGGGCACTCGAAAAATGGAAAATGGTTTTTTCGTCCAAAAAAATGAAAACTTCCTTAGGAAACATTGTTTGCCATTCCAATATGCACCCTAGTGCACAATATGAGATCATTTGAACAAACTATGCCATGAATGTGGCCATAAGATTGATCAATTGGCTTGAAAGCCATCGATCTCCACACGTGATAGCTCGTTTTTGAGAACACTTTTTTAAAATAATTGCCGTATTACAAGTTTGTTATTTTTCCTGGGAACTTGGCCACATATAATGACACAATGCGAAGGTTTCCCAATTTTTTGAATTTTTTTGAATTTTTGATGCCCATTTCAAAATGCGGTCAAAACTGCGGGAATGACCGTTCCTAGCTAGTGGTTGAATCCTGGATTTTTTTTGGTATTTCTCTGATTAAATAGGTACTTATGTACCTAGAAATGATATTTGGAAAAAATAAATAGCAAACTATGAGGCACCTGCAGTTCAAATTTGACCCGCTTCCAAGTGAATCGGCGGAAATTTGTCTTTTTCACCAGAGGTGGATCAAAACTTTTGACACCGAACCATTTGTCAATTGTGCATTAAATTGGCCTAGTATTTTAGAAAAATGATTTGGTCCAATTTTGCAACAATTATTTGGGAGGTCCTTCACAAGAAAACTTCCTTTTGGGCACTCAAAAAATGGAAATTGGTTTTTTTGTCCAAAGAAAATGAAAACTTCCTTAGGAAACATTGTTTGCCATTCCAATATGCACACTTGTGCATAATATGAGATCATTTGAACAAACTATGCGATGAATATGGCCATAAGATTGATCATTTGGCTTGAAAGCCATTGATCTCCACACGTGATAGCTCGTTTATGAGAACACTTTTTAAAATAATTGCCATATTACAAGTTTGTTATTTTTCTTGGGAACTTGGCCACATATAATAACACAATGCGAAGGTTTCCCAATTTTCTGAATTTTTTTGAACTTTTTATGCCCGTTTCAAAATGCGGTCAAAACGACGGGAATGACCGTTCCTAGCTAGTGGTTGAATCTTGGAATTTTTTTGGTGTTTCTCTGATTAAATAGGTACTTATGTACCTAGAAATGATTTTTGGAAAAAATAAATAGCAAACTATGAGGCACCTGCAGTTCAAATTTGACCCGCTTCCACCTGAATCGGCGGAAATTTGTCTTTTTCACCAGAGGTGGATCAAAACTTTTGACACCCAACCATTTCGTCAATTATGCATTAAATATGGCCTAGTATTTTAAAAAATGATTTGGTCCAATTTTGCAACAATTATTTGGGAGGTCCTTCACAAAAACCTCCTTTTGGGCACTCGAAAAATGGAAAATGGTTTTTTCGTCCAAAGAAAATGAAAACTTCCTTAGGCAACATTGTTTGCCATTCCAATATGCACCCTAGTGCACAATATGAGATCATTTGAACAAACTATGCCATGAATGTGGCCATAAGATTGATCAATTGGCTTGAAAGCCATCGATCTCCACACGTGATAGCTCGTTTCTGAGAACACTTTTTTAAAATAATTGCCGTATTACAAGTTTGTTATTTTTCCTGGGAACTTGGCCACATATAATGACACAATGCGAAGGTTTCCCAATTTTTTGAATTTTTTTGAATTTTTGATGCCCATTTCAAAATGCGGTCAAAACGGCGGGAATGACCGTTCCTAGCTAGTGGTTGAATCCTGGATTTTTTTTGGTATTTCTCTGATTAAATAGGTACTTATGTACCTAGAAATTATTTTTGGAAAAAATAAATAGCAAACTATGAGGCACCTGCAGTTCAAATTTGACCCGCTTCCAAGTGAATCGGCGGAAATTTGTCTTTTTCACCAGAGGTGGATCAAAACTTTTGACACCGAACCATTTGTCAATTGTGCATTAAATTGGCCTAGTATTTTAGAAAAATGATTTGGTCCAATTTTGCAACAATTATTTGGGAGGTCCTTCACAAGAAAACTTCCTTTTGGGCACTCAAAAAATGGAAAATGGTTTTTTTGTCCAAAGAAAATGAAAACTTCCTTAGGAAACATTGTTTGCCATTCCAATATGCACACTTGTGCATAATATGAGATCATTTGAACAAACTATGCCATGAATATGGCCATAAGATTGATCATTTGGCTTGAAAGCCATTGATCTCCACACGTGATAGCTCGTTTATGAGAACACTTTTTAAAATAATTGCCATATTACAAGTTTGTTATTTTTCTTGGGAACTTGGCCACATATAATAACACAATGCGAAGGTTTCCCAATTTTCTGAATTTTTTTTGAACTTTTTATGCCCGTTTCAAAATGCGGTCAAAACGACGGGAATGACCGTTCCTAGCTAGTGGTTGAATCTTGGAATTTTTTTGGTGTTTCTCTGATTAAATAGGTACTTATGTACCTAGAAATGATTTTTGGAAAAAATAAATAGCAAACTATGAGGCACCTGCAGTTCAAATTTGACCCGCTTCCACCTGAATCGGCGGAAATTTGTCTTTTTCACCAGAGGTGGATCAAAACTTTTGACACCCAACCATTTTGTCAATTATGCATTAAATATGGCCTAGTATTTAAAAAAATGATTTGGTCCAATTTTGCAACAATTATTTGGGAGGTCCTTCACAAAAAAACCTCCTTTTGGGCACTCGAAAAATGGAAAATGGTTTTTTCGTCCAAAGAAAATGAAAACTTCCTTAGGCAACATTGTTTGCCATTCCAATATGCACCCTAGTGCACAATATGAGATCATTTGAACAAACTATGCCATGAATGTGGCCATAAGATTGATCAATTGGCTTGAAAGCCATCGATCTCCACACGTGATAGCTCGTTTCTGAGAACACTTTTTTAAAATAATTGCCGTATTACAAGTTTGTTATTTTTACTGGGAACTTGGCCACATATAATGACACAATGCGAAGGTTTCCCAATTTTTTGAATTTTTTTGAATTTTTGATGCCCATTTCAACATGCGGTCAAAACGGCGGGAATGACCGTTCCTAGCTAGTGGTTGAATCCTGGATTTTTTTGGTATTTCTCTGATTAAATAGGTACTTATGTACCTAGAAATGATTTTTGGAAAAAATAAATAGCAAACTATGAGGCACCTGCAGTTCAAATTTGACCCGCTTCCAAGTGAATCGGCGGAAATTTGTCTTTTTCACCAGAGGTGGATCAAAACTTTTGACACCGAACCATTTGTCAATTGTGCATTAAATTGGCCTAGTATTTTAGAAAAATGATTTGGTCCAATTTTGGAACAATTATTTGGGAGGTCCTTCACAAGAAAACTTCCTTTTGGGCACTCAAAAATGGAAAATGGTTTTTTTGTCCAAAGAAAATGAAAACTTCCTTAGGAAACATTGTTTGCCATTCCAATATGCACACTTGTGCATAATATGAGATCATTTGAACAAACTATGCCATGAATATGGCCATAAGATTGATCATTTGGCTTGAAAGCCATTGATCTCCACACGTGATAGCTCGTTTATGAGAACACTTTTTAAAATAATTGCCATATTACAAGTTTGTTATTTTTCTTGGGAACTTGGCCACATATAATAACACAATGCGAAGGTTTCCCAATTTTCTGAATTTTTTTGAACTTTTTATGCCCGTTTCAAAATGCGGTCAAAACGACGGGAATGACCGTTCCTAGCTAGTGGTTGAATCTTGGAATTTTTTTGGTGTTTCTCTGATTAAATAGGTACTTATGTACCTAGAAATGATTTTTGGAAAAAATAAATAGCAAACTATGAGGCACCTGCAGTTCAAATTTGACCCGCTTCCACCTGAATCGGTGGAAATTTGTCTTTTTCACCAGAGGTGGATCAAAACTTTTGACACCCAACCATTTCGTCAATTATGCATTAAATATGGCCTAGTATTTAAAAAAATGATTTGGTCCAATTTTGCAACAATTATTTGGGAGGTCCTTCACAAAAAACCTCCTTTTGGGCACTCGAAAAATGGAAAATGGTTTTTTCCTCCAAAGAAAATGAAAACTTCCTTAGGCAACATTGTTTGCCATTCCAATATGCACCCTTGTGCACAATATGAGATCATTTGAACAAACTATGCCATGAATGTGGCCATAAGATTGATCAATTGGCTTGAAAGCCATCGATCTCCACACGTGATAGCTCGTTTCTGAGAACACTTTTTTAAAATAATTGCCGTATTACAAGTTTGTTATTTTTCCTGGGAACTTGGCCACATATAATGACACAATGCGAAGGTTTCCCAATTTTTTGAATTTTTTTGAATTTTTTATGCCCATTTCAAAATGCGGTCAAAACAGCGGGAATGACCGTTCCTAGCTAGTGGTTGAATCTTCGAATTTTTTTGGTATTTCTCTGATTAAATAGGTAGTTATGTACCTAGAAATGATTTTTGGAAAAAATAAATAGCAAACTATGAGGCACCTGCAGTTCAAATTTGACCCGCTTCCAAGTGAATCGGCGGAAATTTGTCTTTTTCACCAGAGGTAGATCAAAACTTTTGACACCGAACCATTTGTCAATTGTGCATTAAATTGGCCTAGTATTTTAGAAAAATGATTTGGTCCAATTTTGCAACAATTATTTGGGAGGTCCTTCACAAGAAAACTTCCTTTTGGGCACTCAAAAATGGAAAATGGTTTTTTTGTCCAAAGAAAATGAAAATTTCCTTAGGAAACATTGTTTGCCATTCCAATATGCACACTTGTGCATAATATGCGATCATTTGAACAAACTATGCCATGAATATGGCCATAAGATTGATCATTTGGCTTGAAAGCCATTGATCTCCACACGTGATAGCTCGTTTATGAGAATACTTTTTAAAATAATTGCCATATTACAAGTTTGGTATTTTTCTTGGGAACTTGGCCACATATAATAACACAATGCGAAGGTTTCCCAATTTTCTGAATTTTTTTGAACTTTTTATGCCCGTTTCAAAATGCGGTCAAAACGACGGGAATGACCGTTCCTAGCTAGTGGTTGAATCTTGGAATTTTTTTGGTGTTTCTCTGATTAAATAGGTACTTATGTACCTAGAAATGATTTTTGGAAAAAATAAATAGCAAACTATGAGGCACCTGCAGTTCAAATTTGACCCGCTTCCACCTGAATCGGCGGAAATTTGTCTTTTTCACCGGAGGTGGATCAAAACTTTTGACACCCAACCATTTCGTCAATTATGCATTAAATATGGCCTAGTATTTAAAAAAATGATTTGGTCCAATTTTGCAACAATTATTTGGGAGGTCCTTCACAAAAAAACCTCCTTTTGGGCACTCGAAAAATGGAAAATGGTTTTTTCGTCCAAAGAAAATGAAAACTTCCTTAGGCAACATTGTTTGCCATTCCAATATGCACCCTAGTGCACAATATGAGATCATTTGAACAAACTATGCCATGAATGTGGCCATAAGATTGATCAATTGGCTTGAAAGCCATCGATCTCCACACGTGATAGCTCGTTTCTGAGAACACTTTTTTAAAATAATTGCCGTATTACAAGTTTGTTATTTTTACTGGGAACTTGGCCACATATAATGACACAATGCGAAGGTTTCCCAATTTTTTGAATTTTTTTGAATTTTTTATGCCCATTTCAAAATGCGGTCAAAACGACGGGAATGACCGTTCCTAGCTAGTGGTTGAATCCTGGATTTTTTTGGTATTTCTCTGATTAAATAGGTACTTATGTACCTAGAAATGATTTTTGGAAAAAATAAATAGCAAACTATGAGGCACCTGCAGTTCAAATTTGACCCACTTCCAAGTGAATCGGCGGAAATTTGTCTTTTTCACGAGAGGTGGATCAAAACTTTTGACACCGAACCATTTGTCAATTGTGCATTAAATTGGCCTAGTATTTTAGAAAAATGATTTGGTCCAATTTTGCAACAATTATTTGGGAGCTCCTTCACAAGAAGACTTCCTTTTGGGCACTCAAAAATGAAAAATGGTTTTTTTGTCCAAAGAAAATGAAAATTTCCTTAGGAAACATTGTTTGCCATTCCAATATGCACACTTGTGCATAATATGAGATCATTTGAACAAACTATGCCATGAATATGGCCATAAGATTGATCATTTGGCTTGAAAGCCATTGATCTCCACACGTGATAGCTCGTTTATGAGAACACTTTTTAAAATAATTGCCATATTACAAGTTTGTTATTTTTCTTGGGAACTTGGCCACATATAATAACACAATGCGAAGGTTTCCCAATTTTCTGAATTTTTTTGAACTTTTTATGCCCGTTTCAAAATGCGGTCAAAACGACGGGAATGACCGTTCCTAGCTAGTGGTTGAATCTTGGAATTTTTTTGGTGTTTCTCTGATTAAATAGGTACTTATGTACCTAGAAATGATTTTTGGAAAAAATAAATAGCAAACTATGAGGCACCTGCAGTTCAAATTTGACCCGCTTCCACCTGAATCGGCGGAAATTTGTCTTTTTCACCGGAGGTGGATCAAAACTTTTGACACCCAACCATTTCGTCAATTATGCATTAAATATGGCCTAGTATTTAAAAAAATGATTTGGTCCAATTTTGCAACAATTATTTGGGAGGTCCTTCACAAAAAACCTCCTTTTGGGCACTCGAAAAATGGAAAATGGTTTTTTCGTCCAAAGAAAATGAAAACTTCCTTAGGCAACATTGTTTGCCATTCCAATATGCACCCTAGTGCACAATATGAGATCATTTGAACAAACTATGCCATGAATGTGGCCATAAGATTGATCAATTGGCTTGAAAGCCATCGATCTCCACACGTGATAGCTCGTTTCTGAGAACACTTTTTTAAAATAATTGCCGTATTACAAGTTTGTTATTTTTACTGGGAACTTGGCCACATATAATGACACAATGCGAAGGTTTCCCAATTTTTTGAATTTTTTTGAATTTTTGATGCCCATTACAAAATGCGGTCAAAACGGCGGGAATGACCGTTCCTAGCTAGTGGTTGAATCCTGGATTTTTTTGGTATTTCTCTGATTAAATAGGTACTTATGTACCTAGAAATGATTTTTGGAAAAAATAAATAGCAAACTATGAGGCACCTGCAGTTCAAATTTGACCCGCTTCCAAGTGAATCGGCGGAAATTTGTCTTTTTCACCAGAGGTAGATCAAAACTTTTGACACCGAACCATTTGTCAATTGTGCATTAAATTGGCCTAGTATTTGAGAAAAATGATTTGGTCCAATTTTGCAACAATTATTTGGGAGGTCCTTCACAAGAAAACTTCCTTTTGGGCACTCAAAAAATGGAAAATGGTTTTTTTGTCCAAAGAAAATGAAAACTTCCTTAGGAAACATTGTTTGCCATTCCAATATGCACACTTGTGCATAGTATGAGATCATTTGAACAAACTATGCCATGAATATGGCCATAAGATTGATCATTTGGCTTGAAAGCCATTGATCTCCACACGTGATAGCTTGTTTATGAGAACACTTTTTAAAATAATTGCCATATTACAAGTTTGTTATTTTTCTTGGGAACTTGGCCACATATAATAACACAATGCGAAGGTTTCCCAATTTTCTGAATTTTTTTGAACTTTTTATGCCCGTTTCAAAATGCGGTCAAAACGACGGGAATGACCGTTCCTAGCTAGTGGTTGAATCTTGGAATTTTTTTGGTGTTTCTCTGATTAAATAGGTACTTATGTACCTAGAAATGATTTTTGGAAAAAATAAATAGCAAACTATGAGGCACCTGCAGTTCAAATTTGACCCGCTTCCACCTGAATCGGCGGAAATTTGTCTTTTTCACCAGAGGTGGATCAAAACTTTTGACACCCAACCATTTCGTCAATTATGCATTAAATATGGCCTAGTATTTAAAAAAATGATTTGGTCCAATTTTGCAACAATTATTTGGGAGGTCCTTCACAAAAAAACCTCCTTTTGGGCACTCGAAAAATGGAAAATGGTTTTTTCCTCCAAAGAAAATGAAAACTTCCTTAGGCAACATTGTTTGCCATTCCAATATGCACCCTTGTGCACAATATGAGATCATTTGAACAAACTATGCCATGAATGTGGCCATAAGATTGATCAATTGGCTTGAAAGCCATCGATCTCCGCACGTGATAGCTCATTTCTGAGAACACTTTTTTAAAATAATTGCCGTATTACAAGTTTGTTATTTTTCCTGGGAACTTGGCCACATATATGTGACGCCCGGGTAATTAAGCTACAGTGCTCCTCTGCTAATGATGCCACGTCACCTCAATTATAGTTGCTAATCTCGAGTTAGTTCGAAACCGATTCAAATTCAAGTTCAAAATCAGGCAAACAATAAAGGTCTTCAATTTTTAAAACTAAAATGTTCGGAGTGAACAAAATAATGCACAGGTAATTATTGTGGAGAAACCACAATTTTATAATATGTTAAAGGCTCTAGAGTAATTAAAACAGCAGCTGTGACAATTAATTAAATGCCTTTTATAATTAATAATAATGCAAACTATTTTTATTAGGTGTCAAACTTTTTGGGGCAGTAGAATAAATTATAACATTAATTTAGGAGTTGTATTTATATTTTATAAAACAAAAGTTAAAAGAATAAAATAGAAAAGAAAATAGATAAAGAAAAGAAAACAGAAAACAAAGCTAAAAAAA
>NC_041381.1:677283030-677290461 GCF_002162155.2 Triticum dicoccoides | reverse complement strand
CCCACTCCCCACGTCTCCCTCTCCCCTCCCTCCTCTCGATCCCATCTGGATCGGGGAGGGGCCCGACCCTGACGTCGACCGGATCGCCCGTCGCCGCCGCCCGAAGCCACCTCGCCAGCGCCGCCTCCCCACCGGACAGCCGCATCCTCTTCTCCTCTCCATCGCCCCCTCGTCACCGGGCCGCCACCGCTCCGCCGTCGCCCAACGCCACCTCGACTTCGTCTCCTCCCCACGACGCGTCGCCGCCGATCCTCGCCGCCCGGAGCTGCACCTCCGCCTTAGCCATCTCGCCGGACTGCCTCCTCCGCGTGTGTCGTCCCCGTCCCCCACCTCGAGCACCACTGCCTCGTGCCCTGCGCCCCGCTGTGAGCTCCGGCCTTCCTCCCTCTCTCCCCTTATTCTCCGTCACCGGCGCCGTTCATTCGCGCGCGCACGACTGTAGCCCGCCCTACTGCCGCCGCTGCCCACACCCCCCTGCATCCGTCCTCGCTCGGGCGCCTCCTCTCGCGCAGCCCGTCGCTCACCTCGCCTCGAGTCGCAGCGCCCCGCCGCCGGCCTGCAGCTGCATCCACCGCAGCTCGCCCCCGACTGGCTGCCGGCGCCCACGCCACGGGCCGCGTCTGAGGCCAGCCCCGTTCGGCCTCGGGCACGGGCACCACGCCCGCACCCAGGGCCCGACCCGCAAGGCCTCTGTGCCACAGACAACGGGGCCCACCCCCTGTGAACGAAAACAAAAAAAAATATAAAATATAATACTAATTAAATTAATTTTTTTAAAAATGAATTAATAAATAATAACTAAAATTAATTAAAATGATAATTAATTAATTGATTAAAGGCTTAATTAAATTAATTAGTCTTGATTAGATTAACCTAATTACTAGTTACTTAATTAACCTCCTGATTAGACTAATCAATCAATGACATGAGGGTCCCACACATAGTTGACCCAGTCAACTCTGTTGACTGCTGACGTCAGCATGACATCATGCTGATGTCATAAAACCAAATTTCGAATTAAATTAAATAATTAATTAAATTCCAAAAACTAATAAAATCTTTAGAAAATCATATCTTTTAATCCGTGACTCGGATTAAATTATTTTCAACATGAAAGTTGCTCAGAACGACGAGACGAATCCGGATACGCGGTCCGTTCGTCCGCCACACACCCCTAACCTATCGAACCCGCAACTTTCCCCCTCCGGTTCCTCAGCCCGAAAACGCGAAACTCCGGGAATACTTTCCCGGATGTTTCCCCCTTTCGTCGGTATCACTTACTACCGCGTTAGGGCACACCGAACACCGCGTATTGCCTTGTTATATTTTGTGATGCTTTGTTTGCTCTGTATTCATTATTTCTTCCCCCTCTTCTCTCCGGTAGACTACGAGACCGACGCTGCTGCTGCCCAGTTCGACTACGGAGTTGACGACCCCTCTCTCTTGCCAGAGCAACCAGGCAAGCCCCCCCTTTGATCACCAGATATCGCCTATTCTCCTCTATACTGCTTGCATTAGAGTAGTGTAGCATGTTACTGCTTTCGTTAATCCTATTCTGATGCATAGCCTGACATTGTCGCTACATCTGTTGATACATTACCTGCAATCCTAAATGCTTAGTATAGGATGCTAGTTTATCATCATTGGCCCTACATTCTTGTCAGTCTGCCTTGCTATACTATCGGGCCGTGATCACTTGGGAGGTGATCACGGGTATATACTATACATACATACATACTATTCAGATGGTGACTAAAGTCGGGTCAGCTCATTGAGTACCCGCAAGTGATTCTGACGAGGGGGCTGAAAGGACAGGTGGCTCCACCCCGGTAGAGGTGGGCCTGGGTTCCCGACGGCCCTCGACTGTTACTTTGTGGCGGAGCGACAGGGCAGGTTGAGACCACCTAGAAGACAGGTGGGCCTGGCCCTGTTCGGCGTTCGCGGATACTTAACACGCTTAACGAGACCTTGGTATTTGATCTGAGTCGGCTACGAGCCTATACGCACTAACCATCTACGTGGGAGTAGTTATGGGTATCCCGACGTCGTGGTATCAGCCGAAGCACTTCAGACGTCAGCGACGGAGCGGCGCGCGCCGAATTGGACTGGAACGCCACTAGGCTAGGTCTGCTTTCGGCCGCCCACGCAACGTGCAGGTGTGCTCAGGGCGATGGGCCCAGACCCCTGCGCGCTTAGGTTTAGACCGGCGTGCTGACCTCTCTGTTTTGCCTAGGTGGGGCTGCGACGTGTTGATCTTCCGAGGCCGGGCATGACCCAGGAAAGTGTGTCCGGCCAAATGGGATCGAGCGTGTTGGGTTATGTGGTGCACCCCTGCAGGGAAGTTAATCTATTCGAATAGCCGTGATCTTCGGTAACAGGACGACTTGGAGTTGTACCTTGACCTTATGACAACTAGAACCGGATACTTAATAAAACACACTCTTCCAAGTTCCACAGACAACCCGGTGATCGCTTTTCCGCAGGGCGACGAGGAGAGGATCGCCGGGTAGGATTATGCTATGCGATGCTGCTTGGAGATGCTACTTGAAGATGCTACCTGGAGGACTTCAATCTACTCTCTTCTACATGCTGCAAGACGGAGGCTGCCAGAAGCGTAGTCTTCGATAGGACTAGCTATCCCCCTCTTATTCTGGCATTCTGCAGTTCAGTCCACTGATATGGCCTCCTTACACATATACCCATGCATATGTAGTGTAGTTCCTTGCTTGCGAGTACTTTGGATGAGTACTCACGGTTGCTTTCTCCCCCCTTTTTCCCCTTTTCCTTTCTTTCTGGTTGTCACAACCAGATGCTAGAGTCCAGGAGCCAGACGCCACCGTCGACGACGACCCCTACTACACCGGAGGTGCCCCTACTACGTGCAGCCCGCTGACGACGTCCAGGAGTAGTTAGGAGGATCCCAGGCAGGAGGCCTGCACCTCTCTCGATCTGTATCCCAGTTTGTGCTAGCCTTCTTAAGGCACACTTGTTTAACTTATGTCTGTACTCAGATATTGTTGCTTCCGCTGACTCGTCTATGATCGAGCACTTGTATTCGAGCCCTCGAGGCCCCTGGCTTGTATTATGATGCTTGTATGACTTATTTTATTTGTAGAGTTGTGTTGTGATATCTTCCCGTGAGTCCCTGATCTTGATCGTACACATTTGCGTGCATGATTAGTGTACGGTTGAATCGGGGGCGTCACAAGTTGGTATCAGAGCCGACTGCCTGTAGGAATCCCCCTTCCAACTCCTTGGCCGAAGTCGAGTCTAAACTTTACAAAACTTTTACTAACATGGCTGTGCGGCCCATGGGCCCACGTCGCCATTGGGTGGTAGTAGGATCTTTTACTCCTCGACCTATACTCTGGGACTCTTATTTCTCTTCTATTCGGGTTAAATGATTTTTGCTAAAATCTAACATTAGGATCTCGTTATCACTTTCACCCGGAGAGCCCCTTATTAATGATGATCGTCTGCGGCACGTGAAGACCCTGAAGATACTCTCCGTTGTTAACCCGAGAACTTATGTTCATCGCATTTGCAATTCCCCTTCCACCGTCAACCCTTATGGATAACTACTTGCAGTTGTTATTCTTACATTCATCCCCAGTTGGTCTTGTTATTACCAGATACCTCGAAACACTCGTCGTTGTCTTGATAATCCTTGAGATTATCACCTTGCAGTTCCTTGCTGCATGAATACCCCTATGGATAATTACTCGCGCTTGCCGAGTATCCGCTCATCCCCAGTTGTTCTTGTGTTTCACAAAGGTCCTCAAATAATATTCGTTCTTCCGAAAATCCTCTGGAGCCTTTGGCTCTTGAAATTCTTGCTTGCTTGCCTTATGGTTAATCCCATAACTCTCGTAGTCTTATTGACATTCCTTGTCATTATCATTTTTGAGTCTGTTGACTCAATATGTTTGCGAATGCACGCAATCATCTTTGATCCTTATAAGTTACTTTTCCGGCTGAGCTGCCATTCTTTTAACTGGAATTGGTTCTCGACCAATCCAATTGTCGTTGATTGTACCATAAGGCTATTCAACTTATCCATCCCTAATCAGTGCATTACTTCTGATCCCTTGATTTGGAAATCATAATTCCTTTGCATTTGACAATTGAGTTAGTCAGTTGTTTCTATAATCTGATCTCCTTGCATTCTTCTTCCTCTAGTTGAGTACCGATACTCGTATCAGATCCTTTGTGGACCACCAAGTCTTTTGTTGGATTGTTATCCGACAGTGTCCTCCACATTTGATCACCTTGTGAGTTCTTCCCCCGATACATAATGCCTTTGTTAAGTTGTATCCTCTGCTTGGCCAACCATGCTCTGCTTTCGGGCTTGTGTTATTTACTCTTGAAACTTGTGGTATATGTTTCTAAGAAGCCCCTATGGGTTGAACATATGCCTTCTCTAAACCGTGTGAACCCGAAAGTTTTCACGAGTCATACTCTTCTGGTGCTTCACCAGATAAAATTTCAACCCTGCAACTTCATCGAACGTGAGAAGTGAATGGAAGGTTATACATTGAAGAAGTGGGAGTCGACCTTGAACTTTGTGTTCATGCCCATAGACACGATGTAGATCTCCTCATCGAAGCTTCTTTTAAAATTAATCAATCCCTTGGTATAAGTTCATCTTATATCTGGGATCTGGCCTTTTTCAATCGTGGTTCCGACCATGTTCTCCTTTAAATACCAATTCTCGTGCAAGTTTAAGCACTTGTCTTCTGCAGAGCAATACCCCCGTCCAACCTCTATTTTGATCTGTCGTCGAGTATTACCCCCTGGTATCTCGAGATTATCATGGAACTGCATAACTTTTTATGAGTTCTTCATCAAGTGCTACCTTCCCACTAATTCCAATTTTTCGCGGGCTCTGAGTTAATAAACACTCAAAGACACCGATAACGGAACCGAGTCCGCTCTACGGTTCAATAACTCTTCAGTAAGCTTCTATAAGTACGAGTTTGTACCCGATCACGCCATTCCTAGCCTGTTTGACTATATCATTGTCGTGATGATCCTAACGGTGCAATCCGGCCCTTATTCTCGGAGCACCAATTTGCGACGATAGCTAAGCTTACGTCGATTTTCCTCGTCATACCCTTTCACCTTAAACAACAAGCTTGAGTTCGAGTTTGTGTCGTAACTGTGGATCCAATAACCTCTTGCTTCACCATTCCTTTGACTTGATGTCGTCGCTGATTGATTACATCTGCATGAAATCTCTCGACAATGGTGTCGTGATCATCATCAACCTTATGAGCTCTTCCAGGAATTCAAATGAATTCATGATGGGTAATACCATCCTTGCCCCTCGATGATTCATGTTCTCATCGACCACTTTATTGCCTTCCGTCCAACACAACTTGTTCGTGTTTTATGTAAAACCTTGAGATCACTGCTACCCAGCAGTTGATCTTCCTTACCTCGGAAGTATTACCATCTCTTTTTGTCAAGAATGTGGTGAGAATTTCACCACCTCTTAATAATTCTTGATATCATAATACTTCTTGCCATCTTCGTTCATTCCTTGGTCCCTGTATTGTTTTCAACTGGAATACCGACAATGGAGCTATGACGTGTGAATTCAAAACTTCTAGCAACCCTATTGCTTTGAAGTGAATGGGCGATAGTTCATTCTAAGTCCTTCGCTAATTGAATCACCATTCTGGCATTAGTCGTGCAACCCAACCCATATTTCGGGCGCACATATCAACCAATGTTTATTTGTGTATGTTTTCCTCGAGCATACTTCCTTATATCATTTGATTTGGCAAATGTTATCTCCTTGTTCACTTAATGGTGGAAATCCATCTTTTGGGGAATCACGGCGAATTGCCGTTGGGTTCACCAGACATCTCCTTGTCCTCTCCTTGGGTTAATGATGGACTCTTGTTAACGGAAATCACTTCATAGTTCATTTCCCCGAGAATCTTACAATGTCATCTCGTCAATTTGTGTTGCACCTTTTCCCTCTCGGACCCCCCCGAGTCTGAGGTTTCATGACACCAACTGGATATGAATCTCGGTCAGATATGATGGATGGGACAACTTTCCAAGAGTTATGATGTTGATCCTTTGATGACCCGGTAACATGATGTCATGCCTAGCACCCCCCCCCCGGCTGGAGGACCTATCATTATAGATTCCTTTTCAGCAAGGTTATCCGTCCATCCATGGGGAAATTGTAAGACTTATTCTACAAGTTATTCCTGATGGATCCTTCGTGTTTCCAAAGTCTGATCTTCACCTGAAGACCATGTCAATGCTATCTCGAAGCATGTCAATGGTACTCCGATTTGCAACAGGAACATTTGAAGCACGATGCTAGATTTATTTATCATTTATCCTAACACCGTTGTATGGGTAATATCATGAGATTCTCCCCCCCCTTAACTAAATGGTTTTCTACTTTATATCCTGTCATGGATACCTTGCTCTGTTTGTCCTTGGGAAGGATATACCCCTGAAATAGGTGTATAAACATATTTTCCATTCCATTGTTCTATTTGATCTGATGATCACCTTTTCCTTTCCATTGTTTTGTTTAACCTTTCTTGTGATCTATATGATCTAAGCAATAATATTCTCCTGCTTATGTAAACACCTCGGTGTACAACTCTGTCAGTAAGACCCTGTTGAAATTGTCGATAGCATTCCGGTCACCACCGATGGACGAGGACTTTGCCTATTGGTCCGCCTCGTTCAACGAGCAGGAAAATGGTTCTCTTCGTCCCTCGCCCTTGGTACCGACATTGCTGCCGACATAACTGACATGCTACTCTCTGACATGCCTTGCTATCGTGATCGTACAAGATGTCAGCCCCCCCCTTTTCTACTTTTAACCCACATGGTGGGCCCATAACCCACAGGTCCCAGGAACGAAACCTGACTCTCCTGCACCCCTGTTACTAAAGCTAATCCTCATGCTTGGCTTCGTATGAAAGATCACGAGCCACCTTCCTAGTGATCTATTCTGGTATCAGACGCAATACTTACTCTCGCTGCTCTGAAACCCTTTCTCACTCTGGGTCAGACTTCGAGCAACTATCTATCCACTTGGAACCTCTTATTGTACCTTCGTACCTTACTCTTGATGTATTCGATATGTTCGACTCAAGAGATAATCTTATGCTCATTCATGGGTTAACCCCCAGATTGTTTCCCTCATAAGCATTCTGTCGTAGCCGAGCTGCCCCCTTACCTATTCGTAAGTACGTTGGAGTTCCCGAGAAAAGAACGACATCACCATGATGACCTGAAGCAGAGAAGTGAAGACAACCATGTAATGGATCGACCTCCTCGAGAAGAGTAGCCAAGACCAACAAGACCCGTTAGAATTTCGCAACCTAATCCCTTCCCCGCACTTCCCCTCTTAAATCTCGGGACGAGATTTCTTGTAGTGGAGGAGAATTGTGA
>NC_041381.1:677241803-677279629 GCF_002162155.2 Triticum dicoccoides | reverse complement strand
TAGCTATCCCCCTCTTATTCTGGCATTCTGCAGTTCAGTCCACTGATATGGCCTCCTTACACATATACCCATGCATATGTAGTGTAGTTCCTTGCTTGCGAGTACTTTGGATGAGTACTCACGGTTGCTTTCTCCCCCCTTTTTCCCCTTTTCCTTTCTTTCTGGTTGTCACAACCAGATGCTAGAGTCCAGGAGCCAGACGCCACCGTCGACGACGACCCCTACTACACCGGAGGTGCCCCTACTACGTGCAGCCCGCTGACGACGTCCAGGAGTAGTTAGGAGGATCCCAGGCAGGAGGCCTGCACCTCTTTCGATCTGTATCCCAGTTTGTGCTAGCCTTCTTAAGGCACACTTGTTTAACTTATGTCTGTACTCAGATATTGTTGCTTCCGCTGACTCGTCTATGATCGAGCACTTGTATTCGAGCCCTCGAGGCCCCTGGCTTGTATTATGATGCTTGTATGACTTATTTTATTTGTAGAGTTGTGTTGTGATATCTTCCCGTGAGTCCCTGATCTTGATCGTACACATTTGCGTGCATGATTAGTGTACGGTTGAATCGGGGGCGTCACAATATAATGACACAATGCGAAGGTTTCCCAATTTTTTGAATTTTTTTGAATTTTTTATGCCCATTTCAAAATGCGGTCAAAACGGCGGGAATGACCGTTCCTAGCTAGTGGTTGAATCTTCGAATTTTTTTGGTATTTCTCTGATTAAATAGGTACTTATGTACCTAGAAATGATTTTTGGAAAAAATAAATAGCAAACTATGAGGCACCTGCAGTTCAAATTTGACCCGCTTCCAAGTGAATCGGCGGAAATTTGTCTTTTTCACCAGAGGTAGATCAAAACTTTTGACACCGAACCATTTGTCAATTGTGCATTAAATTGGCCTAGTATTTTAGAAAAATGATTTGGTCCAATTTTGCAACAATTATTTGGGAGGTCCTTCACAAGAAAACTTCCTTTTGGGCACTCAAAAAATGGAAAATGGTTTTTTTGTCCAAAGAAAATGAAAACTTCCTTAGGAAACATTGTTTGCCATTCCAATATGCACACTTGTGCATAATATGAGATCATTTGAACAAACTATGCCATGATTATGGCCATAAGATTGATCATTTGGCTTGAAAGCCATTGATCTCCACACGTGATAGCTCGTTTATGAGAACACCTTTTAAAATAATTGCCATATTACAAGTTTGTTATTTTTCTTGGGAACTTGGCCACATATAATAACACAATGCGAAGGTTTCCCAATTTTCTGAATTTTTTTGAACTTTTTATGCCCGTTTCAAAATGCCGTCAAAACGACGGGAATGACCGTTCCTAGCTAGTGGTTGAATCTTGGAATTTTTTTGGTGTTTCTCTGATTAAATAGGTACTTATGTACCTAGAAATGATTTTTGGAAAAAATAAATAGCAAACTATGAGGCACCTGCAGTTCAAATTTGACCCGCTTCCACCTGAATCGGCGGAAATTTGTCTTTTTCACCAGAGGTGGATCAAAACTTTTGACACCCAACCATTTCGTCAATTATGCATTAAATATGGCCTAGTATTTAAAAAAATGATTTGGTCCAATTTTGCAACAATTATTTGGGAGGTCCTTCATAAAAAAACCTCCTTTTGGGCACTCGAAAAATGGAAAATGGTTTTTTCGTCCAAAGAAAATGAAAACTTCCTTAGGCAACATTGTTTGCCATTCCAATATGCACCCTTGTGCACAATATGAGATCATTTGAACAAACTATGCCATGAATGTGGCCATAAGATTGATCAATTGGCTTGAAAGCCATCGATCTCCACACGTGATAGCTCGTTTCTGAGAACACTTTTTTAAAATAATTGCCGTATTACAAGTTTGTTATTTTTCCTGGGAACTTGGCCACATATAATGACACAATGCGAAGGTTTCCCAATTTTTTGAATTTTTTTGAATTTTTTATGCCCATTTCAAAATGCGGTCAAAACAGCGGGAATGACCGTTCCTAGCTAGTGGTTGAATCTTCGAATTTTTTTGGTATTTCTCTGATTAAATAGGTACTTATGTACCTAGAAATGATTTTTTGAAAAAATAAATAGCAAACTATGAGGCACCTGCAGTTCAAATTTGACCCGCTTCCAAGTGAATCGGCGGAAATTTGTCTTTTTCACCAGAGGTAGATCAAAACTTTTGACACCGAACCATTTGTCAATTGTGCATTAAATTGGCCTAGTATTTTAGAAAAATGATTTGGTCCAATTTTGCAACAATTATTTGGGAGGTCCTTCACAAGAAAACTTCCTTTTGGGCACTCAAAAAATGGAAAATGGTTTTTTTGTCCAAAGAAAATGAAAACTTCCTTAGGAAACATTGTTTGCCATTCCAATATGCACACTTGTGCATAATATGAGATCATTTGAACAAACTATGCCATGAATATGGCCATAAGATTGATCATTTGGCTTGAAAGCCATTGATCTCCACACGTGATAGCTCGTTTATGAGAACACTTTTTAAAATAATTGCCATATTACAAGTTTGTTATTTTTCTTGGGAACTTGGCCACATAAAATAACACAATGCGAAGGTTTCCCAATTTTCTGAATTTTTTTGAACTTTTTATGCCCGTTTCAAAATGCGGTCAAAACGACGGGAATGACCGTTCCTAGCTAGTGGTTGAATCTTGGAATTTTTTTGGTGTTTCTCTGATTAAATAGGTACTTATGTACCTAGAAATGATTTTTGGAAAAAATAAATAGCAAACTATGAGGCACCTGCAGTTCAAATTTGACCCGCTTCCACCTGAATCGGCGGAAATTTGTCTTTTTCACCAGAGGTGGATCAAAACTTTTGACACCCAACCATTTCGTCAATTATGCATTAAATATGGCCTAGTATTTAAAAAAATGATTTGGTCCAATTTTGCAACAATTATTTGGGAGGTCCTTCACAAAAAAACCTCCTTTTGGGCACTCGAAAAATTGAAAATGGTTTTTTCGTCCAAAGAAAATGAAAACTTCCTTAGGCAACATTGTTTGCCATTCCAATATGCACCCTAGTGCACAATATGAGATCATTTGAACAAACTATGCCATGAATGTGGCCATAAGATTGATCAATTGGCTTGAAAGCCATCGATCTCCACACGTGATAGCTCATTTCTGAGAACACTTTTTTAAAATAATTGCCGTATTACAAGTTTGTTATTTTTCCTGGGAACTTGGCCACATATAATGACACAATGCGAAGGTTTCCCAATTTTTTGAATTTTTTTGAATTTTTTATGCCCATTTCAAAATGCGGTCAAAACGGCGGGAATGACCGTTCCTAGCTAGTGGTTGAATCTTCGAATTTTTTTGGTATTTCTCTGATTAAATAGGTACTTATGTACCTAGAAATGATTTTTGGAAAAAATAAATAGCAAACTATGAGGCACCTGCAGTTCAAATTTGACCCGCTTCCAAGTGAATCGGCGAAAATTTGTCTTTTTCACCAGAGGTAGATCAAAACTTTTGACACCGAACCATTTGTCAATTGTGCATTAAATTGGCCTAGTATTTTAGAAAAATGATTTGGTCCAATTTTGCAACAATTATTTGGGAGGTCCTTCACAAGAAAACTTCCTTTTGGGCACTCAAAAAATGGAAAATGGTTTTTTTGTCCAAAGAAAATGAAAACTTCGTTAGGAAACATTGTTTGCCATTCCAATATGCACACTTGTGCATAATATGAGATCATTTGAACAAACTATGCCATGAATATGGCCATAAGATTGATCATTTGGCTTGAAAGCCATTGATCTCCACACGTGATAGCTCGTTTATGAGAACACTTTTTAAAATAATTGCCATATTACAAGTTTGTTATTTTTCTTGGGAACTTGGCCACATATAATAACACAATGCGAAGGTTTCCCAATTTTCTGAATTTTTTTTGAACTTTTTATGCCCGTTTCAAAATGCGGTCAAAACGACGGGAATGACCGTTCCTAGCTAGTGGTTGAATCTTGGAATTTTTTTGGTTTTTCTCTGATTAAATAGGTACTTATGTACCTAGAAATGATTTTTGGAAAAAATAAATAGCAAACTATGAGGCACCTGCAGTTCAAATTTGACCCGCTTCCACCTGAATCGGCGGAAATTTGTATTTTTCACCAGAGGTGGATCAAAACTTTTGACACCCAACCATTTCGTCAATTATGCATTAAATATGGCGTAGTATTTAAAAAAATGATTTGGTCCAATTTTGCAACAATTATTTGGGAGGTCCTTCACAAAAAAACCTCCTTTTGGGCACTCGAAAAATGGATAATGGTTTTTTCGTCCAAAGAAAATGAAAACTTCCTTAGGCAACATTGTTTGCCATTCCAATATGCACCCTAGTGCACAATATGAGATCATTTGAACAAACTATGCCATGAATGTGGCCATAAGATTGATCAATTGGCTTGAAAGCCATCGATCTCCACACGTGATAGCTCGTTTCTGAGAACACTTTTTTAAAATAATTGTCGTATTACAAGTTTGTTATTTTTCCTGGGAACTTGCCCACATATAATGACACAATGCGAAGGTTTCCCAATTTTTTGAATTTTTTTGAATTTTTTATGCCCATTTCAAAATGCGGTCAAAACGGCGGGAATGACCGTTCTTAGCTAGTGGGTGAAACTTGGAATTTTTTTGGTATTTCTCTGATTAAATAGGTACTTATGTACCTAGAAATGATTTTTGGAAAAAATAAATAGCAAACTATGAGGCACCTGCAGTTCAAATTTGACCCGCTTCCAAGTGAATCGGCGGAAATTTGTCTTTTTCACCAGAGGTAGATCAAAACTTTTGACACCGAACCATTTGTCAATTGTGCATTAAATTGGCCTAGTATTTTAGAAAAATGATTTGGTCCAATTTTGCAACAATTATTTGGGAGGTCCTTCACAAGAAAACTTCCTTTTGGGCACTCAAAAAATGGAAAATGGTTTTTTTGTCCAAAGAAAATGAAAACTTCCTTAGGAAACATTGTTTGCCATTCCAATATGCACACTTGTGCATAATATGAGATCATTTGAACAAACTATGCCATGAATATGGCCATAAGATTGATCATTTGGCTTGAAAGCCATTGATCTCCACACGTGATAGCTCGTTTATGAGAACACTTTTTAAAATAATTGTCATATTACAAGTTTGTTATTTTTCTTGGGAACTTGGCCACATATAATAACACAATGCGAAGGTTTCCCAATTTTCTGAATTTTTTTGAACTTTTTATGCCCGTTTCAAAATGCGGTCAAAACGACGGGAATGACCGTTCCTAGCTAGTGGTTGAATCTTGGAATTTTTTTGGTGTTTCTCTGATTAAAAAGGTACTTATGTACCTAGAAATGATTTTTGGAAAAAATAAATAGCAAACTATGAGGCACCTGCAGTTCAAATTTGACCCGCTTCCACCTGAATCGGCGGAAATTTGTCTTTTTCACCAGAGGTGGATCAAAACTTTTGACACCCAACCATTTCGTCAATTATGCATTAAATATGGCCTAGCATTTAAAAAAATGCTTTGGTCCAATTTTGCAACAATTATTTGGGAGGTCCTTCACAAAAAAACCTCGTTTTGGGCACTCGAAAAATGGAAAATGGTTTTTTCGTCCAAAGAAAATGAAAACTTCCTTAGGCAACATTGTTTGCCATTCCAATATGCACCCTAGTGCACAATATGAGATCATTTGAACAAACTATGCCATGAATGTGGCCATAAGATTGATCAATTGGCTTGAAAGCCATCGATCTCCACACGTGATAGCTCGTTTCTGAGAACACTTTTTTAAAATAATTGCCTTATTACAAGTTTGTTATTTTTCCTGGGAACTTGGCCACATATAATGACACAATGCGAATGTTTCCCAATTTTTTGAATTTTTTTGAATTTTTGATGCCCATTTCAAAATGCGGTCAAAACGGCGGGAATGACCGTTCCTAGCTAGTGGTTGAATCCTGGATTTTTTTGGTATTTCTCTGATTAAATAGGTACTTATGTACCTAGAAATGATTTTTGGAAAAAATAAATAGCAAACTATGAGGCACCTGCAGTTCAAATTTGACCCGCTTCCAAGTGAATCGGCGGAAATTTGTCTTTTTCACCAGAGGTGGATCAAAACTTTTGACACCAAACCATTTGTCA
The DNA here is from genome assembly GCF_002162155.2 of Triticum dicoccoides. Lineage (NCBI taxonomy): Eukaryota > Viridiplantae > Streptophyta > Magnoliopsida > Poales > Poaceae > Triticum > Triticum dicoccoides. Next base: position 677,273,460 of record NC_041381.1, on the reverse strand, counting down.
ATTGTGCATTAAATTGGCCTAGTATTTTAGAAAAATGATTTGGTCCAATTTTGCAACAATTATTTGGGAGGTCCTTCACAAGAAAACTTCCTTTTGGGCACTCAAAAAATGGAAAATGGTTTTTTTGTCCAAAGAAAATGAAAACTTCCTTAGGAAACATTGTTTGCCATTCCAATATGCACACTTGTGCATAATATGAGATCATTTGAACAAACTATGCCATGAATATGGCCATAAGATTGATCATTTGGCTTGAAAGCCATTGATCTCCACACGTGATAGCTCGTTTATGAGAACACTTTTTAAAATAATTGCCATATTACAAGTTTGTTATTTTTCTTGGGAACTTGGCCACATATAATAACACAATGCGAAGGTTTCCCAATTTTCTGAATTTTTTTGAACTTTTTATGCCCGTTTCAAAATGCGGTCAAAACGACGGGAATGACCGTTCCTAGCTAGTGGTTGAATCTTGGAATTTTTTTGGTGTTTCTCTGATTAAATAGGTACTTATGTACCTAGAAATGATTTTTCGAAAAAATAAATAGCAAACTATGAGGCACCTGCAGTTCAAATTTGACCCGCTTCCACCTGAATCGGCGGAAATTTGTCTTTTTCACCAGAGGTGGATCAAAACTTTTGACACCCAACCATTTCATCAATTATGCATTAAATATGGCCTAGTATTTAAAAAAATGATTTGGTCCAATTTTGCAACAATTATTTGGGAGGTCCTTCACAAAAAAACCTCCTTTTGGGCACTCGAAAAATGGAAAATGGTTTTTTCGTCCAAAGAAAATGAAAACTTCCTTAGGCAACATTGTTTGCCATTCCAATATGCACCCTAGTGCACAATATGAGATCATTTGAACAAACTATGCCATGAATGTGGCCATAAGATTGATCAATTGGCTTGAAAGCCATCGATCTCCACACGTGATAGCTCGTTTCTGAGAACACTTTTTTAAAATAATTGCCGTATTACAAGTTTGTTATTTTTCCTGGGAACTTGGCCACATATAATGACACAATGCGAAGGTTTCCCAATTTTTTGAATTTTTTTTTGAATTTTTCATGCCCATTTCAAAATACGGTCAAAACGGCGGGAATGACCGTTCCTAGCTAGTGGTTGAATCTTGGAATTTTTTTGGTATTTCTCTGATTAAATAGGTACTTATGTACCTAGAAATGATTTTTGGAAAAAATAAAAAGCAAACTATGAGGCACCTGCAGTTCAAATTTGACCCGCTTCCAAGTGAATCGGCGGAAATTTGTCTTTTTCACCAGAGGTGGATCAAAACTTTTGACACCGAACCATTTGTTAATTGTGCATTAAATTGGCCTAGTATTTTAGAAAAATGATTTGGTCCAATTTTGCAACAATTATTTGGGAGGTCCTTCACAAGAAAACCTCCTTTTGGGCACTCAAAAAATGGAAAATGGTTTTTTTGTCCAAAGAAAATGAAAACTTCCTTAGGAAACATTGTTTGCCATTTCAATATGCACACTTGTGCATAATATGAGACCATTTGAACAAACTATGCCATGAATATGGCCATAAGATTGATCATTTGGCTTGAAAGCCATTGATCTCCACACGTGATAGCTCGTTTATGAGAACACTTTTTAAAATAATTGCCATATTACAAGTTTGTTATTTTTCTTGGGAACTTGGCCACATATAATAACACAATGCGAAGGTTTCCCAATTTTCTGATTTTTTTTGAACTTTTTATGCCCGTTTCAAAATGCGGTCAAAACGACGGGAATGACCGTTCCTAGCTAGTGGTTGAATCTTGGAATTTTTTTGGTGTTGCTCTGATTAAATAGGTACTTATGTACGTAGAAATGATTTTTGGAAAAAATAAATAGCAAACTATGAGGCACCTGCAGTTCAAATTTGACCCGCTTCTAGCTGAATCGGCGGAAATCTGTCTTTTTCACCAGAGGTGGATCAAACCTTTTGACACCCAACCATTTCGTAAATTATGCATTAAATATGGCTTAGTATTTAAAAAAATGATTTGGTCCAATTTTGCAACAATTATTTGGGAGGTCCTTCACGAAAAAAACCTCCTTTTGGGCACTCGAAAAATGGAAAATGGTTTTTTCGTCCAAAGAAAATGAAAATTTCCTTAGGCAACATTGTTTGCCATTCCAATATGCACCCTAGTGCACAATATGAGATCATTTGAACAAACTATGCCATGAATGTGGCCATAAGATTGATCAATTGGCTTGAAAGCCATCGATCTCCACACGCGATAGCTCGTTTCTGAGAACACTTTTTTAAAATAATTGCTGTATTACAAGTTTGTTATTTTTCCTGGGAACTTGGCCACATATAATGACACAATGCGAAGGTTTCCCAATTTTTTGAATTTTTTATGCCCATTTCAAAATGCGGTCAAAACGGCGGGAATGACCGTTCCTAGCTAGTGGTTGAATCTTGGAATTTTTTTGGTATTTCTCTGATTAAGTAGGTAGTTATGTACCTAGAAATGATTTTTGGAAAAAATAAATAGCAAACTATGAGGCACCTGCAGTTCAAATTTGACCCGCTTCCAAGTGAATCGGCGGAAATTTGTCTTTTTCACCAGAGGTGGATCAAAACTTTTGACACCGAACCATTTGTCAATTGTGCATTAAATTGGCCTAGTATTTTAGAAAAATGATTTGGTCCAATTTTGCAACAATTACTTGGGAGGTCCTTCACAAGGAAACTTCCTTTTGGGCACTCAAAAAATGGAAAATGGTTTTTTTGTCCAAAGAAAATGAAAACTTCCTTAGGAAACATTGTTTGCCATTCCAATATGCACACTTGTGCATAATATGAGATCATTTGAACAAACTATGCCATGAATATGGCCATAAGATTGATCATTTGGCTTGAAAGCCATTGATCTCCACACGTGATAGCTCGTTTATGAGAACACTTTTTAAAATAATTGCCATATTACAAGTTTGTTATTTTTCTTGGGAACTTGGCCACATATAATAACACAATGCGAAGGTTTCCCAATTTTCTGAATTTTTTTGAACTTTTTATGCCCGTTTCAAAATGCGGTCAAAACGACGGGAATGACCGTTCCTAGCTAGTGGTTGAATCTTGGAATTTTTTTGGTGTTTCTCTGATTAAATAGGTACTTATGTACCTAGAAATGATTTTTGGAAAAAATAAATAGCAAACTATGAGGCACCTGCAGTTCAAATTTGACCCGCTTCCAGCTGAATCGGCGGAAATTTGTCTTTTTCACCAGAGGTGGATCAAAACTTTTGACACCCAACCATTTCGTCAATTATGCATTAAATATGGCTTAGTATTTTAAAAAAATGATTTGGTCCAATTTTGCAACAATTATTTGGGAGGTCCTTCACAAAAAAAACCTCCTTTTGGGCACTCGAAAAATGGAAAATGGTTTTTTCGTCCAAAGAAAATGAAAACTTCCTTAGGCAACATCGTTTGCCATTCCAATATGCACCCTAGTGCACAATATGAGATTATTTGAACAAACTATGCCATGAATGTGGCCATAAGATTGATCAATTGGCTTGAAAGCCATCGATCTCCACACGTGATAGCTCGTTTCTGAGAACACTTTTTTAAAATAATTGCCGTATTACAAGTTTGTTATTTTTCCTGGGAACTTGGCCACATATAATGACACAATGCGAAGGTTTCCCAATTTTTTGAATTTTTTTGAATTTTTTATGCCCATTTCAAAATGCGGTCAAAACGGCGGGAATGACCGTTCCTAGCTAGTGGTTGAATCTTGGAATTTTTTGGGTATTTCTCTGATTAAGTAGGTACTTATGTACCTAGAAATGATTTTTGGAAAAAATAAATAGCAAACTATGAGGCACCTGCAGTTCAAATTTGACCCGCTTCCAAGTGAATCGGCGGAAATTTGTCTTTTTCACCAGAGGTGGATCGAAACTTTTGACACCGAACCATTTGTTAATTGTGCATTAAATTGGCCTAGTATTTTAGAAAAATGATTTGGTCCAATTTTGCAACAATTATTTGGGAGGTCCTTCACAAGAAAACCTCCTTTTGGGCACTCAAAAAATGGAAAATGGTTTTTTTGTCCAAAGAAAATGAAAACTTCCTTAGGAAACATTGTTTGCCATTTCAATATGCACACTTGTGCATAATATGAGACCATTTGAACAAACTATGCCATGAATATGGCCATAAGATTGATCATTTGGCTTGAAAGCCATTGATCTCCACACGTGATAGCTCGTTTATGAGAACACTTTTTAAAATAATTGCCATATTACAAGTTTGTTATTTTTCTTGGGAACTTGGCCACATATAATAACACAATGCGAAGGTTTCCCAATTTTCTGATTTTTTTTGAACTTTTTATGCCCGTTTCAAAATGCGGTCAAAACGACGGGAATGACCGTTCCTAGCTAGTGGTTGAATCTTGGAATTTTTTTGGTGTTGCTCTGATTAAATAGGTACTTATGTACGTAGAAATGATTTTTGGAAAAAATAAATAGCAAACTATGAGGCACCTGCAGTTCAAATTTGACCCGCTTCTAGCTGAATCGGCGGAAATCTGTCTTTTTCACCAGAGGTGGATCAAACCTTTTGACACCCAACCATTTCGTCAATTATGCATTAAATATGGCTTAGTATTTAAAAAAATGATTTGGTCCAATTTTGCAACAATTATTTGGGAGGTCCTTCACGAAAAAAACCTCCTTTTGGGCACTCGAAAAATGGAAAATGGTTTTTTCGTCCAAAGAAAATGAAAACTTCCTTAGGCAACATTGTTTGCCATTCCAATATGCACCCTAGTGCACAATATGAGATCATTTGAACAAACTATGCCATGAATGTGGCCATAAGATTGATCAATTGGCTTGAAAGCCATCGATCTCCACACGCGATAGCTCGTTTCTGAGAACACTTTTTTAAAATAATTGCTGTATTACAAGTTTGTTATTTTTCCTGGGAACTTGGCCACATATAATGACACAATGCGAAGGTTTCCCAATTTTTTGAATTTTTTATGCCCATTTCAAAATGCGGTCAAAACGGCGGGAATGACCGTTCCTAGCTAGTGGTTGAATCTTGGAATTTTTTTGGTATTTCTCTGATTAAGTAGGTACTTATGTACCTAGAAATGATTTTTGGAAAAAATAAATAGCAAACTATGAGGCACCTGCAGTTCAAATTTGACCCGCTTCCAAGTGAATCGGCGGAAATTTGTCTTTTTCACCAGAGGTGGATCAAAACTTTTGACACCGAACCATTTGTCAATTGTGCATTAAATTGGCCTAGTATTTTAGAAAAATGATTTGGTCCAATTTTGCAACAATTATTTGGGAGGTCCTTCACAAGGAAACTTCCTTTTGGGCACTCAAAAAATGGAAAATGGTTTTTTTGTCCAAAGAAAATGAAAACTTCCTTAGGAAACATTGTTTGCCATTCCAATATGCACACTTGTGCATAATATGAGATCATTTGAACAAACTATGCCATGAATATGGCCATAAGATTGATCATTTGGCTTGAAAGCCATTGATCTCCACACGTGATAGCTCGTTTATGAGAACACTTTTTAAAATAATTGCCATATTACAAGTTTGTTATTTTTCTTGGGAACTTGGCCACATATAATAACACAATGCGAAGGTTTCCCAATTTTCTGAATTTTTTTGAACTTTTTATGCCCGTTTCAAAATGCGGTCAAAACGACGGGAATGACCGTTCCTAGCTAGTGGTTGAATCTTGGAATTTTTTTGGTGTTTCTCTGATTAAATAGGTACTTATGTACCTAGAAATGATTTTTGGAAAAAATAAATAGCAAACTATGAGGCACCTGCAGTTCAAATTTGACCCGCTTCCAGCTGAATCGGCGGAAATTTGTCTTTTTCACCAGAGGTGGATCAAAACTTTTGACACCCAACCATTTCGTCAATTATGCATTAAATATGGCTTAGTATTTTAAAAAAATGATTTGGTCCAATTTTGCAACAATTATTTGGGAGGTCCTTCACAAAAAAAACCTCCTTTTGGGCACTCGAAAAATGGAAAATGGTTTTTTCGTCCAAAGAAAATGAAAACTTCCTTAGGCAACATCGTTTGCCATTCCAATATGCACCCTAGTGCACAATATGAGATTATTTGAACAAACTATGCCATGAATGTGGCCATAAGATTGATCAATTGGCTTGAAAGCCATCGATCTCCACACGTGATAGCTCGTTTCTGAGAACACTTTTTTAAAATAATTACCGTATTACAAGTTTGTTATTTTTCCTGGGAACTTGGCCACATATAATGACACAATGCGAAGGTTTCCCAATTTTTTGAATTTTTTTGAATTTTTTATGCCCATTTCAAAATGCGGTCAAAACGGCGGGAATGACCGTTCCTAGCTAGTGGTTGAATCTTGGAATTTTTTGGGTATTTCTCTGATTAAGTAGGTACTTATGTACCTAGAAATGATTTTTGGAAAAAATAAATAGCAAACTATGAGGCACCTGCAGTTCAAATTTGACCCGCTTCCAAGTGAATCGGCGGAAATTTGTCTTTTTCACCAGAGGTGGATCGAAACTTTTGACACCGAACCATTTGTCAATTGTGCATTAAATTGGCCTAGTATTTTAGAAAAATGATTTGGTCCAATTTTGCAACAATTATTTGGGAGGTCCTTCACAAGAAAACTTCCTTTTGGGCACTCAAAAAATGGAAAATGGTTTTTTTGTCCAAAGAAAATGAAAACTTCCTTAGGAAACATTGTTTGCCATTCCAATATGCACACTTGTGCATAATATGAGATCATTTGAACAAACTATGCCATGAATATGGCCATAAGATTGATCAATTGCTTGAAAGCCATCGATCTCCACACGTGATAGCTCGTTTATGAGAACACTTTTTAAAATAATTTCCATATTACAAGTTTGTTATTTTTCTTGGGAACTTGGCCACATATAATAACACAATGCGAAGGTTTCCCAATTTTCTGAATTTTTTTGAACTTTTTATGCCCGTTTCAAAATGCGGTCGAAACGACGGGAATGACCGTTCCTAGCTAGTGGTTGAATCTTGGAATTTTTTTGGTGTTTCTCTGATTAAATAGGTACTTATGTACCTAGAAATGATTTTTGAAAAAAATAAATAGCAAACTATGAGGCACCTGTAGTTCAAATTTGACCCGCTTCCAGCTTAATCGGCGGAAATTTGTCTTTTTCACCAGAGGTGGATCAAAACTTTTGACACCCAACCATTTCGTCAATTATGCATTAAATATGGCCTAGTATTTAAAAAAAATGATTTGGTCCAATTTTGCAACAATTATTTGGGAGGTCCTTCACAAAAAAAACCTCCTTTTGGGCACTCGAAAAATGGAAAATGGTTTTTTCGTCCAAAGAAAATGAAAACTTCCTTAGGAAACATTGTTTGCCATTCCAATATGCACACTTGTGCATAATATGAGATCATTTGAACAAACTATGCCATGAATATGGCCATAAGATTGATCATTTGGCTTGAAAGCCATTGATCTCCACACGTGATAGCTCGTTTATGAGAACACTTTTTAAAATAATTGCCATATTAGAAGTTTGTTATTTTTCTTGGGAACTTGGCCACATATAATAACACAATGCGAAGGTTTCCCAATTTTCTGAATTTTTTTGAACTTTTTATGCCCGTTTCAAAATGCGGTCAAAACGACGGGAATGACCGTTCCTAGCTATTGGTTGAATCTTGGAATTTTTTTGGTGTTTCTCTGATTAAATAGGTACTTATGTACCTAGAAATGATTTTTGGAAAAATAAATAGCAAACTATGAGGCACCTGCAGTTCAAATTTGACCCGCTTCCAGCTGAATCGGCGGAAATTTGTCTTTTTCACCAGAGGTGGATCAAAACTTTTGACACCCAACCATTTCGTCAATTATGCATTAAATATGGCCTAGTATTTAAAAAAAATGATTTGGTCCAATTTTGCAACAATTATTTGGGAGGTCCTTCACAAAAAAACCTCCTTTTGGGCACTCGAAAAATGGAAAATGGTTTTTTCGTCCAAAGAAAATGAAAACTTCCTTAGGCAACATTGTTTGCCATTCCAATATGCACCCTAGTGCACAATATGAGATCATTTGAACAAACTATGCCATGAATGTGGCCATAAGATTGATCAATTGGCTTGAAAGCCATCGATCTCCACACGTGATAGCTCGTTTCTGAGAACACTTTTTTAAAATAATTGCCGTATTACAAGTTTGTTATTTTTCCTGGGAACTTGGCCACATATAATGACACTACGCGAAGGTTTCCCAATTTTTTGAATTTTTTGAATTTTTTATGCCCATTTCAAAATGCGGTCAAAACGGCGGGAATGACAGTTCCTAGCTAGTGGTTGAATCTTGGAATTTTTTTGGTATTTCTCTGATTAAATAGGTACTTATGTACCTAGAAATGCTTTTTGGAAAAAATAAATAGCAAACTATGAGGCACCTGCAGTTCAAATTTGACCCGCTTCCAAGTGAATCGGCGGAAATTTGTCTTTTTCACCAGAGGTGGATCAAAACTTTGGACACCGAACCATTTGTCAATTGTGCATTAAATTGGCCTAGTATTTTAGAAAAATGATTTGGTCCAATTTTGCAACAATTATTTGGGAGGTCCTTCACAAGAAAACTTCCTTTTGGGCACTCAAAAAATGGAAAAATGGTTTTTTTGTCCAAAGAAAATGAAAACTTCCTTAGGAAACATTGTTTGCCATTCCAATATGCACACTTGAACATAATATGAGATCATTTGAACAAACTATGCCATGAATATGGCCATAAGATTGATCATTTGGCTTGAAAGCCATTGATCTCCACACGTGATAGCTCGTTTATGAGAACACTTTTTAAATAATTGCCATATTACAAGTTTGTTATTTTTCATGGGAACTTGGCCACATATAATAACACAATGCGAAGGTTTCCCAATTTTCTGAATTTTTTTGAACTTTTTATGCCCGTTTCAAAATGCGGTCAAAACGACGGGAATGACCGTTCCTAGCTAGTGGTTGAATCTTGGAATTTTTTTGCTGTTTCTCTGATTAAATAGGTACTTATGTACCTAGAAATGATTTTTGGAAAAAATAAATAGCAAACTATGAGGCACCTGCAGTTCAAATTTGACCCGCTTCCAGCTTAATCGGCGGAAATTTGTCTTTTTCACCAGAGGTGGATCAAAACTTTTGACACCCAACCATTTCATCAATTATGCATTAAATATGGCCTAGTATTTAAAAAAATGATTTGGTCCAATTTTGCAACAATCATTTGGGAGGTCCTTCACAAAAAAACCTCCTTTTGGGCACTCGAAAAATGGAAAATGGTTTTTTCGTCCAAAGAAAATGAAAACTTCCTTAGGAAACATTGTTTGCCATTCCAATATGCACACTTGTGCATAATATGAGATCATTTGAACGAACTATGCCATTAATATGGCCATAAGATTGATCATTTGGCTTGAAAGCCATTGATCTCCACACGTGATAGCTCGTTTATGAGAACACTTTTGAAAATAATTGCCATATTACAAGTTTGTTATTTTTCTTGGGAACTTGGCCACATATAATAACACAATGCGAAGGTTTCCCAATTTTCTGAATTTTTTTGAACTTTTTATGCCCGTTTCAAAATGCGGTCGAAACGACGGGAATGACCGTTCCTAGCTATTGGTTGAATCTTGGAATTTTTTTGGTGTTTCTCTGATTAAATAGGTACTTATGTACCTAGAAATGATTTTTGGAAAAATAAATAGCAAACTATGAGGGACCTGCAGTTCAAATTTGACCCGCTTCCAGCTGAATCGGCGGAAATTTGTCTTTTTCACCAGAGGTGGATCAAAACTTTTGACAACCAACCATTTCGTCAATTATGCATTAAATATGGCCTAGTATTTAGAAAAAATGATTTGGTCCAATTTTGCAACAATTATTTGGGAGGTCCTTCACAAAAAAACCTCCTTTTGGGCACTCGAAAAATGGAAAATGGTTTTTTCGTCCAAAGAAAATGAAAACTTCCTTAGGAAACATTGTTTGCCATTCCAATATGCACACTTGTGCATAATATGAGATCATTTGAACGAACTATGCCATGAATATGGCCATAAGATTGATCATTTGGCTTGAAAGCCATTGATCTCCACACGTGATAGCTCGTTTATGAGAACACTTTTTAAAATAATTGCCATATTACAAGTTTGTTATTTTTCTTGGGAACTTGGCCACATATAATAACACAATGCGAAGGTTTCCCAATTTTCTGAATTTTTTTGAACTTTTTATGCCCGTTTCAAAATGCGGTCAAAACGACGGGAATGACCATTCCTAGCTAGTGGTTGAATCTTGGAATTTTTTTGGTGTTTCTATGATTAAATAGGTACTTATGTACCTAGAAATGATTTTTGGAAAAAATAAATAGCAAACTAGGAGGCACCTGCAGTTCAAATTTGACCCGCTTCCAACTGAATCGGCGGAAATTTGTCTTTTTCACCAGAGGTGGATCAAAACTTTTGACACCCAACCATTTCGTCAATTATGCATTAAATATGGCCTAGTATTTAAAAAAAATGATTTGGTCCAATTTTGCAACAATTATTTGGGAGGTCCTTCACAAAAAAACCTCCTTTTGGGCACTCAAAAAATGGAAAATGGTTTTTTCGTCCAAAGAAAATGAAAACTTCCTTAGGCAACATTGTTTGCCATTCCAATATGCACCCTAGTGCACAATATGAGATCATTTGAACAAACTATGCCATGAATGTGGCCATCAGATTGATCAATTGGCTTGAAAGCCATCGATCTCCACACGTGATAGCTCGTTTCTGAGAACACTTTTTTAAAATAATTGCCGTATTACAAGTTTGTTATTTTTCCTGGGAACTTGCCCACATATAATGACACAATGCGAAGGTTTCCCAATTTTTTGAATTTTTTTGAATTTTTTATGCCCATTTCAAAATGCGGTCAAAACGGCGGGAATGACCGTTCTTAGCTAGTGGGTGAAACTTGGAATTTTTTTGGTATTTCTCTGATTAAATAGGTACTTATGTACCTAGAAATGATTTTTGGAAAAAATAAATAGCAAACTATGAGGCACCTGCAGTTCAAATTTGACCCGCTTCCAAGTGAATCGGCGGAAATTTGTCTTTTTCACCAGAGGTGGATGAAAACTTTTGACACCGAACCATTTGTTAATTGTGCATTAAATTGGCCTAGTATTTTAGAAAAATGATTTGGTCCAATTTTGCAACAATTATTTGGGAGGTCCTTCACAAGAAAACTTCCTTTTGGGCACTCAAAAAATGGAAAATGGTTTTTTTGTCCAAAGAAAATGAAAACTTCCTTAGGAAACATTGTTTGCCATTCCAATATGCACACTTGTGCATAATATGAGATCATTTGAACAAACTATGCCATGAATATGGCCATAAGATTGATCATTTGGCTTGAAAGCCATTGATCTCCACACGTGATAGCTCGTTTATGAGAACACTTTTTAAAATAATTGCCATATTACAAGTTTGTTATTTTTCTTGGGAACTTGGCCACATATAATAACACAATGCGAAGGTTTCCCAATTTTCTGAATTTTTTTGAACTTTTTATGCCCGTTTCAAAATGCGGTCAAAACGACGGGAATGACCGTTCCTAGCTAGTGGTTGAATCTTGGAATTTTTTGGTGTTTCTCTGATTAAATAGGTACTTATGTACCTAGAAATGATTTTTGGAAAAAATAAATAGCAAACTATGAGGCACCTGCAGTTCAAATTTGACCCGCTTCCAGCTGAGTCGGCGGAAATTTGTCTTTTTCACCAGAGGTGGATCAAAACTTTTGACACCCAACCATTTCGTCAATTATGCATTAAATATGGCCTAGTATTTAAAAAAATGATTTGGTCCAATTTTGCAACAATTATTTGGAAGGTCCTTCACAAAAAAACCTCCTTTTGGGCACTCGAAAAATGGAAAATGGTTTTTTCGTCCAAAGAAAATGAAAACTTCCTTAGGAAACATTGTTTGCCATTCCAATATGCACACTTGTGCATAATATGAGATCATTTGAACAAACTATGCCATGAATATGGCCATAAGATTGATCATTTGGCTTGAAAGCCATTGATCTCCACACGTGATAGCTCGTTTATGAGAACACTTTTTAAAATAATTGCCATATTACAAGTTTGTTATTTTTCTTGGGAACTTGGCCACATATAATAACACAATGCGAAGGTTTACCAATTTTTTGAATTTTTTTGAACTTTTTATGCGAGTTTCAAAATGCGGTCAAAACGACGGGAATGACCATTCCTAGCTAGTGGTTGAATCTTGGAATTTTTTTGGTGTTTCTCTGATTAAATAGGTACTTATGTACGTAGAAATGATTTTTGGAAAAAATAAATAGCAAACTATGAGGCACCTGCAGTTCAAATTTGACCCGCTTCCAGCTGAATCGGCGGAAATTTGTCTTTTTCACCAGAGGTGGATCAAAATTTTTGACACCCAACCATTTCGTCAATTATGCATTAAATATGGCCTAGTATTTAAAAAAATGATTTGGTCCAATTTTGCAACAATTATTTGGGAGGTCCTTCACAAAAAAACCTCCTTTTGGGCACTCGAAAAATGGAAAATGGTTTTTTCGTCCAAAGAAAATGAAAACTTCCTTAGGCAACATTGTTTGCCATTCCAATATGCACCCTTGTGCACAATATGAGATCATTTGAACAAGCTATGCCATGAATGTGGCCATAAGATTGATCAATTGGCTTGAAAGCCATCGATCTCCACACGTGATAGCTCGTTTCTGAGAACACTTTTTTAAAATAATTGTCGTATTACAAGTTTGTTATTTTTCCTGGGAACTTGGCCACATATAATGACACAATGCGAAGGTTTCCCAATTTTTTGAATTTGTTTGAATTTTTTATGCCCATTTCAAAATGCGGTCAAAACGGCGGGAATGACCGTTCCTAGCTAGTGGTTGAATCTTGGAATTTTTTTGGTATTTCTCTGATTAAATAGGTACTTATGTACCTAGAAATGATTTTTGAAAAAAATAAATAGCAAACTATGAGGCACCTGCAGTTCAAATTTGACCCGCTTCCAAGTGAATCGGCGGAAATTTGTCTTTTTCACCAGAGGTGGATCAAAAGTTTTGACACCGAACCATTTTGTCAATTGTGCATTAAATTGGCCTAGTATTTTAGAAAAATGATTTGGTCCAATTTTGCAACAATTATTTGGGAGGTCCTTCACAAGAAAACCTCCTTTTGGGCACTCAAAAAATGGAAAATGGTTTTTTTGTCCAAAGAAAATGAAAACTTCCTTAGGAAACATTGTTTGCCATTCCAATATGCACACTTGTGCATAATATGAGATCATTTGAACAAACTATGCGATGAATATGGCCATAAGATTGATCATTTGGCTTGAAGGCCATTGATCTGCACACGTGATAGCTCGTTTATGAGAACACTTTTTAAAATAATTGCCATATTACAAGTTTGTTATTTTTCTTGGGAACTTGGCCACATATAATAACACAATGCGAAGGTTTCCCAATTTTCTGAATTTTTTTGATCTTTTTATGCCAGTTTCAAAATGCGGTCAAAACGACGGGAATGACCATTCCTATCTAGTGGTTGAATCTTGGAATTTTTTTGGTGTTTCTCTGATTAAATAGGTACTTATGTACCTAGAAATGATTTTTGGAAAAAATAAATAGCAAACTATGAGGCACCTGCAGTTCAAATTTGACCCGCTTCCAGCTGAATCGACGGAAATTTGTCTTTTTCACCAGAGGTGGATCAAAATTTTTGACACCCAACCATTTCGTCAATTATGCATTAAATATGGCCTAGTATTTAAAAAATGATTTTGTCCAATTTTGCAACAATTATTTGGGAGGTCCTTCACAAAAAAACCTCCTTTTGGGCACTCGAAAAATGGAAAATGGTTTTTTCGTCCAAAGAAAATGAAAACTTCCTTAGGCAACATTGTTTGCCATTCCAATATGCACCCTTGTGCACAATATGAGATTATTTGAACAAGCTATGCCATGAATGTGGCCATAAGATTGATCAATTGGCTTGAAAGCCATCGATCTCCACACGTGATAGCTCGTTTCTGAGAACACTTTTTTAAAATAATTGCCGTATTACAAGTTTGTGATTTTTCCTGGGAACTTGGCCACATATAATGACACAATGCGAAGGTTTCCTAATTTTTTTTAATTTTTTTGCATTTTTTATGCCCATTTCAAAATGCGGTCAAAACGGCGGGAATGACCGTTCCTAGGTAGTGGTTGAATCTTGGATTTTTTTGGTATTTCTCTGATTAAATAGGTACTTATGTACCTAGAAATGATTTTTGGAAAAAATAAATAGCAAACTATGAGGCACCTGCAGTTCAAATTTGACCCGCTTCCAACTGAATCGGTGGAAGTTTGTCTTTTTCACCAGAGGTGGATCAAAACTTTTGACACCGAACCATTTTGTCAATTGTGCATTAAATTGGCCTAGTATTTTAGAAAAATGATTTGGTCCAATTTTGCAACAATTATTTGGGAGGTCCTTCACAAGAAAACTTCCTTTTGGGCACTCAAAAAATGGAAAATGGTTTTTTTGTCCAAAGAAAATGAAAACTTCCTTAGGAAACATTGTTTGCCATTCCAATATGCACACTTGTGCATAATATGAGATCATTTGAACAAACTATGCCATGAATATGGCCATAAGATTGATCATTTGGCTTGAAAGCCATTGATCTCCACACGTGATAGCTCGTTTATGAGAACACTTTTTAAAATAATTGCCATATTACAAGTTTGTTATTTTTCTTGGGAACTTGGCCACATATAATAACACAATGCGAAGGTTTCCCAATTTTCTGAATTTTTTTGAACTTTTTATGCCAGTTTCAAAATGCGGTCAAAACGACGGGAATGACCATTCCTAGCTAGTGGTTGAATCTTGGAATTTTTTTGGTGTTTCTCTGATTAAATAGGTACTTATGTACCTAGAAATGATTTTTAGAAAAAATAAATAGCAAACTATGAGGCACCTGCAGTTCAAATTTGACCCGCTTCCAGCTGAATCGGCGGAAATTTGTCTTTTTCACCAGAGGTGGATCAAAATTTTTGACACCCAACCATTTCGTCAATTATGCATTAAATATGGCCTAGTATTTAAAAAAATGATTTGGTCCAATTTTGCAACAATTATTTGGGAGGTCCTTCACAAAAAAACCTCCTTTTGGGCACTCGAAAAATGGAAAATGGTTTTTTCGTCCAAAGAAAATGAAAACTTCCTTAGGCAACATTGTTTGCCATTCCAATATGCACCCTTGTGCACAATATGAGATCATTTGAACAAGCTATTCCATGAATGTGGCCATAAGATTGATCAATTGGCTTGAAAGCCATCGATCTCCACACGTGATAGCTCGTTTCTGAGAACAATTTTTTAAAATAATTGTCGTATTACAAGTTTGTTATTTTTCCTGGGAACTTGGCCACATATAATGACACAATGCGAAGGTTTCCCAATTTTTTGAATTTTTTTGAATTTTTTATGCCCATTTCAAAATGCGGTCAAAACGGCGGGAATGACCGTTCCTAGCTAGTGGTTGAATCTTGGAATTTTTTTGGTATTTCTTTGATTAAATAGGTACTTATGTACCTAGAAATGATTTTTGGAAAAAATAAATAGCAAACTATGAGGCACCTGCAGTTCAAATTTGACCCGCTTCCAGCTGAATCGGCGGAAATTTGTCTTTTTCACCAGAGGTGGATCAAAATTTTTGACACCCAACCATTTCGTCAATTATGCATTAAATATGGCCTAGTATTTAAAAAAATGATTTGGTCCAATTTTGCAACAATTATTTGGGAGGTCCTTCACAAAAAAACCTCCTTTTGGGCACTCGAAAAATGGAAAATGGTTTTTTCGTCCAAAGAAAATGAAAACTTCCTTAGGCAACATTGTTTGCCATTCCAATATGCACCCTTGTGCACAATATGAGATCATTTGAACAAACTATGCCATGAATGTGACCATAAGATTGATCAATTGGCTTGAAAGCCATCGATCTCCACACGTGATAGCTCGTTTCTGAGAACACTTTTTTAAAATAATTGCCGTATTACAAGTTTGTTATTTTTCCTGGGAACTTGGCCACATATAATGACACAATGCGAAGGTTTCCCAATTTTTTGAATTTTTTTGAATTTTTTATGCCCATTTCAAAATGCGGTCAAAACGGCGGGAATGACCGTTCCTAGCTAGTGGTTGAATCTTGGAATTTTTTTGGTATTTCTTTGATTAAATAGGTACTTATGTACCTAGAAATGATTTTTGGAAAAAATAAATAGCAAACTATGAGGCACCTGCAGTTCAAATTTGACCTGCTTCCAAGTGAATCGGCGGAAATTTGTCTTTTTCACCAGAGGTGGATCAAAAGTTTTGACACCGAACCATTTTGTCAATTGTGCATTAAATTGGCCTAGTATTTTAGAAAAATGATTTGGTCCAATTTTGCAACAATTATTTGGGAGGTCCTTCACAAGAAAACCTCCTTTTGGGCACTCAAAAAATGGAAAATGGTTTTTTTGTCCAAAGAAAATGAAAACTTCCTTAGGAAACATTGTTTGCCATTCCAATATGCACACTTGTGCATAATATGAGATCATTTGAACAAACTATGCCATGAATATGGCCATAAGATTGATCATTTGGCTTGAAAGCCATTGATCTCCACACATGATAGCTCGTTTATGAGAACACTTTTTAAAATAATTGCCATATTACAAGTTTGTTATTTTTCTTGGGAACTTGGCCACATATAATAACACAATGCGAAGGTTTCCCAATTTTCTGAATATTTTTGAACTTTTTATGCCCGTTTCAAAATGCGGTCAAAACGACGGGAATGACCATTCCTAGCTAGTGGTTGAATCTTGGAATTTTTTTGGTGTTTCTCTGATTAAATAGGTACTTATGTACCTAGAAATGATTTTTGGAAAAAATAAATAGCAAACTATGAGGCACCTGCAGTTCAAATTTGACCCGCTTCCAGCTGAATCGGCGGAAATTTGTCTTTTTCACCAGAGGTGGATCAAAATTTTTGACACCCAACCATTTCGTCAATTATGCATTAAATATGGCCTAGTATTTAAAAAAATGATTTGGTCCAATTTTGCAACAATTATTTGGGAGGTCCTTCACAAAAAAACCTCCTTTTGGGCACTCGAAAAATGGAAAATGGTTTTTTCGTCCAAAGAAAATGAAAACTTCCTTAGGCAACATTGTTTGCCATTCCAATATGCACCCTTGTGCACAATATGAGATCATTTGAACAAACTATGCCATGAATGTGACCATAAGATTGATCAATTGGCTTGAAAGCCATCGATCTCCACACGTGATAGCTCGTTTCTGAGAACACTTTTTTAAAATAATTGCCGTATTACAAGTTTGTTATTTTTCCTGGGAACTTGGCCACATATAATGACACAATGCGAAGGTTTCCTAATTTTTTTAATTTTTTTGAATTTTTTATGCCCATTTCAAAATGCGGTCAAAACGGCAGGAATGACCGTTCCTAGGTAGTGGTTGAATCTTGGATTTTTTTGGTATTTCTCTGATTAAATAGGTACTTATGTACCTAGAAATGATTTTTGGAAAAAATAAATAGCAAACTATGAGGCACCTGCAGTTCAAATTTGACCCGCTTCCAACTGAATCGGTGGAAGTTTGTCTTTTTCACCAGAGGTGGATCAAAACTTTTGACACCGAACCATTTTGTCAATTGTGCATTAAATTGGCCTAGTATTTTAGAAAAATGATTTGGTCCAATTTTGCAACAATTATTTGGGAGGTCCTTCACAAGAAAACCTCCTTTTGGGCACTCAAAAAATGGAAAATGGTTTTTTTGTCCAAAGAAAATGAAAAATTCCTTAGGAAACATGGTTTGCCATTCCAATATGCACACTTGTGCATAATATGAGATCATTTGAACAAACTATGCCATGAATATGGCCATAAGATTGATCATTTGGCTTGAAAGCCATTGATCTCCACATGTCATAGCTCGTTTATGAGAACACTTTTTTAAAATAATTGCCGTATTACAAGTTTGTTATTTTTCCTGGGAACTTGGCCACATATAATAACACAATGCGAAGGTTTCCCAATTTGTTGAATTTTTTTGAACTTTTTATGCCCGTTTCAAAATGCGGTCAAAACGACGGGAATGACGTTCCCAGCTAGTGGTTGAATCTTGGAATTTTTTTGGTGTTTCTCTGATTAAATAGGTACTTATGTACCTAGAAATGATTTTTGGAAAAAATAAATAGCAAACTATGAGGCACCTGCAGTTCAAATTTGACCCGCTTCCAGCTGAATCGGCGGAAATTTGTCTTTTTCACCAGCGGTGGATCAAAACTTTTGACACCCAACCATTTCGTCAATTATGCATTAAATATGGCCTAGTATTTTAATAAAATGATTTGGTCCAATTTTGCAACAATTATTTGGGAGGTCCTTCACAAAAAAAGCTCCTTTTGGGCACTCGAAAAATGGAAAATGGTTTTTTCATCCAAAGAAAATGAAAACTTCCTTAGGCAACATTGTTTGCCATTCCAATATGCACCCTTGTGCACAATGTGAGATCATTTGAACAAACTATGCCATGAATGTGGCCATAAGATTGATCATTTGGCTTGAAAGCCATTGATCTCCACACGTGATAGCTCGTTTCTGAGAACACTTTTTTAAAATAATTGCCGTATTACAAGTTTGTTATTTTTCCTGGGAACTTGGCCACATATAATAACACAATACGAAGGTTTACCAATTTTTTGAATTTTTATGCCCGTTTCAAAATGCAGTCAAAACGGTGGGAATCACCGTTCCTAGCTAGTGGTTGAATCTTGGAATTTTTTTAGTGTTTCTCTGATTAAATAGGTACTTACGTACCTATAAATGATTTTTGGAAAAAATAAATAGCAAACTATGAGGCACCTGCAGTTCAAATTTGACCCGCTTTCAACTGAATCGGCGGGAATTTGTCTTTTTCACCAGAGGTGGATCAAAACTTTTGACACCCAACCATTTTGTCAATTGTGCATTAAATATGGCCTAGTATTTTAGAAAAATGATTTGCTCCAATCTTGCAACAAATATATGGTAGGTCCTTCACAAAAAAACTCATTTTCGGCTCACGAAAAATGAAAAATGTTTATTTTTGCAAAAAAACTCATTTCCCACTACCTTTTTGAAGATATTTATCTTTTTTCATGTTTGTTATTTTTTCTAAAAACTCATTCACATTTTGGTGACACAATGAGAAGGTTTTCTATTCTCTTTTTGAATTTCTCAGGTCATAAAATAGCTGACAAGATTTTACCATATTATTTTTAGACAACTATGACCAATTTAGATGGTCATAGCATCATATTGCATTCTGATTAGTCTGTAGACGTTTCACGCGGATCGTGCATCATACGCCGTCGGATGCTCATGGATCCAACGGCTGTCCTCAACCCTTCCACACCAACCCCGAAACCCTAGCTGGTCATTTTCCATCCACCCCCCACCTCCTTTCTTTCCCACATCCATCCATCTCCTCGCTGTCTCGCCCGACGGAGAGAGAGAGAGGGAGAGGGAGAGAGAGAGAGAGAGAGAGAGAGAGAGAGAGAGAGAGAGAACTGCCTCCTCCCTTCCAGATCGCCGCTGGCACCTCCCTCTAGCGGAGCTGGCCGCCGTCCATGGCCTCCCACACGCCCCTCCCCTTCCCCCACCCAAACCATAGCTCAGATCCCCCCATCTCCTCGCACCACCGCCCCCTCCCGATCCAGTCCTCCCTCCCACCGCCGACCTCAACCAAGTACGACGGAGATCCAGTCCTCTCCCTGCGCGGCAACCCTTCCTCCCACCAACCACCGACCTCGCCGTCCTCCTCACCCACCGCCCACCTCGTCCCTCTCCTCACCATCTCTCCCTACCCTCCGCCCTCTACCTCTTGCCTCGACCCCCCAGATCCAATCGACACAACCCCGCCGCCCCCGCACCCCGTACTGTCCACCATGGCCGCCTTCTCCTCCTCCCCGCTCCGGATCCCCACACCAACCCACCACCCCGTCGTGGGGGCGTGTCCGCGGCGGCTGTCCTTCCATGTCGTCTCCCCGCAGCAGGTGCCGGCACCGAGCGACAGCGACGACGCCAACGGGCCCACCGGCATGCCCGTGCCCTTCTACTGTGCGGGCGGCTGTTCCGGCAGGGGTCGATGCTGCAGGTGGTGTGCGAGGGGCTGCCGCCGTCGTGTGCTGCCGGAACAAGCAGCAGGGGAGCTTCCGCTTGGCGCGTGTGTCTCCTTCCTTTGGCAGAAGTAGCAGGTAGTCTTTACTGTTAGTGTGTTACCACACACAGACCTCTGAATAATACTAAAGTAAGTAGCTGCAACTTGCAAGTTGTCTGATGTCTACCTATTTCGCCGATCAAAATCGTTGGATGGGTATTGCAGTATGCAGTCCGGATTATGCAAGATGACGAGGAATTGCCTAGTGTTGTGTTTTCCAAACAACATGTGTGACTGGAGATTGTTAAAGTAATTTGTTTGTTCGAATCGGATACTGCAGTATTTCAGCGTTAATACTGTTGACTATTAGTCCCTCATGTGCGTGTCAGTTCTAATGTCAACTTATTTAACTTTAGGTGCATCCTACTATTGAACTTAATTGCAATAGCAACGTAAAGTGAATTGACTCACCAGTAGGCAGTGTGCCAAACATTACACCTAAGGGAGAAATTTGATTTTCTGCTTACTGGTGTGGTAGTGTGCCATTAGCTTCGTAGGCCAAAAAATCAATGGCTGGTTTGGCCCTCTGAAATGCTTAATTTGATTATTATCCGCATTGTATGTTTTCTCTCTGGATTTGCTGAGTGAAACAATGATAAATGTCTGAAACATCGAAATGAAAAGAAATGCCCCTCTAGGTGTTCCTCCATTTATGTTCCTCCATGTTGCTGATGAAAGACCATCATTTATTTCTTATAACTGCCTTGGCTGTGTTGTCTGTTGATCCATCGACATTGAGTATTCTGTTTGTTTTCTTGTGTGCTTGACTGCTTGTGTATTGGTATAGTGAGGAAGAACCAGCTGCCGACGGGCGAGGGCATGGGGTACCGGGAGGCCAAGCACCACCCGCTGCTCTTGTCTCACCCATAACTTTGTTTAGATGCCTGGTTTCAAGTGAACTTGTCATAGCTTATATTGTTGCTTTTGTGGATACTGCTACCCGTTGCTTCAATGCTGCCTTAACTTGTTAGCATGTTCATGTGAATTGGCTAACTGTTGCCTGTTAATTACTACTGCGCACTGCTGCTGTATTCTATTGGCACCAACTCTGCTGCCCGTGTATTATATATATTCTTCTTGCTCAAGCACAAGTGCACTAGTGCTATGTTGCTGCATGTGACAGTCCATGGACAAACTCTGTTAATTTATTCCGAGTGCCCATAATTCCCTCTCTAGCAGCACCACCTGTGCTCTTGTCTCACCCATAACAACAATTTACTTGAAGTGCTCATGTAGGTTAATTATTAAGCATACCTGTATTCTCAGTACTTGTATTCTCAGTACCATGCTACTTATTTTGCCTCCTGAGGTTTCTAGTCTGCTATTTCTTGCTTTCCTTTATCTTCATACTTATTATGGTGGTAATTTGACTTGAAGTGCTCATGTAGGTTAATTATTAAGAATACCTGAACATATTGGGCTGTAGTCGTGTAGTAGGATATGAGGCTCTAGTTTAGTTTTATGTAGAATATGTAATATTGAAGTATCCTCTATTGTGCGAATTCATAGAGCCTAATATTTACTCATCCCGAGTCTTAGATCATATTACAACTATCTTTTCATTGCATTGTGCAAGTCACTGATAAGAGTGAGATTGAAGTTATCTTTTGTCAACCATGTTACGATCTTTCAACATGCATGATGTGCTTCAATGGTTTCTATATACTGTCATGGTATGATCATTTGACCACCCTATCTCTATGTGTGTGTAGATAATGTCGAGAGCCAATGATGACACGGTGGTGGAGGCGGTGGACTCGGAGGTGTCTGTGACGTGCACAGACATGGGGCTGGTCTAGAAGGTGTTCCAGGCCCTGCTATGCACCAAGCGGCACCCCATTGACCGACCGACGATGCACGAGGTGGCCCGGGTGCTGCTCTCGCTCATGCCGACCCCTGCCCTCCAGGTCCCATCCACATGCATGCTCCCTCTTCATCTCAGATATTGGATTGAAGTAGGGAAAAACCATCCTCCATATTGTGTACTGATTATCTGTATTATGTGTAGAGAACAATCATGGTGTCTATTTCTGCTTTATGCCCCATGTTTCACTAATAACATGCCCAACTTCCTGCTCTATAGGAAATAATTACATGATTGTTTATCCTCTTGTATAACAGTTTAAGTTTGTGACCTGATCTTGTGCTTCTAGTAACTAGTCCAATTTGCATACTTTTAAGTGTCTTTTGATGTGGTGGTGCCAAACAAAACTCATATGCTTATGCTGAGCTTACTTTTAATATTGTGAACATGACAATGTAGAGGATGTACTGTAGTTCCACTCATTTTATTCTCTATGATGAGCTTATTTTTGTATTGTAGCCACCTTCTTGTTTACTTTGCTGAATCAGGTCTTGTGTACTAATCATTAGTTACTAGCATTTGGCTTCTCTATGGTAATTAAACTTGATAAATCTGTGTACCTGTGTACTTCTTTGAGGTACAAATTCCACATTGGATGTTTACGAGGTCCAATTTCTATAGATGTTGCCAAATATTGGTGTCAACGTGTCTTTCCATAGGTGGTGATTTAAACCGCATATGATCTACTGTATATATTTTTTGTTGTTCAAACATTGAAATTCTGGTTCATTTAACAAACATCGAAATGTTGTTGACCCTGTCATTTTATGCTTAAATGATGAAAAAGTCGCATTTTGCTTGTTCTAACATGCTGCGATTTGCTTTTATTTTGTTCCTAACCATTTTGTTTGATAACTTGCAGATGCTAGCCTTCCTTCGTGTTTTGTCGTGAGGTCCAGGATGAACAAGTCGGGCTCATTGGAGATAGTTATACTATTATAGCTAGTTATATTTTTTTTGATAGTTGTGTTACCTGATGTGAACTTATTATTATTGTAAACCTGATGTTAACCATGGTTGATTGTAATAATGTGCCAAGTTTGGCTCTGTTTGATTGTATTCATGATGTGAACCATGTTTTTCCGGATTAGTTATGCTCTGTTTGAAGCATTTTATTTTCTGTCTGTTTTGATTTAATATTATTATTTATTTACTGGAAAATTGAGATCTGAAGAATATAACCCACTTATTAGAACTGGTCCCATCTCACTAGTGGGCCCATCTTTTGAAAAAAAATCATAAACTTTGGAGCCAAAAAGGCCACAACCCAGAAAATAAAAAGGCCGAATTGGTGGGCCTGGTCCATGGGAACTAACAATAAAAAAGGCTACAATACTGGGCTTGGCCCATGAACCTGACCAAAAATTGGTAAAAATAAAAACAAAAGGCTGTATTGTTGGGCTAGGCCCATGTAGAAAACCGAATTGGACCGGGCTGATTCTTGTGCCACATCAGATTGCCACGTCGGATGCCTACATGGCCTCGGGAGGCTACTGGTGACCAAAATGCCACAGTAGACATATTTTGGTCATAAACGTCTACGACCATTCCAGAAGAAAGGTTGCTATAGTCAGTTAACGATGGCCAGCTTTTGACCTTATGTTTTTGGTCACAAAAAGGTCACAAATTGAAAACAGTGACCATTCAGTGACCAATAGTGGTGGTCACAATTTGACATATTTCTTGTAGTGGAACCGGGACACAATCGCAGTAGTTCTCCCTGCGCTACCTTAGCCGATATAACGGAACGTAAGGTACCAAAACAAGGGAGCCGGGCTAACCCAACTGTGGACCCAAGACATGATTTGGAGCTGATGCATATAGTGCTATAAGTTCGGGGTGCCACACTGTTGAAAGTGTTCGGACTTTACTTGCCGTATTACGGGGCGCCATAAGAAGCCCCTGGCAAAATAAACGTACCAAAGTGTACGGATGCAATAGTAAATAAACATTTATAGAAAAATGTGCAGATAGGAATAATAAGCTGATGCCGTATATAATATCCCATTGATGTATAATACGTCTAAGTGTATGTTTACAATGAGTGCATTAAGCAGAGATAAATAGGACTATTTGACATGTCCTATCCAAGGGCAGGCCGCGTACATGTATATAACACAGGTATAACGATCGTGAATAGATTCCACCTGGGTATTTCCTTTTGTGCGCAAAGCCTGTTGCCTCCTTGGTTTCCTCTCCAGTGTAAGTTCGATAATCCGGCTCTTCGGAAGAGGCTGCCCTAAGGCAGTGTCCTGAAAGATAAAAAGGGAGGGTTATGAAAGCATGTTGCGGTGATACCACACTATTGACTAAGTCACTGCTGCGCCTCCGCCTATGCCCATGGTATTTTGAGTGCCTAATTGTGTACGTGTGGCACTAATGCTGCTTTGATGGGGCTTGAGCGGAGGCCGGACTGCTAGTCGCGCTCTTGGCGTGCCTGGTGATCCTGTTGCGGGGTGCTCCGGACTCGCTTGACGGTGCTCGAGGTTGTCATCGCCGGATTGGTGGTTTGTCAGAGGAGGCCGCATTGTACTTCCGCCGCCAGGGCTGCAGTATGCTCTTCTGTACGGAGAGAGCGGTCCATATTTCCGTTGAATGTTATGACCCCGCGCGGTCCTGGCATCTTGAGCTTGAGGTATGCATAGTGTGGTACCGCATTGAATCTAGCGAATGCGGTTCGTCCAAGCAGTGCATGGTAACCACTATGGAAAGGGACGATATCCAAGATCAACTCTTTGCATCGAAAGTTATCCGGAGATCCGAAGACCACTTCCAATGTTATAGAGCCCATACAAAGGACCTCTACTCCAGGAATTACACATTTAAAGGTGGTTTTGGTGGGCTTGATCCTTGAAGGGTCGATGCCCATTTTGCACACTGTATCCTGATAAAGCAGGTTCAGGCTGCTGCCGCCGTCCATAAGGACTCGTGTGAGGTGCAATCCGTCGATGATTGGGTCTAGGACCAATGCGGCTGAGCCGCCGTGACGGATGCTAGTAGGGTGATCCCTACGATCAAAGGTGATCAGACAATCTGACCATGGGTTCAATTTGGGGGCGACTGGCTCCATCGCATAGACATCCTGTAGTGCTCACTTCCGTTCCCGCTTGGGAATGTGAGTGGCGTAGATCATGTGGACCATTTTCACCTGGGGGAAATTTCTTCTGTCCCCCATGTTCGAACGTCGGGGCTCTTCGTCATTGTCACTGTGCAGCCCCTTGTCCTTGTTTTCGGTGTTTATTTTACCGTCCTGTTTGAACACCCAGCAGTCTCTATTAGTGTGGTTGGCTGGCTTGTCTGGGGTGCCATGAATTTGGCACGAGTGTTCCAGTATGCGGTCCAGGCTGGACGGTCCCTGATTGTTTCTTTTGAACGGCTTCT
Source organism: Triticum dicoccoides (assembly GCF_002162155.2). Lineage (NCBI taxonomy): Eukaryota > Viridiplantae > Streptophyta > Magnoliopsida > Poales > Poaceae > Triticum > Triticum dicoccoides. The sequence goes on along the minus strand of NC_041381.1, from coordinate 677,247,826 downwards.
TCCGCTGATCGGATTTGGATCTGCTAAATCTGGCGTTGATTGCCTTGTCTTCGGTGTTGTCGTTGTTGTTCCGTCGCTTGTGTCTGTTGCACCGTGGCTTGCCGTTATTGTCGCGAACGTCCGAAGTGCCAGAATGTGGCGTAGTGCTGCTGCGAGCCAACCAGCTGTCCTCGCCAGTGCAAAAGCGGGTCATTAGTGTCGTGAGAGCTGCCATGGACTTGGGTTTCTCCTGGACAAGGTGTCGGGCGAGCCACTCGTCGCGGATATTATGCTTAAAGGCTGCCAGGGCCTCGGCATCCGGGCAGTCAACTATTTGGTTCTTTTTAGTTAGGAACCGAGTCCAGAATTTCCTGGCTGATTCTCCGGGCTGTTGAGTAATGTGGCTCAAGTCATCGGCATCCAGTGGTCGCACATATGTGCCTTGGAAGTTGTCGAGGAATGCGTCTTCCAGGTTTTCCAAACTGCCAATGGAATTTGTGGGCAGGCTGTTTAGCCAGTGCCGGGCAGGTCCTTTGAGCTTAAGGGGAAGATACTTGATGGCGTGTACATTGTCTCCGCGGGCCATATGAATGTGGAGAAGGAAATCTTCAATCCATACCACGGGGTCTGTTGTGCCAACGTATGATTCGATGTTTATGGTTTGAACTCTTCCGAGAATTCATGATCCATCACTTCATCAATGAAGCAGAGGGGGTGTGCGGCGCCTCTGTGCCCGGCTATGTCGTGATGCAATCCGACTAAGTCTGGTTGATCGTGTTCGGCCCGGCCGGATTTACTGTTAGTGTATCCGGTATGACGGTCATCGCCATGTGCTGTAGCGCGCCCCCGTGATCCGTAGATTGATCTTGGTTGTCCTGCGGTGTTTTCCAATCTGTCTCACAGGTCCTGAGTATTGCCCCGGGCCATAGTAAACTGGTGCGGGGGTGCGGGCTGGTATTCGGGCTGATATGCCATTTTATCCCGGCCACGAGGTGGCCGGTCAGCCGTGTGGCACTCGAGTCCATATTCCTCGGCTGCCAGGACTTATGTCCATCTGTCTGCAGGTCTTGATCAGCTTGAAGCTGCTGCTGCTTCTTCAGGCTCCTTGCAGTGGCAATAAGCCGGCTCTTAAAGCGCTCCTGCTCCACGGGGTCCTCAGGCACGCCGAACTCATCGTCGCCGAGGCTAATCTCATCTTCGGAGGGGGCATGTAGTTGTCCTCCTCCAGATACCCGTCCGTCGCCTGTTCGTCTGGGCTGTCCTGTCCATCTTCCTGCTCGGCCTGCTCAAAGGCACCTTGATCGGGGTTGTATTCATCTTCGTCACCATCCGGATTGTTTTCGTCTCCGGTGCCGGTATTGCTATGGCGGGGCTTGGAGTGGCGCTGGCGACACCCATGCTTTGCTTTCTTCTTGGAGGGGTTATCCTCCATTGCCTCATCGCCATTGGTTTCTTTCGGAGTGTCCACCATATATATGTCGTATGAAGAGGTGGCTATCCACCGCCCCGTGGGTGGTGGTTCCTGTTCTTCTCCTACATCGTCATCCAAACCGTCGATGTCTTCGGAGTCGAAGTCAAGCACGTCGGTCAAATCATCGATCGTGGCTATGAAGTGGGTGGTGGGTGGGCAACGAATTCCTTTCTCGCTAGCTTCCCACTCGTGCCGGACATAGTACGGCCGAGAGCCTCCTGACAAACAGAGAGACCTTAATGAATTTAGCATGTTGCCAAAGGGCGAGTGCTGGAAGATATCCGCAGCGGTAAACTCCATTACTGGAGCCCAACCAGACTCGGCGGGCTCGGGAGCGCGCGGACGGGAACCTACAAGCAAATACGAGTCCGGGGGTTCGGAATCACAGGCGTCCCTAGAGGTGAGGCCTGGGTTCGGCTCTACCACTGATGAGTGTGCGGCCTGCGGGGCGGGGTCCATCCACCCGTCCTTGGGCCATGCAGCCTACTCCGGACTTAGGTGCGGGGCTACTGCAGGGGTGATATCCCGAGCACTGTCCGACAGCAAGTCTAGGCCGTGCTCATCGTGACTGTCCGGCGCTCCTGGCACAGGTCCGATTCCGTCAAAGATCAAGTCCCCGCGGATATCGGCCGCGTAGTTCAGGTTTCCGAACTTGACCTGGTGGCCGGGGGCGTAGCTGTCGATCTGCTCCAGATGGCCAAGCGAATTGGGCCGCAGTGCAAAGCCGTCGAACACAAAGATCTGTCCGAGGAGAAATGTCTCGCCCTGGACCTTGTTGTTAACGATTAAAGGCGCCATCAAGCCTCGCAGCGACGACACAGAGGAACTCTCAATGAAAGCACCAATGTCGGTGTCATAACCGGCGGATCTCGGGTAGGGGGTCCCGATCTGTGTGTCTTAGGCTGATGGTAACAGGAAGCAAGGGACACAATGTTTACCCAGGTTCGGGCCCTCTTGATGGAGGTAAAACCCTACTTCCTGCTTGATTAATATTGAGGATATGAGTAGTACAAGAGTAGATCTACCACGAGATCGTAGATCTTGTGATCGGCCTTCTAAGGACCAACCTCTCCAATTTATATAGACACTGGAGAGGGCTAGGGTTTACACGGAGTCGGTTACAAGGAAGGAAATACAATATCCGGATCGCCAAGCTTGTCTTCCACGCAAAGGAGAGTCCAATCTGGACACGGGACGGAGTCTTGAGTCTTGCATCTTCACGCTCCAATAGTCCAGACGATGTATGTAGTCCGGCTGTCCGGATACCCCCTAATCCAGGACTCCCTCACATACGGCTCGGGTGATTGTCCTGCTTGTCGTGCGGAACACTGAACAGGAGAACCCTTGCGAACGTTGCTACTGGAGCCTCCCCGCGTCATCCCAATATGATTTTTCAAGTCAACGCAACCGAGATGAGAAACATTCAATAAAACTAGGGAGAAGCCATCAACAAACTCCAAGTGAAACCGAAAAGGCGAAGAAAATACGACGAATAACGTAAAGTCCAACATAATTATACATAGACTCATACATGAAAGATAACAACATGCCAGGTCCAACTACCCTCATACATGAAACAAAACATCATGTATCATACGACTACATCCATACTCCATCCCGACGACTGAGAATACTTGAAAGCTCTACTGCTCTGTTGGTGCTGTGGGGTCCTCTCCTGAAGCGGACTAGGATCCAGAACTAATGGGGTTAACGGAGACCTCCGGGTTAAAAGTGACACGACGACGCTGCCTCGAGGACTCTCCCTCTATGGCAGGTGGAGGGTGGATCATCGGGGCTACAGGAGTGGCGAGGAGTGAAACCCACTCAACACGAGCACTAAGTGGACTCGCAGTCGCAGTGCCCGAGCTACTCGGAGGAGTAACCGGAGAAACAAGGGATCTACAACTGGCAGGAATGCAGGGAGTAAATTCTACAGATGGAGAAGTAGTGGCTGAGCAAGCAAAGACTAAAGTAGAAGCTAAAGCAGTACGAGCACGACTCAGCTCATGAGCCAGCTCGTAGAACAGAAGATAGCTAGCAGTGATGTAGCGAGAGAGGTGACTAGCTACACAATCAGACTCCGGATCAATGACAGGGAAACGGACACGACCATTATCGTGGAGAGAAGGATAGTAATGGAAACCTGGGTGGTTCTACATTCGGACCTCGTTGTAGCGGAGCTCAAAAAGTACCTCGAATGCAGCAAACTGGACAGCCTGAGAAGCGGTAGAAACATAGCCGCTACGAGAGGTACGAGTGTAAGAGATGGAATCGGAACTGGCGTGTAGAGTAACCACGGCATGATACTCATACACTGAGTCAGCTAGGCGCTTCCGGTACACACGATAGGCTGGATCATCTCCGTGAGGGTACAGCCGACGCCACACGTTACGAAGGAGATGCGGCAACATGTACGACATCAGCTGCAACTGGCACGGATACAACACCGGAGCCATCTACACTCACAACCATTAGCAAGTTAGCATAAAAATAAAATCAATGCATATAATGCAACAACCAGCTACAATTATTACCGGCACTCAGCTACAACTCGTATCTAACATCCAGTTAACTCGGCTTAGTCTAGCGTGGCCTACAGTCAGCGCGGCTCTGATACCAAGCGTTGTGGCACCCCGGCTCAGAGCGACCGGTTTACCCTGCATTGCCAGCCTAGAGACCTTGTCTTTTGGCAACACACAACAACATGGTACATAATAAGAACCACTTTATTCATGCTAGCGGAGCATAGTTTATATTACAACAGTTAGCGAGGCCAAGCGGCACACACGGTGCGGCTGATAAACATGTACATTATTTAGTGAACATAAAGGGGCCTCGATCATGACAACTACTTAGCAGTGGAATAATGTCGTAGCGGGACTCTGAAAGGGATCGAGAAGAGGTGTCTAGAGGGGGGAGGGGTGATTAGACACTAAGTACCAAAAGTTGCAGTTTTTAACTTCTTTAAGTTGGAGTGAAGTTTAGTCACAAGTTTAACACTCACAATACATAACAAGCAAGCATGCAAAGAGTATATGAGCAGCAGAAAGTAAAGCATGCAACTTGCAAGAATGTAAAGGGAAGGGATTGGAGGATTCAAACGCAATTGGAGACACGGATGTTTTTGTCGTGGTTCCGATAGGTGGTGCTATCGTACATCCACATTGATGGAGACTTCAACCCATGAAGGGTAATGGCTGCGCGAGTCCACGGAGGGCTCCACCCATGAAGGGTCCACGTAGAAGCAACCTTGTCTATCCCACCATGGCCGTTGCCCACGAAGAACTTGCCTCACTAGCGGTAGATCTTCACGAAGTAGGCGATGTCCTTGCCCTTACAAACTCCTTGGTTCAACTCCACAATCTTTTTGGAGGCTCCCAAGTGACACCTAGCCAATCTAGGAGACACCACTCTCCAAGAAGTAATAAATGGTGCGTTGATGATGAACTCCTTGCTCCTGTGCTTCAAATGATAGTCTCCCCAACACTCAACTCTCTCTCACAGGATTTGGATTTTGTGGAAAGAATATTTGAGTGGAAAGCAACTTGGGGAAGGCTAGAGGTCAAGATTCATATGGTAGGAATGGAATATCTTGGCCTCAACACATGAGTAGGTAGTTCTCTCTCAGAAAATAGATGCTGGAAGTGTAGGCTTGTTCTGATGGCTCTCTCCACGAACGAAGAGGAGGTGGAGGGGTATATATAGCCTCCACAGAAAATCTAACCGTTACACACAATTTACCAATCTCGGTGGGACCGAATCAACAAACTTGGTCAGACCGATTTAGTAAACCTAGTGACTGTTAGGGTTTATGGTGGGACCGACATGCAACTCGGTAGGACCGATATGGTTAGGGTTAGGGCATAACGTAATCTCGGTGAGACCGATTACACAAACTCGGTGAGACCGATTTTGGTAATAAGCTAACCAGAGAGTTGGTGGAGGGTAAACCCCTCCGTCAAGCTGTGGATGCAGGCAAACGTCTTCCACCCTCGATCAAGATACATCACATTAGGGGCTGGGAATGCAACGCGGACTCGCGTGCCGTTGATCCCACAGCCCCTCATGTGCAGCCTCAGTGTCTCGGGCGGGTCCAACTCCATCGCGCGCGCAAACGGAGCTGGAAGCCGGAGGCGACGACGAGGCGCCCGGCGCAGCCTGACGAAGAACTCGCAAGGGTCGTCCCCTATATGGACCGCCGTGGGGGGAGGAGCCGCCGGCGGAGGCGAAGCTGACGCGCCGCCCCGTCCGCCTCTTCCCCGAGCGCCTCGACCTCGTCCTCGACCTCGTCCGCGACCTCGCCCCCTCCCTCTTCCCCTTAAGGCTGGCTCTGCCACCTCGAGCGCGGAAGAGGGAGAGATGCGCTGTCTGGCGGCGACCCTCGCCGCCATCGATGAAGGGCCTGGGTTCCCTTTCTCCATGGCAGATGAGAGAAAGGGGAGCAGAACCTGAAGAAAGGATATCCGCCAACTGGAGCTGCTTGCGAGGCGACGGCGGAGAGTACCTTCGTGCGTGGATGCGCCCGCGTCTCCATCGACCAGAAGAGATAGTACCACTCCGCGGAGAGCTCGGG
>NC_041381.1:677212125-677241279 GCF_002162155.2 Triticum dicoccoides | reverse complement strand
CACCTATGGGGACAGGGGCCCCTTTCAGTTCGGTGGGAGGTGGAGAGCGCACAAAGAGCGGATCGAGGCGGTGCACGCGGGGTGGGGGGGGGATTTTACCCAGCTTCGGGCCGCACGGATGCGTAAAACCCTACTGCTGCTTGTTTGTGTGTATTGAATCTTTGCTCAGGAGCGATCGACGCTACCAGACTGAGCGTGGGAGTGTTTCTGGTATCTCCAATGAACCGAACTGGCCGAACCCCCTCTACGTTGCGCTTGGGCCTCCTTTTATACTTTCAAGGGGTTACCCACAGGTGGCAACGTAGACTAGAAGGGTAAAAATGGAAAAGGATGCGGTAGGTGCAGCTACCGCTACTGTGGATACAGCGCACCCTACCTAACTCTGACGGCAGGGGACAAGGGCATTAAATGCCTGTCTGAGTCTCCTAAACAGTGCAAAAGGTGACCGTTAGGAGCACCACCGTTTGCCACGATGGGCTTCTCTTCGTCTCCGCTTGCCACCACGTACCCCTAGCTGCACGGCCTCCTGCCACGTGTGCTTGGGAGAGTCCCAGAGCGACACGTTAGCAGGTGTGCTGGAGCGCGGGCACGAAGTGGGGGTTTCCCGCGGCAAGCTCCTTGCCGCGGCCGTCGTCTTGTCGCGTTCGGAAGCTTGTCGCTCGCTGGATCTTGCCAGGACGCAGAGCGCGTCGTGGCAAGCTTTCTTGGTATGCCTTGAGTAGCCTTCCCGGCAAGCTCCTCTTGCCGGGGTCTTATCTCTTCCCGGCAAGATCCTCTTGCCGGGGCCTTGTTTGGCCTTCCCGGCAAGCTCCTCTTGCCGGGGCCTTGGTTTGAGTAATTTGTTCTTGAATGGTCTTCAAGGGATCCACGGAGGGTCTTGGCGGTCACCCGGCAAGCCTTGCCGCGGGGTGCTGCAACTGCCCGTGCACGAGTTCGGGATACTAGGGTACCCCTACTCTTAGTACACCGACAGTTGGTGACGCAAACTCGGTGAGACCGATTAAACAAACTCAGTGGGACCGATTTTGGTAATAAGCTAACCAGAGAGTTTGCATTGTAATCTCGGTAGTACCGATTGCTCAAACTCGGTGGGACCGATTTTGGTAATGGACATACACAGAGAGATTACAATCCCATCTCGGTGAGACCGAGATCCCTATCGGTGAGACCGATTTGCCTAGAGTTTGTGGCAGTGGCTATGACATCAAAACTCGGTGGCGCCGGATTGAAAGAATTGGTGGGGCCGAGTTAGACTTTTAGGTTTAGGACATATGTGGATGTGAGAAAGTAGTTGACGGCTTTGGAGCATATCACTAAGCACTTTGAGCAAGCAAGCCATTAAGCAACACCTCATCCCCTCTTGATATTATTGCCTTTTCCTATAGACTCAATGTGATCTTGGATCACTAAAATGGAAAATGTAGAGTCTTGAGCTTGGAGCTTGAGCCAATCCTTTGTCCTTAGCATCTTGAAGAGGTTCCACATCCTTTAGTCCATGCCACTCCATTGTTGAACTTATCTGAAACATACTAGGTAAAAGTGTTAGTCCAACAAGAGATATGTTGACATTAATTACCAAAACCACCCAGGGAGCACTTGTGCTTTCAATCTCCCCCTTTTTGGTAATTGATGACAACATACATCAAAGCCTTAGCTAAAGATATAGATAATAGCAAGTAAAGCTTTGGAAAGACATGTAACAAGCATAGGCTCCCCCTACATGTATGCAATCATGTGAATATGGAATATAGAAGCATGTGAACACATGAACATGACAGAGTAAGCAATGTGTTACATGTATCTTGGCCATATGCATCAGAGCAAAAGATAGCAACAGATGTGTATGTGGGAAATGTACCTTCATGCTCATGAGTCCTTCTTGCAAACAATATGTACATCAGCAAGAATTCCTCATACACATGACTGTGATGCATATACTTACCTTGTGGTCTTGAGTTGGCTTAGGATGGAATGAAACTGCGTAAACAAGGTTAGATAACACAGATACACCTACTAGCTAGAGCAAACAGAAGAAACCACAAGAATACCAAGACTGGGATGACATGTAGAGAGTGAGTACTAATACCACATTTGATGTAGACACGTCCCCAAAGGTAAAGATGTGCAATGAATTTAGGAATTTCTTTCCCTTAGATGTCTTGCTCCCCCTGAATCTAGCATGGGATACTGGGAGAAGATAGGGAACAGAAAGTCAGAGCAAAATGCAAAATCAGAGCACAAGGAAACAAAAGAACTGAGCTAATGCAAATAAGCACATATGAACATGTCTTTCTACCCCCTCATGAAGACATGTGACATCTCTCCTCTTGAATATCAAGCATCTGGGATCCTTGAGTATTACTTTCTTCTTGAGTATTCTCTCCCCCTGGATCTCTCTCTCTCTCAATTCTCTCCCCCTGGAGATCTCTCTCTCCCCCTATGGAGATGATAAGCTTTGATGTGATCTCTCTCTCCCCCTTTGACATCAATTTCCAAGAAGGGCCTTCTGGAATTTTTCGTGAATGGGTTTGATCCTTGAGTCACAGCACAAAGCACTGATAAAAATGTGATGCTTGTAGAGGACAAGATTCATTAAGTGGAGCTGGATCAAAAGTAAAGCAGGAACAAGTGGCAAAATGTTTTCCTGTAGTGAAATCGGTGGCACCGAGTGGTTTGCTTCGGTTGCACTGAAAGGATTCGGTTGGACCGAAAACAACAAATCGGTGAGAACAAGTTCATCACAGAGAAAACACTTGTCACCTCAGCTCACTAGACAAGTAAGATCTCATAAGGATTTGCAAGGAATTAGCTGAAAGATTTGCATTGAATTGGATGCAGGGAATGGAGAACAAATAGAAAAGAAAGAAATCTAGATGAAGTTTTTTTTGAAAGGGGAAACAAACATGCATGCGACAAATGCAAGAGTACAGAAAAGGACACAAGTAAACTTCATCTAGAGATGGTCGGCGACCAGGTCACCTATGTTAGAGTATATTGACTTAGGAGTCAAGTGATATCACTTGATCATAGGTCATACTCATCGTTTAAGCTCAAAATGGGGTTACCATTTATCGTTTAAGCATCTTGATGTATTCACATCTTGTCGAGTTGCTTTGACTCATGACTTGGAGTAAAGCTTCTCTAAGATGGAATGACATACCTTGGGTGGTGGTGTTGATCATGTAGTTGAACTTGTGTGGGTTGCTCAAGGTTTATGTAGCTCATTAAGAGTTGGGAGCACCACTTGGAATTTGAGTTCATCTACCTACATGGGTTAGTTTTTGGAAGGAAGAGCACTTGTGTATCCAAAATGACAATCATGAAGCTTAACATAGAATTTGTCAAAGGATATGTTTGAATGGTCCTGTGCTTCCTTGTTCTTCAACCACCATTGTGTAGAGACTTGGTGATGTAGAGATTGCTCAAGATATGAGTAGGTTACAATCTCATGGAATTCGATTCAACCAAGTACCTATATGGGTTAGATAACATGCATGGTGCAAATATATCCAAGACATAAGGTTATCATCATAAAAGAAATATCAAGGATTAGTCATAAGCTCATGTCTTGCATGTATCTAATGGAGTTTCTACTCCAAGTTTGAAGCATCAATGATGTTCAGTTCACCTCTTAACCTGCAAAACACTTTCTCATCAAGTGGTGTAGTGAAAATATCCGCTAATTACTTTTCGGTGCGAACATGCTTAAGATTAATGTCACCCTTAGCAACATGATCTCGAATAAAATGATTACGAACTTCAATATGCTTAGTTCTACAGTGTTGCACGGGATTATGAGCAATCTTGATAGCACTTTCATTGTCACAAAGTAATGGAACATGTTTCACATATATCCCATAATCTTTAAGAGTTTGTGTCATCCAAAGTAATTGAGCACAACATGAACCAGCGACAATGTATTCCGCTTCGGCGGTGGATACAGATACCGAGTTTTGTTTCCTGGAAGACCAAGACACAAGAGATCGACCAAGAAATTGACAAGTACCCGAAGTGGACTTTCTATCAACCTTGTCTCCGGCATAGTCCGAGTCAGAGTAGCCAACAAGAACGAATGAGGCCCTCTTAGGATACCAAATGCCAAAATTTGGTGTAAGGATTAAGTATCTCACTATCCTTTTCACGGCCTTAAGATGACATTCTTTAGGAGCAGCTTCATATCGTGCACACATGCACACACTTAGCATGATATCGGGACGTGAAGCACATACATATAACAATGAACCAATCATAGAGCGATAAACCTTTTGATCGACCGGTTCACCATCTTTGGTCAAATCAAGATGTCCACTTGTAGGCATGGGTGTAGTCATACCTTTGCATTCTTGCATATTGAACTTCTTGAATAAGTCCTTGGTGTACTTCATTTGAGAGATAAAGGTACCTTCCTTAGTTTGTTTGATTTGCAAACCAAGAAAGAATTTAATTTCACTCATCATAGACATCTCAAACTTCTCCGACATTAGCTTCCCAAACTTTTCACTAAAATGAGGGTTAGTAGAACCAAATCTAATATCATCAACATAGATTTGGCACACAAATAGTTCTCCGTTGACCCTTTTAGTAAAAAGAGTAGAATCTGTTTTTCCAATTTCAAAGCCTTTTTCAATAAGGAACTTGCTCAAGAATTTATACCATGCTCTAGGAGCTTGTTTAAGACCATAAATAGCTTTGTGAAGTTTGTAAACATGATTTGGTTTCTTAGGATTGACAAAGCCGGGAGGTTGCTTAACATAAACTTCCTCCTCTATTTCACCATTTAGAAAAGCACTTTTAATGTCCGTTTGGTAAAAGGTGATATCATGGTGATTAGCATAGGCAAGTAAGATGCGAATGGACTCAAGTATAGCAACGGGAGCATAAGTCTCACCATAGTCCATACCTTCGACTTGTGTGTAGCCTTGGGCGACGAGACGTAATTTGTTGCAAACTAATTGTCCATCTTCATCTTGCTTGTTGCGAAACACCCATTTGGTACCGATGATGTTGTGGTTGTTGTCGGGCTTGTCAACCAATGTACAAACTTGATTTCTCTCAAAGTTGTGTATCTCTTCATGCATGGCATTTATCCAATTTGGATCTTCCAATGCTTCTTCAACCTTCACAGGTTCAATGCTAGAGATGAATGAATAGTGTTCACAAAAGTTAGCTAAACGAGTTTTAGAGCGAGTCATTCTCCCGGTTTGGATATCGTTGTAGATTTGCTCGATGGGATGGTCTATAGCAATTCTTGCTCAAACTCGTGAAAGCTTTTGCTTGGGTCTTGGTTGAACATCTTCTTCATCTTGTTCTTCTTCTTGGCCTTCTTCATTGTCGACGTTGTTGTTCTCTTGTCGTGGTGGAGAAGGAGGTTGTTGACGTTCATCTTGATGCACTTCCTTGTTTTCTTCATCTTGGTGTGTCCCACTTGTGGATGCTTCCGTATCAACTCTTGGTTCACCTTGTCGTGAGGTAGAAGCTTCCACTTGGATAGACGAGGTACTCTCCTTCACCTCCGTTGGACGAATCTTGCCAATAGACAAGTCTTGGATTGCTTCCGAGGGATCTTTGTCTCCTACATCAATTGGCAATTGCTCTACTTGCGAGCCATTAGATTCATCAAACTTCACATCTACCGTTTCTTCAACCTTTCGGGTGAAATTGTTGTAGACACGGTATGTGTGAGAGTTTGAGCCATAACCAAGTAGGAAACCCTCATGAGACTAAGGAGCAAAATTAGAATGACGATGCTTATCAAGAATGTAGCACTTTGAGCCGAATACTCAAAAGTATCCAACTTGGGGTTTGTTACCGGTGAGGAGCTCGTATGCCGTCTTGTCGAGTAGCTTGTGAAGATACAAGCAATTTGTTGCATGACAAGCTGTCTCAACCGCTTCCGCCCAAAAGTGCTTCAGCGTCTTGTACTCATCAAGCATCGTTCTCACCATTTCGATGAGCATCCGATTCTTCCTCTCAACAACTCCATTTTGTTGAGGTGTGTACATAGCCGAGAACTCGTGTGAAATCCCTTCTTTGTCAAGAAAGGTGTCCACATTTGCGTTCTTGAACTCCGTTCCGTTGTCACTGCGAACCTTCTTGATCTTCACTTCAAATTGATTTTGGGCCTTCCTAGCGAAGTTTTTGAAGATCTTTTGGACCTGCGATTTATCATCGAGAAAGAACACCCACGTAAATCTTGAAAAATCATCAACTATAACTAGACCAAAAGAATTTCCACCGAGACTCTTGTAAGCGTTGGGACCAAAAAGATCCATGTGAAGTAGCTCGAGTGGCCTCTTTGTGGTCATGATGTTCTTCACGGGATGCCTTCCTCCAACCTGTTTACCTGTCTGACAAGCACTGCAAACTCTATCCTTATCAAATATGACATCATTAACTCCAAGGATATGATTTCCTTTAATAAGCTTGTCAAGGTTTCACATACCAACATGACCTAATCGTCTATGCCATAACCAACCTTTAGAAGATTTAGCAATAAAGCAAGTTCTAGGTTGAGCCTTTTTAGTGAAGTCAACAATGTATAGATCACCTCTACGTACATCGGTAAAGACCATTTTATGATTATCTCTACGAAACACTAGGCAATCTACTTTAGTGAATAGGACATTGAAACCGAAATCAGCAAGTCTAGATACTGAAAGTAAGTTGTAGCCAAGAGATTCAACGAGCATGACATTTTGTATGGAGCTATCATGTGATATGGCCACCTTACCGAGGCCAACCACCTTACCCTTTGAGTTGTCACCGAAAGTGACATACTTTTGAGGTCCATCGTTTCCAGCAAGCTCACGAAACATGTCTTTATCTCCGGTCATGTGATCGGTACATCCACTATCAAGAACCCATTACTTTCCTTCTGCCATATATCCCCGAAGATTTGCCATAAGACCAAAATGTCTCATTGCATCATCAAGATCGAAGTCACTATCATCATCCTCATCATAGTATCCACGTTCAACATCGTCATGTGGTGGATCAAATCCTAGAGAGGGTGATTCGTTAGAGTGAGTTTGACAATGATCTTGCTTATGAATTTTTATAGCTTCGGAAATAATATCACCAATAATTCCAACATCTCCTTTGGCACGCATAAGGTTTGTAAGTTCAAATAAACAATCACCAAACATAGGATCACTGGAATTCATCTTACTCAAGGCAATAGACTTATGAAGAATTTCATCTAGATTTTTCAAGGAATAATTTGGAAAACATTCCTCAAGAAATTTCCATATAGTGTAGGCACACTCAAGAGTAGGCAAGTTTCTAATCAAGTTTCTAGGCAAGCCTCTAGTGATAAGATTAATAGTTCTAAGATTCCTAATCATGCCATTGACTCATCAAGACTAGGATGCATAGGATCAACATGAGGTGCACAAGGACTAGCAATGTACTTGTTCAAATGATATTGATTGAAAATCACAAGCATCTCATTTTCCACTCATGAAAGTACTCTCCATCAAGTATAGGCACTCTATGTCTAAGACTCCCAATAGTAGACTTATCCATCTTCCTCCAATGGTGTTTAAACCAAAGCAATGGAGACCAAAGCTCTGATACCAATTGAAAGGGATTGAGAAGAGGTGTCTAGAGGGGGAGTGATTAGACACTAAGTACCAAAAGTTGCAGTTTTTAACTTCTTTAAGTTGGAGTGAAGTTTAGGCACAAGTTTAACACTCACAATACATAACAAGCAAGCATGCAAACAGTATATGAGCAGCGGAAAGTAAAGCATGCAACTTGCAAGAATGTAAAGGGAAGGGATTGGAGGATTGAAACGCAATTGGAGACACAGATGTTTTTGTCATGGTTCCGATAGGTGGTGCTATCGTACATCCACGTTGGTGGAGACTTCAACCCACGAAGGGTAACGGCTGCGCGAGTCCACGGAGGGCTCCACCTACGAAGGGTCCACGAAGAAGCAACCTTGTCTATCCCACCATGGTCGTCGCCCACGAAGGACTTGCCTCACTAGCGGTAGATCTTCACGAAGTAGGCGATCTCCTTGCCCTTACAAACTCCTTGGTTCAACTCCACAATCTTGTTGGAGGATCCCAAGTGACACCTAGCCAATCCAGGAGACACCACTCTCCAAGAAGTAACAAATGGTGCGTTGATGATGAACTCCTTGCTCTTGTGCTTCAAATGATAGTCTCCCCAACACTCAACTCTCTCTCACAGGATTTGGATTTGGTGGAAAGAAGATTTGAGTGGAAAGCAACTTGGGGAAGGCTAGAGGTCAAGATTCATATTGTAGGAATGGAATATCTTGGCCTCAACACATGAGTAGGTAGTTCTCTCTCAGAAAATAGATGCTGGAAGTGTAGGCTTGTTCTGATGGCTCTCTCCATGAATGAAGAGGAGGTGGAGGGGTATATATAGCCTCCACACAAAATCTTACACATAATTTACCAATCTCGGTGGGACCGAATCAACAAACTCGGTCTGACCGATTTAGTAACACTAGTGACCGTTAGGGTTTTCGGTGGGATCGACATGCAAGTCGGTAGGACCGATATGGTTAGGGTTAGTGCATAACGTAATCTCGGCGAGACCGATTACACAAACTCGGTGAGACCGATTTTGGTAATATGCTAACCAGAGAGTTGGTCAGGCAAACTCGGTGAGACCGATTACACAAAATTGGTGGGACCGATTTTGGTAATAAGCTAACAAGAGAGTTTGCATTGTAATCTCGGTAGTACTGATTGCTCAAACTCCGTGGGACCGATTTTGGTAATGTACATACACAGAGAGATTACAATCCCATCTCTGTGAGACCGAGATCCCTATCGGTGAGATCGATTTGCCTAGGGTTTGTGGCAGTGGCTATGACATCAAAACTCGGTGGCGCCGGATAGAAAGAATCGGTGGGGCCGAGTTAGACTTTTACGTTTAGGACATACACTACAAAAAAAATACACTTCCGTGATGATACGTGTTTGTCACAGTAGGTCGCGTTTTTTGTCATGCATGTACATCCATGACAAATTTATGACAGAATTAAGATAGTCATACCTGTGCTGTCATAGAAGTGTTCCATGACATTACCAAAATTATTATCACGGAAGTGTCCACTTCCATGACGATAAATCGCACGTCACAGAAGTGCTTTCGTCAAGGGTGACCGACACGTGGCATCCACCATAATGGAATGCCGTTAAGCTATCGGGTCAGGTTTTGGATCCGATAACCCGGTAACAGCCCTGACCAATGGGGATTTTCCACGTGTAAAATCATCATTGGCTGGAGGAAACACGTGTCGGCTCACAGTTGGGACAGATGTCATCCACTCATTGGACAAAAGGCGCCTATGATACGTCGACACATGGCACGGCCCAACAGAGGCCCATTCTTGTGAAAAGGCCGACCTGTTTGACTTGGTCAAAAGGTGGCGGGCCGGCCCATGGAAAGCATGTTAACGGCATGTTCGCATATAGCCCATTTACAGCCCGCTAACCCAAGGCCCGTTACGCCCTATCCGAATTAGGCCCAGTAGCGTCATCTGGGCCATCCAATATGATTCCAGCCCATTTTCACTTCTGGCCCATGTATGGCCCATCACGTCTTTCGGCCCATATGAGGCCCTATGTAACTCTTGGCCTATTAACGGCCCGTGGTGAAACTGGCCCGCAATGAATAGTGTATCACTTTACACCCATTAACGGCCCGTGGTGAAACTGGCCTGTAATGAACAGTATATCACTTTATACCCATTAAGGGCCCGTTATTCAGTTGGGCCGTTTCCAGCAAATGTTATCTTTCAGCCTTCTCAGAGCCCATTTATTATTGGGCTCATTTCCAGCATTCGTTTACTTACGGCCCGTTACTGTCATTTTCTGCTTGTGGGCCAAATTCAGCTCGTGGTTACATCGGCCCGTTTGTGGTCCGTTAATACGTTGGGCCGTTTTCATAGCATCATCACATATGGCCTATTAACGATGGCCCGTTATGGTCATACGGCCCGTATAAGGCCCATTGATGATACGGCCCGTAGAAGGCCCATTGATGATATGACCCGTAGAAGGCCCATTGTTTCTACGGCCCGTAGAAGGCCCATTGTTTCTACGGCCCGTAGAAGGCCTACTATTTCTACGGCCCGTAGAAGGCCCACTGTTTCTATGGCCCGTAGGAGGCCCAGTGTCACTACAGAAAATATTAGCCCATGGTTATTGTGGCGTAGTTTTAAAAAGAACTGCACTAACTACAAGCAAACAAATAAACAAGACAACAAGGAAATAAATAAGCAAGCAACTTATGCTAGGCTATCACTGTTGTTACACATATTACATCCACTGGGTATCAAAGTTCGCCAGCAGTGCAAATATAGGGAACAAAGCAACATATCATATACACTAGTTGTCAAAGTTGGCGACCAGCGCAAATAAACGCCGCAGCAAAACAAATCCAGAACTCAAACCACTTCAGAAGATTTGAAGAAATAATATCCTGGGTACCGATAATGCTGGCAAGATGCTTAGCAAGCTTATGAACTTTCTTTTGTTTGGCGCTTAAATCTTCCAGCGCTTGTTGTTGCACAAGAAAATATGCATCTGAATTCTGCAGGGACTTCATCAGTCCTTCAACTTCCTGCCGTAGCACATCTGTTCGACTTCTTTCAACTTGAAGTTGAGACTCAAGAAGATGAACTGATTCAGGCAGCGAGTTCGAAGAGCTTGTGCCAGCAGTAGTGGCCAGTAACTCGAACACTACATCAAGACAGGACTTTTGGGTTCCCTCACTGTCATCAAGATAGTTTTTATCAGCTTTCTTGGAGACCAACAGGGATGCCTTACTATCTTGAACCTTATCTACATTACTTCCTTTACCATTGGATAACGCAGTACTGTTCTCCAATATTTTGTCCACATTCTAAAAGAGAAACAAACAGACACATCACATGTTTACCATGTTGTATATGAAAATCATTTTGGTAAATGAGTTCAGTAGTAAAGTGGACAGGATAACAGCATGAAACAAACATATATCTATGTACCATGGTCACTTTATGGTCTATACCATTCTAGTTTTTGTTGCCAAATCAAGATAGAGACACAGTTCAAATAATATTTGTTCAAGACAAAGCAGAATAGACAGAATATAAATGTGGGTAACTATAGAGCAATAACAACACTTGTAATGTGCATGACATGAGAACATAACTGTTTATTCAATTGAAACTGAAATCAACATAGAGCAGGTTACAACAGCAAACCAGTTAAAGAAACCTGTTGCGCCATTGGAGTTTCAAATCCATCCTTCAAATTTGAAAATAGTTGGTATGAGTAAATACAGTAATGCAAGAGCAAAGGAGTATGAACCATAGCTACAGAACCTGACCTGAGAACAAATCTTCTTCTCCTTTAAGCGTTGAGTTGGGATTCGGAGTGGTGGTCCTCGTGCTTTGGGCACTGCAGTTCCCTTACTAACCGCTCCTGTTTGGGTGCTCTGTGGTGGAGACGGTGTTGTGTCAACTGGAACTGGGTTACTATCTGCCGGCGTTGGGGTTAGAAGGGGTGTAGCTGGTTCTCTGTCCAACTGGGTAGGGGTACAATCTGCGAGAGTCTGGGTTATGTGTGGTGGATCTGGTCCTTGGGCAAGTACAACCGTGGTTCTATCTGCATCAACTGGTAGCACTATCTTTTCTGAAGACCATGTTGTTACTCCCTTAGATACTGCCATCACGCTCTCCAATTCAAATGGCTCATAAACAAGAAAAGTAATTGAAAGTATAGACAGTGTATGATAGACAGGTGCAATGGATAGTGGGGAATAAAAGAGGGCATGAAATAATTCATATTTATGTTGTCTAACCAAATAGGATAGCATGACACAATTTCACATATATGATGGCTAACTAAACAGGATAGCATGACACAATTTCACATTATGATGGCTAACTAAAAAAGATGGAAAGACATAGTTCAAAATATGAGACTATGTAAACAGGAAGACATGACGTAACTATATAATGTGTTTATTAAATAGGTTGGCATGCCATAATTCACATACATTCATGGATAGAATGCCATAATTCTAAATATGATGACTGTAACACTAAATAGGATGAGATGATATAACTATATGATGTCTTTATTAAATGGGTTTCCATGCCATAATTCAGATAGATGATGTGTATGTACTATGTAAACATGATGGCATGATATAATTTAAATATATGATTTATATAGTAAGCAAGTAAGCAGATGGCAATCTATATATGATGTAAAAAACTAAGCAATGCAAGACAACATGCATGACATGGGTAATATAACCCTGCCAAGTTTGAGCATAGACCTCAGGTGGGGAATAGGACTGGTCATCAGTCTCTAAATCCTCCTCTGAGGAGCTCTCTGTAGCCAGCAAGATGTCTGCTTCAGCAGGTAGCATTGTCTGCTATGAATACCTTGTTTTCACTCCAGATACTTCCATCACCGCTTCAAATGGCTGATGCACAGGAAGAGTAGTTGAATATACAAACATTGTCGACAAATGGAACACGTAATACAAAAAAATAATAGCATGATATAATTCACATACATGATGATTGGCTAAACAGCATGGCATTGCATAATTCACATATATAATGCCTTTGCAACAAGATAGAATTGTATAATTCACATATATAATGTCTTGCAACAAGATGGCAATGCATAATTCACATATATGGTAATTATACACTAATTAGGTGGCATTCACACAAAGCATGTCTAAACTAATCAAATGGCATAGCAATGTGAGACACCATACGCACGATATGAGCAACATAACCCTGCCAAGTTAGAGCATACACCTCGGGGGGGGGATAGGACTGGTCATCTGTCTCTGAATCCTCCTCTGAGGAGCTATCCGTAACCAGCGAGATATGCACTTCGTCAGATAGCATAGTCTGCTCAGAAGACCTTGTTTTTACTCCAGAATTTGCCATCACCGTGTCAAATGACTGATGCACACGAAGAGCAGTTGAATGTACTAACATTGTTGACAAATGTAATATGTAACGAAAAAAGTATGGCCTGATATAATTTACATATAAGATAACTACCTAAGCAGGATGGCATTGCAAAATTCACATATATGATGCCTGGCTAAACAAGGTGGCGTTGCATAATTCACATAAACGATGAATAAACTAAACAGATGGCATTCGCACAAAGGATGTCTAAACTAAGCAGAAGACATATTTGATGTATAAAGTAAGCAATGCAAGACACCATATGTATGATATAACCAACATCAGCATGCCAAGTTAGAGAGAAGACCTCAGGGGGTAAATAGGAGTTATCTTCTCCTTCTGAATCCCCCTTAGAACAGATATCTTCCTCTCGATTACAATCTGAAATGCGTGGAGGGGGGGCTGCCTTTGCGCCTACCATGGAGCGACGTTTGCATGAAATTATATTGCCACGCAAGGCTCGTCTCTTTTGCTCGACATGTTTAGTTCCATTATTTACAATAACTGTCATGCATAGAAATAAAACATAGTGAGATTATGTAAGGAGTGCATGCAGAAATCCAGAGTGATGGTAGCAACCTGTGGATAGACCCAAAACCAATAATAGCAGGCAGATAATGGCTTCGGTTAATAAATACAGATAATGGCTTCTTTACTTTTTGTTTCCCACCCAACATGAAACTCATAGTAGACACCGGAGATTAACCAGATAGTAGATAGATACTATTGATAGTGGCCCCGATATGTACCCCACAACCATTTAAAAACTCAAGTTTGACCATTAGTTTGGAGCTGACTCAGAGAATAATCGGTGAACAGGACGATAAAGTAGCATGTAATATTAAGCGATGCATAACGTAAGCAGACACAAAAGAGTGCGACCTCTCTTGCGGACCCGTGTAGTCCTCGAGGTCATCTACTCGGTTGATGATGGTAATGCAGTTTTCATGGCTGCCAGCGGCGGGGAAGAAGATCTGAGGAGGCGAAAGACATTCTGGAGGCCGGATCCCTGCTGTGCTGGACCCTTCTATCGTTGGAGCAGCTGAGCTGGGGTGGACGACGGTGCAGTAGGAGCGGGACAAACCACGCAAGGTTTTCTTTGACAACTATCTGTAAGAGAAGTAATTCTATAAGGGCTTGTTTGAATTAGAGGATTCCAACAATGCAGGGATAGGAAATAGACAGGAATAGGATAGGATGCACGTGCAAAACAGAGAATTTAAAAACGCAGGATTTCTGCCAATCTGGGTGTTTGATTCACAACAATTGGAAGATCACAGGATGCAAAGAAGCATGGTGAGATTAAGTCAAACCATAAGAAAATGTACGGTTATAATGCTATTATGCTACTATCTCTTAGTCTTGTGCTTCATGAATAGGAATTTGAAAAGGAGGACAAGTGAAAATTAAAATTCCTACATTTTTTCTTTCAAGGAGACACTAAAGGAACAAATCCGTGTGCTCAGTGGACAATATATATAACATGTAGAGTAAAAAAGAGATGCAACAAGTGTACAACCTCTTTGGCGAAGCCATGTCGATCTCAGCGTGATTGGGTTGGCCGGTGAGGATGCTTCGGCTGACTTTGCTGTCGGAGGAGGGGAAGAAGGTCTTAGGCGCCTGGAGATGGAGCCCGAGGTACTGCTCCGATGTGATGGATGGTTTCGTCGTTGCAGCAGCTCCGGTGAGTTGTACGACGCCGAGGCTGAAGCAGGACAAGAGAGACAACGAACAACGTTAACCTGATTGGAATTCTAATAGCATCTGCAATACATGACGTAAAATACATAACCACAAAGTGCTAGATGTAAATTACATCAGCCGCTCATCTCTGAACTTAACTGACGAAACTGAACTTAACTGTCGAAACTGAACTTAACTGTTGAAACTGAACCTAACTGTCGAAACTGAATTTTGCTGTCGAAACTGAGCGCACTAGCAAGGTGAGGCTACATGTCGGTCGACTGACTTTTTCATCTCTGGTCAGTCGATTTTGCAGCCGTTGGATACGAAATCAATGGCCTGCGGTTCATCTTCAGCCTACACCCCCCTGAGCCGCCAGCCATCACCGGCCAAACAGCAGCCCCCCGCCGCCCGTGGCCGGCGGTGCGCCACCCCGCCTGCCCCGAAAACACTCCCCACTAACGGTTTGCCGCTGCCCCGACCATCCCTCTAGGCCCCCCCGTGCCGAGCTTTTTCTCCGGCGATCCCCACGCCACCGCCCCGCCAACTCCCTGCCACCATCGGCGACCACCGCCCCCATCCTGAACCCTAAGATAGATAGTGGGGTACCTCTACGGCGAGCCCCCCTCCCCGCTGCGGCCGGTTCTTCCTTCACCCCGGCGAGCCCACCCCTTGAAAATCGACTAACCCAAAAGTTGATTCAGTCGACTGAAGTGTAGCCAAATCGGAGCAGCATCGCAAGCAAGAGCAAGAGTGAGATCAGCAGCGCGAGCAAGAGCAATAGCAAGAGCAGACCAGGTAGGGAACCGAGAGCAAGAGCAGAGCAGCAGCGTGAGCGAGAGCTAAAGCAGCAGCAGCTCCTACTGATGTGGACGTCGCCGCCAAGGGAGTGACGCCATGGAGGAAGTGGCCGGCGATGCCGCCATGGATGGAGCCGCGCCATGTCGGCTCGGGACCGAGCGCCGGCAGCACCGTGAGATCGAATCAAGAAGAAAATGCGGTGATTAGTGTACAACCTCTTTGGTGGTGGCGATTAGGCCGTAGCTTCATCCGAGGAAACGGTGATGATGATGCTCTTCCGGTGGTGCAGGTGAAGACGGCGGTGTGGGAATGGAGGTGGTGCGAAAGACGAGGGGAACGTCGAGGCAGCTCCTTGGAGGTGGAGGACGGGGTGGCTGAACCGGCGGGACGATAAGATCGATGACGGATCCTCATCCGGTACGATGGATGAGGGACGTGGAGGTGTTGCTGTGGACGACGTCGTTGGGGAAGAGGCTCTGGCTGGGTGGCGGACGAAGCAGGGTGTGGGGTTTCATCGCGAGTTTTCGCGGCCTCGGTGTACGAATGGGTGGGCGGATGGGATGGTAGTGGGGAACCATGGCTTAGAGACGCGCTTGTCCGAAATGTGGGCTAAGTTACGAAAGTACCCCTGACCGATTTGAGGCGGTCCTTCCGGTTCAGGGGTACCATGGGCATTTCACGTGTCGGAATTTCACAGGAGGTGGGAGTTTTCGCGCGCGTTGTAATTTCGGAATAGCAAGGCGCGGGTTGAGATGGAGGGAGTTGTCGGAGCACAACGAGACAAAGATATATCTTAAATATTTCAGGCTAACAAGGCGCAGGTTGAAATTTCCGGACAAGTCTAACGCGTAGTGTACCAAATCAATGCGCACTACAAATGTCATTCAAAACTTTGAATTCATGTTATGTTCAATTAAAATATTTCGCTACGTGTATAATGCATGCAACCTACGACTCAAATGAACGTTTTAGTGCATTCCAAACGTATATACTACCGCTTCAATATGAACTAAATTTGAATAAGATCTACAGTAATGATTGTTGTGAAGTCAAAGCATTTGAATTCGTTTCTCTGTTTTAAAAGATCTAAAATCATCATTATTGTCTAGTTAAACCATCGTTTGTGTATTATCTTCACAGCACACCACATGATTAGTCTCGAGTTACAGATGAACTATGTGTACTATATGAACTCGAACTAGATTTTTTGAATCCACTTTATTTTGATTTCAAATCACATTACATTTCTAGCTCTAGCTAGATCTTCATAATCTAAACCATGTCTCATATGTATAATGTGTTTATCACATTATGTACGGTGCCCCGCCCCCTACGCCTACAAGTATTTAGATGTGAGTTGCAAACACCACACATTACCACAAATTCAAATAAAATGTGAGAATGTTCGATATTTAGTTGTAAGCTGCAAACGCCGCACATTATCACAAATTCAAATAAAATGTGAGATTGTTTGATGTATAGTATGGTTTAGATTGTTCGGCATTCAGCTTTGAGTTGCAAACGCCATCCATTATCACATTATGGTATAACATGTGCACAACACGTGTATCACCGCTATATTCATGCATGCAATGTTTAAAACATTATGATCTCCTATTCAAATATATGAGTCCGCTTTCATATCTAATTATGATCTTTGTTAGTCCCTTACACACACAATCCTCTAACCTTTGTAGCTACCACTAACTTTCTCTCGTGCATGCACACGCCCTCCTCGCCCTCCCCCTCCCTCGGCATTCTATCCACCGGGCACATTCATTTTTTTCTTTAGGTCATTCTCCCAGAGTCTCCACAACTCCTTTCCGACACACACCGATTGATAAACCTCTTTAGCGATGCCTGCCTACATCATACACACACATCTTCAATCTCCTCCTTTATGTGTCCTTGCCTCGTGTCCCTCATATGGTCAGACACATGTGTAAACTCTCGCCCCTCTTTTCATCGATCTCACAACCGCACACTCCTCCCCCTATTTGGGCCTCTCGCACCACCTCCTAGCTCCATTCTCTCTGTATATCCGTCTCGTTGGGCCTTATTTGCCTCTAACAAATGGACGTACACCGACCAATCTCTCGCTATACATATAGCCAGCTAGGTCCTTATAACTCGTTTTTACCCACACATCGATCAATCTACCTCATTAGTTGTGTCTCTCCCTTCCTCCGACAAACAACAATTGATCTACCGATCTAGTTAGGTTTGCTTACCAAACACATGGTTCCCCTTCATCATCCATGGATGCGTCCCGACAGATCTATCATGCATAGGCACACACAGAAACACATCCCCACTCTTATTGATAACATTGCAGTTCCACCCTCAGTTTGTCTAGTAGGCCTCTCCCAACATCTCTGAGAAGCAACTCCATCGCCCATCCAGCACTCTACCCCTCTCCCTCCCTCTCCCTCCCTCTCTCTCTCTCTGTCACATCATATTTCCCGTCCTTCAGTTATGTATGGATGTCGACCGATCTCCCTCAAGACATAGCTGGGTCTCTCCTTCTCAAGACATATATGAGTCGTTCTACCTCTATAGTTAGGCCTCTGCCTACCCCTCCCCCCACCCCCTCCCCCCAACACACACCGATACATCAAGCGCTCTAGTCATGTCTCCCTGCCACACACAAACTTGACATGTGCCCTCTTACATTCCGGTAGGCCAGTCGCCCTATATCTTTGACTTACACGCACACATACACACAATTTCGATGGCTCTCTTCATCGATCTCGCACCCACCCACTTGATCCTCTCTTCGACTCTATCGATAGCTATGACCCCTCCCTCTCTTCTCGTGGATTGCCCGACCCTCTATGTATGATATGGATAGGCCTCCATTTCACACACATTGCATGCAAAAAAAATTTGAGATGTCATCGACACATATTCCCACAAATAATTCACGAAATCAACCCCCCACCCCACCCCCATCCCCACCACAAAACAAAAAACACTCATGAACACGGTTTGTATCTCTCACACACACCCACGTAGGTGGGGGACATGCATGAAGAGAAGAGGTGCATGCACGGCGCACGTACTCCCGTCTCTTTCCCAACCACACCCGCGAGGGTACACGGTGGAGCTCATTTCTGTACGAAAAAGGTAGCCCACGTGGTAATTTGGCACGTGTACTGGTTTTCCACTTGGTGGAGGGAGGATCGTCTACCACGGGTGAACAAACAAATTGCAACTTGATGCGTTATGTTAAATTAGAAAAAGAGGCAAACCATGTGGGGCCTACCTTAGAGGCAAGACTCTATACACTAGAGTACTTTTGATGTGTCCCGTCAACTCGCAGAACGAGGAGAAGCTTTCTTAGTACACCGTCTCCCCCGCCCACGGGCGCGGTGGCTCGCAGGATGAGGTGAAGCTTGCTCCTCCCTCGCCCATGCGCGCGGTAGCTCGCGGGACGAGGAGAAAAATTTACTACTCCCTCCATTTACTCCTCGTCCCTACTACCTTGGTTATAGAGATTATATCATATTATTTGGAATATATATGTCCTTTAGTAGATTTCAATATGAACTACTAGTACATACTCCAAACACTGATGTATATAGACGTATTTTAGAGTGTACATTCACTCATTTTGCTCCGTATGTAGTAGCACTCTCCCTCGCCCCTCGACCCTTGCCCACGTGGTGGACATGCAGCAATTCATTCGGTCTCATATAGCCAGAACGATATAAACTGCACTACCATTATTGCTCGACTTCCTGAAGAGGCGAAGAGCCGATCGCAAGGTTAATATTTTGGAGATGCCAAGCGAAAGGTTATAGGAGAACGAGTAGTAGGTGTCGTGTCATTTATAAATATTTTTTTTCTTTAGTGGCACGTACGCAATATGATAGGTTCATATGGAGAGAAAAGGAAACCGCTCCACTATATACATAGTCAGGACGGGCCAGCCTACACGATTGCTTGCTGGGGTTGCTCTCTTCACACTCTCTCGCACAAAACGACTGTGGCCACATCTCTAACATCCCGGCAGATCACGTCCGCTTGGGGAAGGGGTGGATGCTTAGTGTAGATGCGGTGGTCGTCGTCGACGGCGAAAACCCACTGTCGGCACGCCCCGTTCAGGGGTCCTCGCCGTTCTCTCTCACAAAGCCGGTGAGGTTGCCTTCGTCCCTTGCTCACTGCCGCGACGTGGGCAGTTGCCGCCTCCTGCCGCCCTCCTCAACATTGAGCTACGTCCCTCAGGTACAACTCCCTTTACAACCGGCTTGCACCACTGCTCCAGCTGCCCACATCACTCCCTGTGGATATTTCTCTACTTCTTTGCCCCGCACATACCTGATACCTCTACTGGCTTCTACGTACTGTCTTTGTGATGAGTTTATGTCTCATCAACTAGTCCTAGTAATCTTATTCTAATCACGCTTCTTCAATTTCTTTGCCACAGGGATGTTCATCTCAATTTTGGTGAAACTGCACAAAATGATCCGATGGTCAAAAGGTTGCAAACTTCATTTATTAGGAAGCTCGAACGTTGCCAGCAAATTGAAGCCTGGTCAGGGTTCACGGTTCTAGGGCTAGGGACTGCATGGATCGTTTTTTTCTTTAGCTGCCTCTGTTCCAAAATAAGTGTCAACTTTAGTAGTAGTACAACTTTGTACTAAAGTTTGCACAAAGTTGAGACACTTATTTTGGAACGGAGGGAGTACATATTTGCTATGATCTGTCAATCATTGAGATGCAATAGCATGCATGTTAGTCTCCTTTGTATTTGATGAAATGTTGCAACGGGCAACCTTGGACGCAAGATACATGTAACAGGAGCTGGAAGCTTCATAGCATTGTACAAATTTATCTCGTTGATAAATTACAGTACGTACTAGTACTATACTAGTACTTCCTCCGTTCCTAAATATAAGTCTTTGTAGAGTTTTCACCATTAACCACATGCGGATGTATATAGATTCATTTTAAGTGTAGATTCATTCATTTTGTTTCATATGTAGTTCACCTAGTGGAATCTCTACAAAGACTTATCTACTAGTAATAGCTAGCCCCCACTACTAGGAATTCTCTACCCTCTCCTTGATCCACATCATCAAAATGGACGTAGCCGTTAGATGAAGTAAATCAGTCATAATAACTGTCTGATCTAGACGTTGAGAGGCTCCGCACTAAGCCACATGCAAGCATGCAGAAATACCATGGCACATGTATGTGAGTGGGTTTTAAATCACATCAACATGTCTGCATGCAAGCATGCACCGGTAGCATGCATGTAAGTGAGCTATTAAGTCCCATTAGCATGTCAAAAAGGAAAATATAATCCCATTATGCAGTAGGAGTTGGTTGATCTTTTTTCCTTACGTGGGATGATCTAAATGATGATGGGAGTTTATTTAGTTTGGCTACCACATTTGTCATGCAGTTATAGATTTTTTTTGTTCTATGAAATCGATAATTTTGCGCAGAGAGATATACCGCTGTTCCGCGGCAACGCGCGGGGACTCATCTAGTAATATTTAGGAACGGAGGGAGTACTATGTAAAGAGTTAGGTGTCGCACGGTGATAGTGTGAGGTGGGCCATGTAATCACTGAGCCTGCGTGTTTTCACTGCTCTTGCACTCCTCCGCTGTAAGAATGGAGAAAATTGTAATCTACTACCTCCTTTCGCCGAAAGCGTGGGACATCCAGCAGTCCTACCACCTTAGTAATAAAGACCAATGAGCCGTCAAATCACATAGACCTAGTAGTAAGTTGGACGGACGAAGCAACCATCACTCTTGCGCCAGTGAGAGGTCGCGTCTGCTGCCCGGGCATGAATGCGGCACCGATTCTTTGGAGCGGCGCTGCCCATTTCGGGCGGGAAGCGCACGCGGGCGATGGAGGGGCTTTGGGTGGGTCAGGCTAGTTAGGAGCGGGCGTCGCAGCTATCCGCATGTCCCTACCGGACACGCCCGGAAATGAGAGGATGCACCGACTCTCGCGGCTAAAATCATACACTACACACCATATCTCTGTAGGAATAGGTCGATCTATCGCACTCTCTAACACACACATGCTGTTAAACACACACACGCACACGCACACACCTTGGTCCCGTTGCACCTTCTAACGTGACTTATTACACCTAGACGGAGGGAGTAGTAAGTATACGAGATACGGTGGCACACTGACTTATGTCGAATACAAGTGCCCAAAATTTGTGTGCATGTTATAATAAGGATTCACTTCAAATAGTATGTGAGCGAACAGAGGGATCAATTGGACAGTGTTCCCGAGCAGTAGCGAGATGTGTGAGGTAGTAAGATACACCGCGCTGGCGCTTTTAATTTTTCTTATTAATTTTTTTATTTCACCCTCTGACTGGTGGGACCCAACGTACTACATGGAGAGAGGTAAGGTGACTAAGGCTGCATTATTTCTGCACCATTGTGGATAGTCTTACCACCAAAGCCACATGACATGATTATGATTGAAATCCTAATGACTCCCACACACACAAAAAAACATGGCATGCCTGTCACACGAATGCAGGAATGTATAAAAGGTTATTTTCCTCTCGTTGAACATAACAGGAGGGTTGTGTAGCTAGTTAGCCTGTTCAGTCATCAAACTTGAAGTCTCGGGTTCGATAACTACACTTGAGCATAATTTTTGCCAGGAGGATTCTTTGACTGGTCAAAATGTTTTCTAGGGTTTGCACGCTTCACACTCTCTCTCCAGTATATATATACACGCTAGAGCCTCAGCGCTTGTAGTTGCTCTCTTCACACTCACTCGCCCTCTCCAGATCTAAACAAGACTTCGTTGGCCTCTCTCTCCCCTCACTGCTGCTCAAAGAGCCGGCAGGATCCGTCTGGCGGGAAGGGAAGGAGGCTTAACACTGTCGCCCTCGGCGAGGGAGGGAATCCACTACCGGCGCTGCTGTTCACTTTCCACCCAGCGGCGGTGCGGGAGGGCCTCCGACCACTTCTTCTTCGTTGTCGTCCCGTCGCCCACCTAACCACGCCGCAAGAACCTTAAGGTATATTTTACTTAACTCCACATGCATTGCTCTAGCTGCATGTATACCATGAATCTAGGACGTGGTTCAGAGAGGAAAGGAGTTGGGGGAAGTAGTTGGAAAAGTTGTATAAAGCATGAATCTAGGACGTGGTTCAAAGAGGAAATGAAGGGGGAAAGTTGTATAGCATGAATCTAGGACGTGGTTCAAAGAGGAAAGGAAGGGGCGAAAGTACTATTTCAAAAAGGAAAGGAAGGGACAAGGCTGTAGAGTTTGAGCAGGACTAGATTTGCTGCGCTCACATAGCGAAAGGTGTCTAAAGATAACAAAACTGGGACCAACACAAATATGCTCCTTGGTTGTTTGTTCTTTGTTGCAATAGACTATGCATGACCACAGTACATCGGTAGATGCACATGGTGCTGGTGCGTCCATTGTCCCGTGCAACTCATTAGTTGTTGTTAATCTAAGGCCTTGTTTGGTTAAAAACTCCCTAGTCCCTACCTTCTTGGTTCCAGGAAATAAACATGGACTAGAGGTTATTAAATAACATGATAAAAGACCATGTTACCCCTAGTAATGAACTAATAGAAACAAGGTGCGATGCCTGGCAGGGGAAACTGTTGGAAAAAGTCCCAAAAAGACTCCCTTGGGGTCTTCTTTCTTTGTCCCAAATGCCCACTTTTAGTCCCGAAAAGTCCCTCCTGTTTGGTTTAGATGTGACTGAAATGGAGTTTTTTTAGTCCCTACACCAAAATGTCCCTGTAAACAAACACCCTCTAATAATGCCGCTGGAAAATTGATGCAATGCCACAGTTAAAAGCAAATTACATGTTTAACGAATTTTATTGTTAATATAATCTCTATGTCAATATTAATCAATGCCACCGTTTGAGAAATGCTACTGTCTTGCTTTCTTTCCCATTTAGATAAGGTAGATGCTTCTTTTTGTTGGCTTCTGTGTCATCCATCGTTATTGACGACTAATTTTTTTCTTTGCACCTCTGTGTAAACAGGGTTATCTACTTCACCTAGTTGCCATTGTGACCTTTTGTTGCACTGCACAAAACACTTTTGTTTTAGGAGTGTCTTGTGCAGTTCAACCAAAATGTCACACCGACAATGTTGCTTGATTGCTTGATCTTAGTGGAACTGCACAAGAGGAGATCTTACTTCCTATCTGTTAAGGCGAATTTGGTTCAGATCTTCTTCTTGTGAGTTGTTTGAATTCTGCATCATGAGAGGTCAGTACTAGCCCTCTTTCATCAGAAAATTAAGTTTAGTACTATACTTATGCTCCCTAATTGACATGCCAAATCTCACACCGAAGGCGAAGCTTGTCTGTTATTGAACCAAGTGATGAAGGAGAAGAACAAGCATAAGAAAAACAAAAATCAACTCCTCGTGCTGTAATGAAGCACTGGAACTGTGATGACACAAGTAATGATATAGTTTTGCATCTTAATTTATTGCTATGGCTGGAACGAGCAATTGTTTTGCCACTGATTTGATGCCATACGTAATTATCTCTACTTTTGCAAATAGGGATCTTCTTTGAAGATACCATATATTTTAGTGGAACTACACAAGAAGATGTTGGAAACATTAAACTAATTGAGGAGTATATAGTAAGCATGGCCACCCCCATAGATAGCAACAGATGGTTCTCGAGAAGTGCTTCATCTGTATGCTCTACACAATCAGCCTCCTGACAAATGTTGGTACTCACCCACTGATTTCATCCATATGATTGAGCTTTGTCATCTCTATTGGTGTTGTTCTACTGTTTAGATACTGTCATGAAAAAGTGGTATGTCCTTGAGAAGTGCTTCATCTGTGCTGTTTTAAATATTTCCTTTCCTTTTTTCGAGCAAACAGGGATCATCTTCCTTTGAAGAAGAATATGGAGTACGTGAAGTGACTAGTTCTGATTATGCCAGGATGAAGAAGCCCTGTCTATCTTCTCATCAGAAGGAGCAGTTGAAGGATGGTTACATTACTCCCCACAAGACCAAACTAACTTTAGCTCAGAAGGACTAACAAATCTCCATTTTTTTGCTGTGATGCGCGAGTACAATGTTGTTATAGGATTCTTTCTGGTGAGTTCCATTTTTCTAAAAGTGTGCTCTACATGGACCATGTATGTGCCTGTTAAAATAGTCAATTCTTAGTACAGTTTGCTTTATACTAATAACTTTTTTGTATTTGTGCAAAGAGGGGTGCTCAGCTTGATTTAACGGGAACTGCACAAAATATTCATGAATACATCGAATCATTCATTTCCACCACAAGAAAGGAGGTGCCCATAAGTTCAAGGCGTTGCAACATATAAGGGCGAAATCATACAAGCTGTGCACGAATTTGGTTGACTTTGGTGGAACTGCACAAAAAGAACAGCTGGTTTATTTAGCACGAGGTGCCATGTCAATGTCCGAACTGATGGCAAACCCTGCCCATTCCACAATCGTAGGCATTTGATATTTTGGAATGGGACAACCTTGTCAAATTTTGCTCATTGATTTTAGCAAGATATGCGTTTGATATTTTCGAATGGGACGCCCTTTGCTGTCAGCAGCGGCGATCAATTTTTTCTTTATTCTTTAGTTGTGAAGTAAATATTGCCTCTGACATGTGAGTCGCTGAGATGCATAATCATCAATTGTTTTGAATGTTCTCTATGAATTGCTAGGCCTGTGTGTTTGATTGCAATGTACAGAAACGCTACAAAGCTGCTCAAACTCTTTGTACTCCTTCTGTTCCTTTTTACTTCGCACATTGTGAAAGTGCATACTTTTTTGTATAAGATTGGTCAAAGTAGAGATACTTTGACTGCAGACAAAACTTGTATGCAGAGTAGAAAGGACCGGAGGGAGTACATGTGAAACTGCTGCAAACGTGGTGATCGCCCTGGGAATAATGCTAGTACATATTGTTTTGCATGTTCATCTAATGCCACTGATACAGGAATTCAAACTAATCGAAATAAATTTATTCATACACGGTCGGATTTCATATAAACATGCCGGATTTCATTACTTTTCATACATTCTTCGACTAAAAAGGGGTGTTTGTGGCCGCATGCATCTCCTAGATGCAGAGGCCGAGGGTCATCCTCCTTTTCTAAAAATAAAACTAAAAAAGGGTGCGCTGGAGGTATAATTAATTAACCGAAGCTACCCACCTGTGTCCCGCTGAGCCGAATAGAAGCTTCGGTGACTTAACTACATGTGCAGTTGCGTAACTTACATGTGGACTGTTGGGCCCATGTGTCAGTCAGCCAACTGCACCAGCAGTTAAGTAGAAGCAGCGTTCTTCTCCAACGCAGCTCTCTAACTCCACGTAGCTGCCAAGAAGCTAACCGACCGTCAAGGGTCAACCCGCCTAGCTTGGCTTCAACCGGAGGGTAGCAGCGGTGGCCTTACTTGGACCCGAGCGGCGGCGACCTACCGTGTTCTACTCTTCCTCGTTTTCTGTGTGGCGCGGCCTCGTTGGCAGTGGGTCGGGGCCTCGGCGGAGCCGGCGATGTGCTCTGTCTCGTTGCCAGCGGGTGGTGCCTCAGCGGAGCGGTGGAAATCCTCTCCCGCGTTGCCGGCAGGGTGGGGCCTCGGCCGAGCTAGCGATGTCCTCTGCCTCGTTGTTGGTGGGGCAGGGCCTCCGCGGAACTGGCGGTGTCCTCTGCCTCGTTGTTGGTGCTGCGGGGCCTTGGCGGAGTAGGGCATCATCGACGCCAGCGGAGCAGGGACTCGTCGGAGCCGGCATTGTCCTCTGCCTCGTCCTCGGCCTCGCCAAACAGCGCCTCGCCCGCTTCATCGCCCACTTTGCTAGCCTCTTTGTAGGCGGCCGCAGCCTCCGTCACCCGCATGCGGTACCGCCAGCGCTCGAGGCAGCCCTTGCGGGCGGAGCGGTACGAGTCGAGCAGCGCCTCCTGCTCCGCCCGCTCCGCGGCGATCTGCTCCTGCGCCTGCAGGTGCTCCTAGAGGAGATGGTGGTTGTAGGCGGCGTCGGCCTGCGCCTCCCGGAACTGCTCCTCACGCATCTGCCTCACCCTGTCCATATATTGGGCACGGGCCTCGCTGATGGTCATGGTGCAATGCACCGGCGAGGATGGCGCGGAGGAGGGGGTTGGCACCGAATCGTCGACTACCATGTTCTCCATTGGGACGTCGTCGTCCTCCGGCTGCCTGCCGGCCAGCCGGTCGGCAACAATGGATGCCATCTCCTTGTGGTCCGTCGTCCGCCTGTCCTAAAGAGCGCTAGAGCGCGAGGAAGCCATGGTGGGCAGTAGTGGTGTGGACAGGAGAAAGGGAATGGATGCGGATGACTTCGGCTATGGCCGGCGCAGCAGTTTATATAGCAATGGTGGGCGGGCGGAGGGACAGACGTGTGGCGCCGGAGTAGCCGCCTCGGCAACCGCATATCATTAATGTGTGTGGCAGATGGACGGACGGACAGCACTTGTGTCGTTTGAAGGCGGAGCAATCGCCTGCACCAGGAAGCGGGGCGACCGACGCTGACTGTTTCAGGCGGAAAGCGCGCGCGGGCGAGGAGATGACTTTACTTTGATAGGATGACAATGGGGACCCACCAGGTCCATAGCCTCACGTACGCAAGTGCCTCCTTATTATATATATATATAACTATAATTTAATTTGCTTCCTCCTGGTTTCCTAACATCACGGTCCCACACTATTGTCAACCTATGTACTCCCTCCTTTCCGGTTTATAGGGCTTATCTCAAAATTTTAGTTTTTCCATTTTATAAGGCTCAATTTGGTTGTTTTCCATCACATGTTCAGATTCCAAGGTGCATTAAATCATTGCATGCAACTATTAAGAGAAAATTGACCAATGCATGTACTTTATGCATTCATGCATTGCAATTAATGCATTGATAAACATAATTTTTTGAGGATAACAAGAGCATCTAATTAGGTGCTTTTGCAAAACTACAAAAAGTATTCGACCACTCGCCATCTACCTTGATTGGTGAGATTTTTGAATTGAGCATTATAAACCGAAAAGGAGGGAGTAGTCAATAAACGAGAGAATTGCACAAGAAGAGGCCGACAGCTGGGACCAAGCAGCTCGAGCAGTATTTGTGTTTTTGAGGTGTGAGCACTGCAGAGTTTTTCGATTTTTACCCCAGATATTAATTTTTCTCCTCTGAACAACAATGAAAACATCGCTGCAGGTATTAACTGGGCAGGCTGTGGCCCGTCTAGCCCAGGCCAGATATCCAGCCCAGATATTAATTTTTTCAAGCTGAAAATGGCTAGCCCAGCTATACTTTTTTTTGAGGAATGCCCAGGCAAGGTCAAGTTGTTATTCTCCGCCCCGCTGGGCTGCAAATCTTTCCTAGAAGGGATGCATTAGGCTTAACAAGAAAATGGGCTTTAAGAAATAATAAATGGGATGTAATTATAAAAACTGGGTAGTAACTATAGAAAATGCACCAAAGAGTGATTACTTTATAAAATATTATTTTTGTAATATTGAAAATTTTAGATTCATTAATTGTTGCGAGCGCAATGTTTCGTTGGATTTTTACGTAATATAAATTTATATTGAAATTGTATTTAATCTGACTAGAAATTTTGGGATAAAAATATTCGGATCCCATCAAAATGTGGGAATTTTTATTGCTTTTTTGAACGGTTGGTTGAAATGCGTTGTACTTTTAACAAACTGTAAATGGGCTGTAGTAAATTCCATTAGAATTCAAAAATGGGCTACACATTCTTACAAATCTCAAATGGGCTATAAGTTCTCTGCCACACATTTCTGGCCTTACTAAGTTGACGCGTCCCCTAAAAAAATAGAGTTGACGCGTATGCAAGGCTTTGTCAACTTATAGTCAACACACGGTTCTAGCAGCAGCGGCCGTTGGATGTCCATCCAACGGATGCCGTGCTTCTTCTTCAATCTCGGATATTCTAGCTTCACCCGCCGAAAAAATGATTCCTCCCCCTGACATCTGGGGCGCATCATTTCAGAAGCTGACCTGTGGGCCTACTAAGTTGACGTACCAAGGGCTTTGTCAACTTAGTCAATATAAACGATTCTAGCTGCAGTGACCGTACGATGTCCATCCAACGGCCGTCGTGCTTCTTCAACCTCTGGTCTTCTTGCTCTAGCCGCCCAAAGCAGCGCTGGTCGTGCCGCCTGCTCCTGCCTCCCGTGGCCGGCTGTGCTGCCGCGGAGGCCTCACCGCCCCCTACTACTCCCACCATTGGCCAGGCCATCCCTCCACTCACCCACACCCCCTGTTATTCTGCGGCAACGGCAGCACAGCCGAACCAGTGAACCCTCGTACTCCTCTCCGCGTGTGCATCCACTACCGCGTCTTCCCCGGCTCCGCGTCATCCCCTTCCTAGGCCTCGCCATCGTCCACCGCCGTGGTGCTCTTGGCGCGGCGTGGTCAACGTGGTCAAGGAACGACTTCCATCAGACGTGGACTGTACGTGGAAAGGCTGACAGCTGGGTCCACAGCAGCCGCAAGGAAGTGCCTCCTTATTACGCGCAAAATAATTATTCCTCCACCTGACAGCAGGGACCCACCGGAGGGCCACCGTATTTCACGAAAAAAATGATTCGCCCCCTGACAGCTGGGACCCACGAGCTACATCTTCGCACGCAAGGAAGTGCGTCCAAAAAGAACGATTCGCCCCCTGACTGCTGGGACCCACCAGCTACATCTTC
The DNA here is from genome assembly GCF_002162155.2 of Triticum dicoccoides. NCBI lineage: Eukaryota > Viridiplantae > Streptophyta > Magnoliopsida > Poales > Poaceae > Triticum > Triticum dicoccoides. The sequence continues at coordinate 677,212,137 of NC_041381.1, read as the reverse complement.
GCACGCAAGGAA